>NC_138551.1:148585809-148708309 GCF_964273705.1 Natrix helvetica
CTCCTCCTCCTCTTTCTTTTTCTTTCTCTCCTTCTTCCTCCTCTCCATCTTTCTTTTCCTTCTTTCCTCCACTTCTCATCCTCCCCTAAGTGTAGACGGTCTCGACATTTCATCCATTCCACCTCGGATCTCAAAGTTCTCCTCCTCCTCCTCCTCCTCCTCCTCTTCTTCTTCTTCTTCTTCTTCTTCTTCTTCTTCTTCTTCTTCTTCTTCTTCTTCTTCTCCTTCTTCTTCTTCTCCTCCTCCTCCTCCTCCTCCTTGATTCTCCTCCTTCTTCTTTCTCTTCTTCTTCCTTCTCTTCCTCCTACTTCTTTTCTTCCTCCTCCTTCCTTTGTCTTCTTCTCCTCCTCCTTTTCTTTCTCTCCCTCCTCTCCTTTTCTTTCCTTCTCCTCCTCTTCTTTCCTCCTCCTCTTCTCTCCTCCTCCTCTTTCTTTTTCTTTCTCTCCTTCTTCCTCCTCTCCATCTTTCTTTTCCTTCTTCTCCTCCTTCTCCCCCGTCTCCCCTAAGTGTGGCCGGTCTCGACATTTCATCCATCCCACCTTGGATTTCAAAGTACTACTTCTTTTCCTTCTCCTTTGTCTTCTTCTCCTTCTCCTTCTTCTTCTGTGTAGATCAAATTCTAAACTGCCAGAATGAAGTCACTTTCTTGAATTTATTGTTGGCCAAAAATAAGTTATTATTGGTACATGTTTCCTCGTCCTCCTGTTGTATTTGATCATTTTGCATTTGATCTGCTAAATGAGTAATCAGTAAGGCAATTGATAAAGTAGACCATAATTTACTACTTGATAAAATAGAAAAATGTGGGTTAGAGAGCATCAGTTACCAGATGGATTTGTAACTGGCTGACCAACCGCACTCAACGGGTAGTCCTCAATGGAACTGCATCTACATGGAGGGAAGTATGCAGTGGAGTACCCCAAGGCTCGGTTTTAGGCCCAGTACTCTTCAACATCTTCATCAATGATTTGGATGAGGGAATAAATGGGGAAATCATCAAATTTGCAGATGACACCAAGCTGGCAGGAATAGCCAACACTCCAGAAGATAGGCTTAAGATACAGAAGGATCTTGACAAACTTGAACGTTGGGCACTATCTAACAAAATGAAATTCAATGGTGAAAAAAGTTAGGTTCTGCATTTAGGCAAGAAAATTGAAATGCACAGGTACAGTATAGGTGGTACCTTGCTCAATAGTAGTAACTGCGAAAGGGATCTTGGAGTCCTAGTGGACAACCATTTAAATAGGAGCCAGCCGTGTGCAGCAGCTGCCAAAAAAGCCAACACAGTCCTAGGCTGCATCAACAGAGGGATAGAATCAAGATCACGTGAAGGGTTAATACCACTTTATAAGGCCTTGGTAAGGCCACAGCTGGAATACAGCATCCAGTTTTGGTTGCCACGATGTAGAAAAGATGTGGAGACTCTGGAGAGAGTGCAGAGAAGAGCAACAAAGTGGATTAGGGGACTGGAGACTAAAGCATAGGAAGAACGGTTGCAGGAACTGGGTATGTCTAGTTTAAGAGAAAGAAGGACTAGGGGAGACATGATAGCAGTCTTCCAATATCTCAGGGGCTGCCACAAAGATGAGGGAGTCAAGCTATTCTCCAAAGCACCTGAGGGCAGGACAAGAAGCAATGGGTGGAAACTAATCAAGGAGAGAAGCAACTTAGAACTGAGGAGAAATTTCCTGACAATGAGAACAACTTGCCTCCAGAGGTTGTGAATGCTCCAACACTGGAAGTTTTAAAGAAGAGATTTGATATCCATTTGTCTGAAGTGGTGTAGGGTTTCCTGCCTGAGCAGGGGGTTGGACTAGAAGACCTCCATGGTCCCTTCCGACTCTGTTATTCCATCTTTTGTTTTCTCTATCAAAAGAAAAAGTGAAAATGAACAAGCGAAAGAGAGAGAAAAAAAGGGGGGGAAATAAGTGATGCAAAATATATCAGTAAGTGAACAAAGCAAGTGACCAAATTATCAAGTATATCACGATGGAAAATTATCCCTAACAAAACCAAGAAGCGCATCAAGTTATTTTCGCAAGGATCTTAGAAATAGTTTTGAATGTTCAGAGTCAAAAGAACATTTTTGTTGTTGTTGTGGGTTAGCCTCCCACCCAAAAATAGGAAAAAAATAATAATATGCTAACCAAACATTTAAGTTTCTAACGTTCCCCTTTTGTGATCCTCCGAATAATGTATAACCTCAGCCCTTCTTGGTGAGAAATAGGCTGGTTGACTTAATCACCTCTTCATCGCACCCTCACAAGATGCTGGCTGTGATTTTTCCCAAGTCCAGCTTTACACCCGGAGTGGGTGATTTTTCCGGAGAAGGCCTCGTAAGTGAGGCTAATGAACTCTCCGTGCTGGCAAGGCACATACCCCACAAAAGCAAGGAACTGTGCAAATGAAAATGCCCCTCTCTCCTTTTTTCCAAGTAAATTAACTTGACCTTTCCCCCCTCCCTCTCTGATGGAGAAGTTCCTGCTTTTAGCGATAAATCTCTGCTTTCTGGACTCCTGCAGAGAGCTCGGGAGAAGAGGAGACACAGAGAGAGAGAGAGAGAAACAGAGAGCGCGGGAAAGAGAGAGGGAGGAAGGGAGAGAAAGAAACAGATAAAGAAAGAGAAACAGAAAAAGAAAGAGGGAGGAAGGAAGGAAGGGAGGGAGGGAGAAAGAAACAGATAGAGAACAAAAGAAAAAGAAAAGAAAGAGGGGAAGGGAGAGAGAAAAAAGAAAGAGAAACAAAAAGAAAGAGGGAGGAAGGGAGGGAGAAAGAAACAGATAGAGAACAAAAGAAAAAGAAAAGAAAGAGGGGAAGGGAGAGAGAAAAAAGAAAGAGAAACAAAAAGAAAGAGGGAGGAAGGGAGGGAGAAAGAAACAGATAGAGAACAAAAGAAAAAGAAAAGAAAGAGGGGAAGGGAGAGAGAAAAAAGAAAGAGAAACAAAAAGAAAGAGGGAGGAAGGGAGGGAGAAAGAAACAGATAGAGAACAAAAGAAAAAGAAAAGAAAGAGGGGAAGGGAGAGAGAAAAAAGAAAGAGAAACAAAAAGAAAGAGGGAGGGAGGGAGAGAAAAAAGGGAAACAAAAAAAGAAAGGGAGGAAGGGAGAGAGAAAGAAAGAGAAACAGAAAAAGAAAGCGGGAGAGAGGGAGGAAGGGAGAGAGAAAGAGAAAGAAACAGAAAGAAAGAGAGGCAGAAAAAGAAAGAGGGAGGGAGAGTGAGAAACAGATAGATAGAGAAAGAAAGAAAAAAAGAAAAAGAAAGAGGGAGGAAGGGGGAGAGAGAGAAAGAAACAGCGAAAGAAAAAAGGAAAAGAAAGAGGGAGAGCGGGAGAAAGAAAGAGAAACAAAAAGAAAGGGAGAAAGGGGGGAGAGAGAAAGAAAGAGAAACAAAGAAAGAGGGAGGAAGTGGGGAGAGAGAGAAAGAAAGAGAAAAAACAGAGAAAGAGAGAGGGCGGCAGGGAGAGAGAGAGGAAGAGAAAGAGAGACGGAAAGAAAGAGAGAGACAGAGAGAGAGGGATGTGTCATCCTGATTTATTTAAAATAATTAACAATGGGTTATGGGCTTGTGGGGGGTGTGGGGGAAATGTCTAATGAAGGAGGGGGGTTAATTAAATAAATAAAGGACCTTTATAAATAAGACACTGCCCCCATCTTAGAAACAGCCTGAAGCCTCTTAATGTCTGTCTCTAATTACATTTTGCTTATGGCACATTAAGGCCATCTCCTTGTTGCCATTCCAATCTCATTCACTCTTTGCTTGATGAAATCCATGGGGCAAACAATGCCCGAAGTTTCCATGGAAAGGAGACTTCATACTACGGGGGCGTGCGTCAAATACTTGAGGCTTTTTAGTGTGGCAAAATATTTTTTGTGGAATGTACGGGGTCCTCCTCGTGAGTTTGGCGGTTTGCTTGCCGACGTCTCACGGCCCAACTAGGTAACATCATCAATGCTACAAGAGAGCCCGGAACCTACCACTGGACTGTGGGGTCTCCCTGAGCTCAGTTTTCTTGCAGACATTTCATTACCCAGCATTGATGTGTGGAGGGTTCAGGAGCCCCAAAATAAACCCGTATTGTCGGGGTTCCAAATAGCATCCAAAAATAAATCAGAGTCCCAGGCAAAAGATTCCTCAAAGTTTCAATTTATTAAGAGAGCCATGTTGGCGCACTTGAGAAAACCCGAATCTGAAAGCTTCCCGGTTTTCCCCACCCAGTTGAAAGTTCAAGATCTTGCCCCCCCCTACAAGTCCATCACATGATCCAATCTCCCACTGCCACGCTGGCAGCTTCCACCCATCCTTTTCCGGCCGGGTGCAGAGACAAAGGATGACCTTGGTTTTCTAGAAAGAATTTTGTTATGGCTACATATCACCCAACTCTGTGTGATTCCCCTGCTCCCATTTTCCCACAATAGAAAATGCGTAGTAGAATAACAGAAAGTGTGGCAGGCCAAAGATCCAAAAGAAAAGATGGCTGCAGGCCTGACACGTATTTGGTCTATAAGATGCACCGAAGTTTTCACTCATTTTAAGGGAGTGGAGTGCGGCTTATACTCTGAAAAATACGGTATATTCCAGCTGGTCATTTGCATCCTTTTAGAGGGTCATTGAGGCCACTTGGAGGTTTATCTGTGTCCCCAGGGTCACCTGAGTGGTGTAAATTGTTCTTGTAGTCATGTCAGGGTTCCAAAAAACATCCCCCAATGAAATAAAACTCCGAGGCTTGTGTTTCCTCAAAGTTCGAATTTATTAGAAACATCTCGTTGGCACATCTAGGGGAAGGATACTGCAAAATCCCCATTCCTTCCCCACTCCAAGGAGAAGGATGCTGCGAAATCTTTAGTCCCTCCCCACTCCAGGGGAAGGATACTGCAAAATCTCCATTCCCTCCCCACTCCAAGGAGAAGGATACTGCAAAATCTTTAGTCTCTCCCCACTCCAGGGGAAGGATTCTGTAAAATCCCCATTCCCTCCCCATTCCAGGGGAAGGATACTGCAAAATCCCCATTCCCTCTCCACTCCAGGGGAAGGATACTGCAAACTCTCCATTCCCTCCCCACTCCAGGGGAAGGATACCGCAAAATCTCCATTCCCTCCCGACTCCAGGGGAAAGGATACTGCAAAATCTCCATTCCCTCCCGACTCCAGGGGAAGGATACTGCAAAATCCCCATTCCCTCCCCACTCCAGGGGAAGGATACCGCAAAATCTCCATTCCCTCCCGACTCCAGGGGAAAGGATACTGCAAAACCTCCATTCCCTCCCGACTCCAGGGGAAGGATACTGCAAAATCCCCATTCCCTCTCCACTCCAGGGGAAGGATACTTCAAACTCTCCATTCCCTCCCCACTCCAGGGGAAGGATACTGCAAACTCTCCATTCCCTCCCCACTCCAGGGGAAGGATACTGCAAAATCCCCATGCCCTCCCCACTCCAGGGGAAGAATACTGCAAAATCCCCATTCCCTCTCCACTCTGGGGCCAGCTAGAGGAGGCATTTGCCGGTTCTCCCAACTACTCAAAATTTCTGCTACCGGTTCTCCAGAACCTGCCCGAACCGGCTGGATTTCACCCCTGCCCAAAGAATTGACTCTTCTTCCCCTCTTCTTCAGGTTCGAAAGACCCCTGCACAGAGGTAGTTTGCAGCTTCGGCAGCACCTGCGTACGGTCCACGGACGGGCAGTCGGCCAAATGCATCTGCATGTCCTTTTGTAGCGGCCTGCCCGAAAACACCGTTTGCGGCAGCGACGGCAAGGACTACCGCAGCGAGTGCCACCTGAACCGACACGCTTGCGACAAGCAGGAGAACATCTTCAAGAAGTTTGACGGGCCCTGTGGTAAGAATCCCGTCCGCAGAGGCCGGGGGGTCTCTGATTTTGGTGGTTTTGCTGCAGACGTTTCATCACCTCTCCGGGTAACTTCGTCAGTGTGTGGGGGAGTGTTAAGCCCATTCAAAGCACAATGAAGAAGCTGTTAGGACTTGTCCTCACTTTTCACGTGGCTGTTCTGAACTAATCTTCCCCCAAAATCATCTCGATAAAACCCCCTTTATTTAGGTTAAAGGGAATTCCTCTCCAGCCAAGTTCCGGCCGACAATCTTTCATGAGATTTCACAACTACAGACCTTTATCGGGCTTGGAGAGCTGCCAGGCCGATATCTTCCAAACGCCATGCTGTAGCAGCAATTCCTTGGCAAGAAGTCAGGAACAGATCTTCACCCTACTGAATTCAACTAATTGTCTCCTGCAAACTCCACTCCCCTTTCGCTCCTCTTTGATTCCCTACGGGAGGAGCCATTCACTGTCTACCTGTGCTTTTACTCCCGAGTCGGCCCTTGTTCCTTAGCTGTTCCCTTCTCCTGGCAGCTCTGCGCATGTGCACATTGGGAACAGGCTCCAGCTGTTCTTCTGCCTCACTGATGTCTGACTCCGAAGGCAGCTGATAACTGTCAGATGGTCCTGGCCCCCTCTCTGCCTCCGACGCAGAGCCTTCCCCAGACTCCCAGACTGGCCCATGTTCCTCCCCAACCTCCTCACTGTCTCAGTCTGCCGCCAGCTCCACTGGCCACTGGCAGGCAACAAAACTGGCTTAACAAAGCCAGCAATTCACTTAACGTGGCAGGGACGGTTGTAAAATGGGGCACTTAAGAAATGCCTCGCTTAGCAACAGACGTTTTGGGCTCGACTGTGGCCATACGTCGAGGAGTCCCTGTATTGAGTAAGGTGCCATAAAACCAGATTTTTTTGCCCCGCTTTCTGCCCAGTTCACCGAAGCTCCCAGGATTTCAGAGAAATCACGAATGAGTTTTTGTGACATGGCTGCATTCTCCCCCAGTGTGTACAATGAAAGCTTCAGAGATTTGGATCACACAGGAATAAATATATATATATATATATATATATATATATATATATATATATATATATATATATATATATATATATATATATATATATATATATATATATATATATATATATATATATATATATATATATATATATATATATATATATATATATATATATATATATATATATATATATATATATATATATATATATATATATATATATATATATATATATATATATATATATATATATATATATATATATATATATATATATATATATATATATATATATATATATATATATATATATATATATATATATATATATATATATATATATATATATATATATATATATATATATATATATATATATATATATATATATATATGGGATTTCCTTCCTTCCTTCCTTCCTTCCTTCCTTCCTTCCTTCCTTCCTATCTATCTATCTATCTATCTATCTATCTATCTATCTTTATCTATCTATCTATCTATCTATCTATCTATCTATCTATCTATCTATCTATCTATCATTATCTATCTATCTATCTATCTATCTATCTATCATTATCTATCTATCTATCTATCTATCTATCTATCTATCTATCTATCTATCTATCTATCATTATCTATCTATCATTATCTATCTATCTATCTATCTATCTATCTATCTATCTATCTATCTTTATCTATCTATCTATCTATCTATCTATCTATCTATCTATCTATCTATCTATCTATCTATCTATCATTATCTATCTATCTATCTATCATTATCTATCTATCTATCTATCTATCTATCTATCATTATCTATCTATCTATCTATCTATCTATCTATCTATCTATCTATCTATCTATCTATCTATCTATCTATCTATCTATCTATATGAATTTTCCCTCCCTCCTCCCCTCTTCTTTCTTTCCTTCCTTCTTTTTTTCTTTCTTTCTTTCTTTCTTTCTTTCTTTCTTTCTTTCTTTCTTTCTTTCTTTCTTTCTTCCCTGTCTTTCCTTCCTTCCTTCCTATTGAGGAATATAGATATACATTTTGGGGGTTTGTTTGTTTTCCTCCCTTCCTCTCTTTCTTTCTTTCTTTCTTTCTTTTCTTCCTTCCTTCCTATTCATGAATATACGTATATATTGTAGGGATTTCCTTCCTTCCCTCCCTCTTTTCTCCCTTCCTTCCTTCCTTCCTCCCTCTCTTTCTCTCTCTCTCTCTCTCTCTTTCTTTCTTTCTTCTGCAAAAGCCCACAGGAATCCGAGCACATGCCTCTGATCTCACTCTACACATTGTCTACAGGGGTTAAGGTGTGTTTTGTTTCCCCCCCCCCAAACGGAAACACACACACACATATGGTTCTTTGGTCTCCATGGCGACATGTTAATCTATTGTCCCTCTTGGGCTGATACCGAGATCCACATGGGGCTGCATTTTTTTGGAGGGGGGGGGGGAAAGGACCAAACACACATTTTTGCATTTCAGTTATTAAGGGAGCCCAAAGTGTGCTGCTTCTCTTGATATTATCAGCCGGGGAGGTGTTAAAAACGCCCCTGCGGAGAGAAGCTGAGAAGGGGATTAGCCAGTTCCTGTATCCGTATGATCTGCAGCCTGGCGTTTTTTCGCTTTCTGATAAGTCTATCCAAGCATTGAAACCAAGATGATCTGGTTAAGCCGAGATCCGAGAGGTCAAATCCTGGCTGGGCTATTTTTAATCCCAGCTGTTTGCACTCATTTGCTCGCCAGGAACTCCGCATCAATCCGTACAGGTGGCCCTCGATTTACGGCCAGAACGGAGCTCAAAACCTCCCTTGCTAAGCGAGGCATTTCTGACCCCGCCCCATTTTACAACCGTCCTTGCCACAGTTGTTAAGCGAATGGCCAAGCATTTGTGAACCGTTCCGTTTTACGACCGTCCTTCCCGCGGTTTTCACCTAATTAAAAGAAAACGTTTGTCACTTTCTCAAAACAATCAGTCACATTGTCCGATCATGGCGCTATCTGGTTGCCTGGTGACATTGTTCCGCCTTCCTCTGACCAGGTGTGAAAATGACCTTGGTTCCCAAGAGAAAGCATTTTGTTTTGGCTACCAAATCCCAGCTATCTCAAATCCCCCTTCCCTATCCCTCAGCTCCGGCGTGACAACGCTGAAGCTTCCAAAATGGCTTTGGTCAGGTCAGATTCAGGGTTGACCGTCGTTCTTCTTTCCCCGACCCCACCCCACTCTGCAGACCCTTGCAAAAACACCCACAACGACATGAATAGAGTTTGCCGGGTCAACCCTCGCTCGCGACGAGCCGAGTTGCTGCCCAGGCCTGAAAGCTGCCCCCTGAAAAAGGACCCAGTGTGTGGGGACGACGGGGTGACATACGAGAACGAGTGCGTCTTGCATAGGACGGGCGCCATCCGGGGCATCGAGATCCAGAAGTTGCGTTCAGGACAGTGCCAGGTTCAAGGTAAGTTTTTGTTTCATTTTTTTAATCCCTCCTTTTTTATTTTTATAAACATCTCAACGGGGTGGAGATAACTAACATTCCTTCCGTCTCCTATTTTTCCTACAATAATCACCCTGTGAGGTGGGAACTGAAAGAGAGTTCAGCTAACCGGCTTTCATGCCTAAGATAGGACTAGAACTCTCTGTCTCCTGGTGATTGACCCAAAGTCACCCAGCCAGGTTCCATACCTAAGGTGGAACTAGAACTCACCATCTCCAAGCAATTGGGACAAAGTCACTGACCCAGCTTTCATGTCTTAAGGAGGGACTAGAATTCACCCTCTCCTGGTGATTGGCTTAAAGTCACCCAGCCAGGTTTCATGCCTAAGGTGGAACTAGAACTCACCATCTCCAAGCACTTGGGACAAATCACTGACCCAGCTTTCATGTCTCTAAAGTGGGACTAGAATTCACCGTCTCCTGGTGATTGACCCAAAGTCACCCAGCCAACTTTCATGCTAAAGTGGGACTAGAACTCACAATTTCCCGGTGATTGACCCAAAATCACCCAGCCAACTTTCATGCCTAAAGTGGGACTAGAACTCACCATCTCCTGGTGATTGACCCAAAGTCGCCCAGCCAACTTTCATGCCTAAAGTGGGACTAGAACTCACCGTCTCCTGGTTATTGGCTCAAAGTCATCCAGCCAACTTTCATGCCTAAAGTGGGACTAGAACTCACTATCTCCTGGTTATTGGCTCAAAGTCATCCAGCCAAGTTTCCTACCTAGGGTGGGACTAGAACTCATTGTCTCCTGGTGATTGACCCAAAGTAACCCAGCTGGCTTTCATACCTAACACAGAACTAGAAATCCCAGTCTCCTGGCTTTTAGCCTGGTTCTCTTTCCCTCTCCCCCTCCGTACACCCCCCTGCCCTTTTGGGACCGCTGAGACTGACGCCCCTTCTCCCCTTGGCATCTCCAGACAGATGCCGGGACGAGTGCCGTTTCAACGCCGTGTGCCTGATCCGCCGGGGCCTCGCCCACTGCTCCTGCGAACGAGTCATCTGCGATGGCGCCTACCAGCCTCTCTGCGGCCGGGACAGCCGGACCTACTACAACGACTGCGAGCGCCAGAAGGCGGAGTGCCATCAGAAAGCCGCCGTTCCAGTAAAGCACCGCGGACCTTGTGGTAAGTGAGGCCGGACGGGGCACCAAAACGCACCCATTTCTCTGCCTCCATCCAGTGGGCACAGCCAAAAGAGGTAAGTCTGACCCCCCTCAGGATGAAACGCAGCCCGTCCTGCTCTCTTCCTTCCCCTCGGTACTTCGTGCCCTGCTGTCCTCCTGTGGCTTCTGTCTCTGTTTGTCATCCTTTTGTCCTCACGGGGGATTTTGGAGAAGAGTGTTCAGTCCTGTCCATCCTCCATCTTTTCATCTCTCTGTCTCTCTCTCTCTCTCTCTCTCTCTCTCATTCCTGTCTTACCTGCTTGCTGATTCCTTCCTCCTGCCAACGGCTTGAGCATCCCACGCTAACCTCTTGCACCATCGAGGGCGGGTTCCTTTTAACGCATACCTTTCCATTCTCCAAATCTTTCTTAGTTTGCAGGGCTGAATCTTGGCGGTGCCTTTTCTCCCTGGGCTTCAATCTGTGGAAGTCAGAAGTGGAGGCACACAAGGCGAAGTCGTGCTTACCCTAACAAGTTCAGAACAGGCAGCTCATTGGCCCAAACACAGGAAGGGAACAAAGAGGATATCCAGCTGGTTCAGTCTGTCCTGTTTATTTTATGCCCCCTTTCCCGTTAACGTTTGCCCATTTACAAATTTGTGACCAATGCGAACATCTATATATATTAAAATGTGTGCGTGTTTGTGTGTGCGTGTGTTCCAGCACAACTCTGGAACGCCTTGCGCAATTTCAACCAAACTTGGTATACAGATGACTTACTCACTCTCTGGAAACAAATACTGTGGGGCTAAGACACCCCTAACAGTGTCTGTTCGGTTAAGATACAGCCTGTTGTGCCTTAAAATGGCTTCTACTGTACTGTCGTAAAATGGCTTCTACTGTGCAGCATTAGTGGAATTGCCATGGTAACGGCTTCACAGTACTCCACAAGGGGGCTCACACTCTGGTAAGGGGGAAAATCCCAACGTTAGAAATTACGTTTGGTCCAGATGTTTCCCCCCTATAAATAAACACCTGGGCAATGCCAGGTTATGAGTTAGTTGAGAATAAATTGCAAATCGTTCATCACATCTCTTTTCCCCGCGTGGAATTTTTAACTGCAGATTCTCAGGGACCAAGGAATCTGGATTGTCTTTATGCAAGGAGTCCTCGACTTACGACAGTTCCTTTAGTGACCGTTCAAAGTTACGACGGCATTGGGGAAAAGTGACTGAACCGCCGTTTTTCACACTTAGGAACGTTGCAGCATACCCCCCCATGGTCACAGGATCAAAATTTGGACGTGTGGCCGCTGACTCATATTTATGACGGTCCCGGGGAGGGGGATGTCATCCCCCCCGGGGAGGGGGATGTGTGACCATAACTTAAGAGCCAAGGTGGCGCAGGGGTTAGAGTGCACTACTCCAGGCTTCTTCTGCTGACTGCAATTTGGCCGAATCTCACCAGGCTCAAGGTTGACTCAGCCTTCCATTCTTTCCAAGTCGGTAAAATGAGGACCCAGATTATTGGGAGCCACAAAACTGACTCTGTAAACCGCTTAAAGAGGGCTGCAAAAGCACGGCAAAGCAGTATATAAGTCTAAACCAGGGGTCAGCAAACCTAAACACTCAAGAGTGTTTAAAGAGACATTTGGACCCGTTTCCCACAAAAGAGAAACCACCGGGAGCCACAAAGGTCCTAACCGGAAGCCCCCTGTTCAATTCTGGGGCTGCTGACCAGAAGTTCAGTTCCCCCACCATAGAGTCTCCTCCTAGCACAGCATCCTTTTTCCTCTACCTGTCCTAACCGAAAGCCCTATCCATTGTGGAGCCGACCGGAAGTCCAATTCCCTCACCATAGAGTCTCCTCCTAGCGCGGCGTCCTTTTTCCTCTACCTGTCCTAATCGAAAGCCCTATCCATTGTGGAGCCGACCGGAAGTCCAGTTCCCTCACCATAGAGTCTCCTCCTAGCGCGGCGTCCTTTTCCCTCTACCTGTCATAACCGAAAGCCCTATCAATTGTGGAGACAACTGGAAAACCCTCCCCTTGCCATAGAGTCTTCTCCTGGCGCACTCTGCTTCTCTCCCCTCTCCCCTCCCCACCGGAAGCTCCTCTTAAAATTGTGGTGCCGACCGGTGACGGAGCCGCAGCAGAGGGAGGAAAGAGCCACATGCGGCTCAAAGCCGCAGTTTGCTGACCCCTGGTCTAAGGGCTATTGCTGTTAACAACCGCCAAGTGTTTCGCTTAGCAGCAGAGACGTTGGGCTCCATTGTGGCTGTGTAAGTCGAGGACTATCTGTCGTAAGTTACGGGGACGTGTGTCTGAAGGGAATTCCATGCCGAAAAAAATCAGTTGCCAAAAGACGTGTTCGTTTAATACGGACTCGATTCGCAACCGTGTCAAAAGGAGAGTTAGCAACTTCATTTCTACAACATGCAAATGTGATTACTTGTTAACCCTGGTGAGGCCTGCCTGCTGGGGATTTAAGCCCGTGGTTGTGTGTGTGTGTGTGTGTGTGTGTGTGTGTGTGTGTGTGTGTGTGATGCGAACCCACAAAACGAGTTAAATCAGTAACTGAATTAAAATCCAGCAGCTAAACCACAGTAATACGTTTTTCCGCCTCCTCTGAAAATTCACAGGGGAGAAGATATGATATTATCTCTCTGAGGAGCATCCAGGAAAGAAAAAGAAAGAAAGATAAAAACTCTTGTTTTTCTGGCTGACTTTTTAAAAAAAAAAAAACCCCGGGTGCGAAAGGAAGAAGAAAATTAATCTCGCCTGTCTGGCGTGCAGAAGCAAAGCGGATTACATATCACACGCCGCAAACGCACTCACACCGCAAACAGTCAAACATTTGCATCGAGGCAAATAATTCCCCAGTAATTTTTTCCACCACGATACATCTTTTAATCTTCCAAATCGCCCGAGATTCTTTGATGGGAGACGCAAAAACAATCACAGGTTTGATTTCATGAACGGCCTCCTCGCCGGAGTATTTATTACAAAAGGGCTGCTTCTATCTCGCTTCGTTCTGCCCTGTCGGCAGTTCCCAAATGCTAGTTTTTGGGGGTGGGTGGGGTTTAAAACCCTGGTTTTAAACCTGCCCCTTCAGGGTCTAGGACCGCGATGGCAAAGCTATGGCATGCAGGCCAGACGTGGCACACCGAACCCTCTCTCTGGGCACGCATGCTGTTGCCAGTTGCTCTTTTGCTTTCTGGTGCATGCCAGCCAGCTGGTCTTAGTGGGCACTGGGGCATTAGAAAATGGGCTGAAAACAGCCAAAAAATGGGCTGAAAACAGCCAAAAAACTGACCATTTTCCGGTATGTTTTCTGGCTGTTTGTTGGCTTTTCAGGCCAAAAACAGCCTGAAAATGACCCAGAAACCACCTCCGAAACAGCCAAAAAACAGATATGTGCATGCCAGCCAGCTGATCTTTGGATTTGGGCACTCGGTGGTAAAAAGGTTCGCCATCATTGGTCTCGGACCTTTGGTCTCGCACCTCTTCTCCACCAGCGTTCCTCTTCGGGTGATTCTCCTCTGACTTTTCTCCTCGGATGACACCCCCCCACCCATTCGCCCTCGGCAATGGGCCACAGCCCCTCCGCGCTTCACCGCTGCCCATTCGCCAAAGGAAGTTTCGTCCTGGGTTTTTCGCCGGCCGGGACAGTTAGTCGTCCCAATCACCTAGCTGTCAATGCCGGCAGCCATAAGCCACGGTGCGACCAATCGCAGTGTTGATCCATGGGGTTTAGGAGAAGGAATGGGAGAGGGGGTGGAAACTCCCCTGTACCCGATCGTGCCTCTCTGATAAAGAACAGGAAGGAAAGAGCGGAGGGAAGGGGCAGTAAGTAGGGCAACTTCAGTGGTGATATGTAAATTTTTTTGCCATAGGTTCTCTGGTGGGCATGGCTTGGTGGTGGTGGGTCATGTGACTGGGTAGGCGTGGTCAACGGTTTTTAATTTTCAAAGCATTTTTTACTACCGTATTTTTCGGAGTATAAGACGCACCGAGGTTTTTGAAGAGGCAATTTTTTTAAAAAGTAGGTAGGTAGATAGAGGGATAGACAGGGAGATAAAGAGAGAGAAATACAGGGAGAGAGAGAGTAGTTAGGTAGGGAGGGAGATAAAGGGATAGAGAGAGAGAGAAAGAGAGAGAGCGAGAGTGTGTGTGTAGGTAGGTAGGTAGAGGGATAGAGAGAGAGAAATAGAAAGAGAGAAATACAGCAGATAGGTAGGTGTTTCTGCTGGCACAGCACTTGATCAATTTAATTCTTATCAATCAGTTAAAGAACTTTCCAAAAGGAGAAAAAAAAGTGTTTGCACTCTGCAAACCTCCCAAAAACGGCCCGTTATTAGCGAAAACGGGCCCGTTTTTTGTCAAAAAAATTGCATGCATAGCCTTATGAAGGCTTATAGAATGTTGCTGGGGGCTGGGGGGGCAAAACACGGCCCATTTTTTGCTCATTTCTGCCCTCCCCAGGAGCTCTCTGAAAGCCTCCGTAAGGCTATGCACGGCCATTTTGGTGAAGGGGGGGGGAGCTTCAAAGAGGCAAAATGCTGTATTCGGTGTATAAGACGCACCCAGATTTTCAGCCTTTTTTTTGAGGAAAAAAGTTGCATCTTATACTCTGAAAAATACGGTACCTTTTCGAGTGAACCAGCAGGAAAAACATGCTTTTAAAAGGGGGGGGGAAGCTTCCAACGATCGTGTGGAAAACAACTGATCTGCGCGATCATCAGAAGTCCCCCCCCCCATTTTTAAAGCATTTTTTCCTGCCTATTTGTTTGAACTGATAGGGGGAAAATGCTTTAAAAAGTGGGGGGGGAAATAGCTTCTGACGATTGCGCAGCTCACAGCTCGTCCGCGCAGTGGTCGGAAGTTTCGTTTTTTTTATACTACCAGTTCGCGGAACCCATGACAATTATCCCTAACTGGTAGCATTTAACTCCTGGCCATCTTTATCCAAAGGGATTGATCGCACCGCGATTGGTTGGCGGCTAACTGTCCCAGCCGGTGAAAAAACCAGGACAAACTCTTCTTCGGCAAATGCGCAGCGGCGAAGCACAAGGGACGGAGGGGCTGTGAACGGGTGGGAGCGTGTCAGCCGAGGAGAAAAGTCCGACGAGAATCACCTGAGAAAGAACTCTGGCGGAGAAGGAGGCGTGGCCAAGGGTAGGAGACGGAAAGCCCCATTCCGCCCCTTCACCAGGCAAAACATCTGCATGGAATTGACAGATGTTCAAACAAAGCTGCCAAGGAAAGCTGGACGTCCTTTTTTTTAAAAAGAAACCGCCAATTCTCTGCCAGGGGAAATTAAATTGGGGTGTGCCTGGAAATATTGGGGGAAGCTGTCCATCGCGATGCCTGTCTCTCTCCGTTCCCTCCCCTCCTCCTTTCTTTCTCTCCTTCCTCCTCTCTCCTTCCTCTTTCTCTCTTTCTTTCTGTTGTCTTGTGTCTTCTAGTGTTTCCTGTTCGGAGAAAGGAAGTGCGCCTGCCCAGTTCTCCAGATCAATCCACCCGGAGAATTCTGCTGCGAGGTTCGCTTCTTCCCTCAGCCTTCGCTTCCTCTTGGCATTGCTTGTTTTTCCCTGCGTTTTGCAGAGGGAGGGGATGGGGGTGGGTGGGAAAATTCCGTTTTTCCCTCTTGCTTTCAAAGCCTTTTGCGAGCTTTTCCCTTGCCCGTCGATGTGTTCTGACCCAGGCTTAACAGAACCACGAGGCAGACTCCTTGTGACCCCCTCTCCCCAAAACCCATCCTTTTTATTTGGTTAATGCGAATTCCTGGCGTTCCCATCCAGAAAAGTCCTGGCAATTAGCCTTTCAAGGTTTAATTGTAAAAACAGACCTTATCAGTCCTTGGATAGTTGCCAGGTCAAAAGTTTCTAGTGCCAACTCTGTAAAATGAAATACCTGGCAAGAAGTCTGTCTGAGGCCCAAACTCAGTTAAGCAAATCTTCACAATAATAAACGAACTAATGGTCTCCTGCAAGCTCCACTCCCCTTTTGCTCCTCTTTTATTCCCTCTGGGAGGGGCCATTCACCGTCCACCTGTGGCCTTACTCCCAAGTTGACCTCTGTTCTTTAGCTGTTCCCTTTGTCTGGCAACTCACACTGGGAACAGGCTCCAGCTGTTCTTCTGCCCCACTGATCTCCGACTCCGAAGGCAGCTGATAACTGGCATATGGCCCTGGCCCCCTCTCTGCCTCCGACACAGAGCCCTCATCGGAGCCTTCCCCAGACTCCAGGACTGGCCCATCTTCCTCCCCAACCTCCTCACTGTCCTCTGGTAGCTGGTGGGCCGCAACACGATGCCCAGATGGCATGAGAGCTGGTGGTCGGATTTTCTCCTCCTTTGTAGGGGGTCACAAAGGCTGAACCCTTCTCCTGAACACGCACGATGCATTCCCACAGCATTTTGAGCTTGGGGGCTGAATTATCTCATCTTCTGGGCTTGGTTGCAATCACACTTGAGAAATGGGATGATATAAGACGGGGGGGGGGGGGAATTGTCCCAAGGTTAAGCCTAATCTAAGGAGGTTGGGGACACATACCATTGCATCTTTTCACTGGCCTGTTGCATGCATACAGGTAGTTCTTGGATTACGACCACCATCCAGCCCAACATTTATGTTGCTAAGCGAAGAAAAATGTTGGTTAAGTTGAGTTTGCCCCATTTGAGTTTGACCTCCCTCGCCACATCGGTTAAGTGAACCATTGCGTTTGTTGTGTTGTTAAGTGAATCTGGAAACCCCCCCCCCCTATTGACTTTGCTTGTCGGAAGGTCGCAAAAGCGGATCACGCAACCCAAGGAATACTGCGACCGCCACAAGTGTGAGCCAATGGCCAAGCCTCTGAATTTTTGATCGTGCGATCGTGATAATGTTGCAGTGGTCATAAGTGTCGGAGACGGTCCTTAAGTCCATTTTTTTGGCGGCGGCGTACCTTACATTGAACTGTTGTAAGTCGAGGATTACCTGCGCCATTCATTTCATTCCATGGTTTCTTGTCCTGCCTGCAGATGCTTTGGTAAATAAGAAGAGGGGGCTAATCTATTCTCCAAAGCACCAAGAAGGCAAGACAAAAAACAACGGATGGAAACTAATCAAGGAGAGAAGCAACCTGAAATTAAGGAGAGATTTCCTAACAGGGAGGACAATTAACCAGTGGAATAGCTTGCCTCCAGATGTTTTTAAGGAGGTTTTTAAGAAGAGAATGAACTGCCTGTCCGGGTTCCAAATAGCCCCCAAAATTAAATCAGAGTCCGAGGCAAAGGATTGCTCAAAGTTCCAATTTATTAAGAGAGCCATGTTGGCACATCTGGGAAAACCCGAATCTGAACGCTTCCCAGTTTTCCCCACCTAGTTGAAAGTTCAAGATCTTGCCCCCACACCCACAAGTCCATCCCATGGTCCAATCTCCCACTGCCATGCTGACAGCTTCCACCCATCCAGTTCCGGTCAGGTGCAGAGACAAAGGATGACCTTGGCTTTCTAGAAAGAATGTTGTTATGGCTACATCGCATCTCACTCCTTACAATCCCCATTTTTTCCACGATAGAACATGCCTCGTTAGAATAATAGAAAGTGTGG
Source organism: Natrix helvetica (assembly GCF_964273705.1). Classification (NCBI taxonomy): domain Eukaryota; kingdom Metazoa; phylum Chordata; class Lepidosauria; order Squamata; family Natricidae; genus Natrix; species Natrix helvetica. The sequence goes on from NC_138551.1 coordinate 148,603,858, forward strand.
CAGGCCGAAGATTGAAAAGAAAAGATGGCTTGCAGGCCTGACACTGCCATCTGTCAGAAATGGCATCCTGCTTGAGCAAAAGGGGTTGGATTGGATGACCTCTAAGGTCCCTTCCAACTCTATTCTGATGGTTTGACTGAACAGCTCGCCTCTAGAAGTTGCAAACACTCTGTCAGAAATGGTGTAGGGCGTCCTGCTTGAGCAAAAGGGGTTGGATTGGATGACCTCCAAGGTCCCTTCCAACTCTATTCTGATGGTTTGACTGAACAGCTCGCCTCTAGGAGCTGCAAGCACTCCATCACTGGAGGCTTTTAAGAAGAGACTGGATGGCCATCTGTCAGAAATGGCATCCTGCTTGAACGGGTGGGTTGGACTAGAATACCTCCAAGGTCCCTTCCAACTCTTATTCTGATCGATTGATTTAAAAAAAACCACTTTTGCGCCAAAAGATTGGCAACTGGCCAATTTGCTGTGAAATGTGAGCGGTACCCTGCTCCTCCTTTGCTGAATTGAGGAGAAGGGAGAATGCTTAGGCATGCAGGGTGTTTGGCTGCTTGGAGACTAGATATCTCATTTTTCTTTTTTTTTCCCCAGAGAAATCCCAGAGAAAACCTTCTAGTAAGAAAAGGAGATATGCTTTGCTATCTCCCTGACAGGTTTGCTTTCTACCTGCAGGGAGCTGATTCCCTGCCATGAAAAGCTAGCGAGTTTTGAGATGCCCTCGTCCGGTCCCGTTGCCCCTGTGGGGCTGGAGTCTTCTTTTAAGATTGCTTTCGTTTGCACATCCTGACTGGCCCTCGCATGAAATGGTGAACGTTGGGAGAATGATGGCTGCTTCCTCCTGTCTCTCCGTGTTTTCCCCCCACCTTCCTCTTCCTCTCTTGCGTCCCTCCCTCCCTCCCTTTGTGAAAGGCTCCTTTGCAATGAATACCACCACCACCCCCAGCCTGCTTTCTGCGTCCTTCCTTTGAGGCCCTTGGTGTTGCGTTGCGCCGAGATCCGCAGACCTAATCATTGCAGACTTTTCACTCCCACGGCTCCGGTTCCTCCTGTTCTCATCCCCAGACACTTTTGTTCTTCCCACCTCTTCCCACCACCGCCGCCGGACCTCAGCACTGGCCTTGAGATGTGTCTCCCCCGTTTGGGGTAACAGAGCGGTCCGCAAAATGCCTCGATTCCTGGTCATTTCACCCAAATTGTCGGAGAGAGAGAGATGGAGGTGGAGGACTCTTTCCAGCTCCAGCAAGGTGTCCCCCGCCCTTCTCTAACCACTCCACCTGCTTCTCCGATGCAGATCTTGGCAAGCCGAGTCCCTGTTTGAGCGTTGAGTGCCAGTTCGGGGCCACCTGCGTGGTGAAGAACCAGGAGGCCGTTTGCGAGTGCCAGCAAGTGTGCCAGAGCATCTACGATCCGGTCTGCGGCAGTGACAACCTCACTTACAGCAACCCTTGCGAGTTGGACGCCATGGCGTGCGCCCTCCGGAAGGAGATCCGCGTGAAACACAAGGGCCCCTGTGGTGAGTGGTGAGATCCCCCTGCTGCCTGAAATAGAAATGGAAAATGCAACCTTATCTGGCTTGGAGAGCTGCCAGGCCGATCTCTGCAAAACTTGGCAAGGAGTCTCGGAGAGTCCCGAAGCAATTAAGCGAACTAATGGCCTCCTGCAAACTCCACTCCCCTGTCGCTCCTCTTTTATTCCCTCTGGGAGTGGCCCTTCATCGTCCACCTGTGGCCTTACTCCCAAGTCGGCCCTTGTTCCTTAGCTGCTCCCTTCATCTGGCAACTCTGCCCATGTGCACACTGGGAACAGGCTCCAGCTGTTCTTCTGCCTCACTGATGTCTGACTCTGAAGGCAGCTGATAACTGGCATACGGCTCTTGGCCCCCTCTCTGCCTCCGACACAGAGCCCTCGTCAGAGCCTTCCCCAGACTCCAGGACTGGCCCATCTTCCTCCCCAACCTCCTCACTGTCCGAATCTGGTGCCTGCTCCGCTGGTGGGCCACAACAGATCCCAAACTGTTTTGAGGACTGCTCTAAAAAAATCGGCTGAGATACGGTTAAGCCGAATTAACAACCTATTGTGGGTCAGGCCTCTGGTGCTGCTGGGGGGGAGCCTTAATTTGCAGGTAACCTCTGGACCCCAAAGCCCCAGTTTGAAATCCCCTCTCACCACCACTCCTAGCCTAGCTCCAGGCCTTCTCCGGCAGCCGCGTAAAAACCTCCGCTTGAAAAAATTATTACGAGAGATTAAACCGAGCGCCGGCGATCGAGGTCGCCTGATCCCACCGGCTGAATTACAACCTTGAGATGGATGTGTAAGCAATTAGCTCAGGAAGTTGAGCGCCAAAAAAAAGTCCCCTGCTATCTAAGGAGCTTACGGTCTTGAATTCAATTTATTTGGGGGGGCACGCGACGGCCGGCGAGGTTATGGGGCGAGCCGAGACCCCAGAGATAAGGACGAGATAAGGTTCATTTCGGTTTCTTGTTCCCCTGCCTGCTCAGAGGAGGACGTGGGGGCTTCCCCAGAGAAGGTGGGTTAATTTGGCATGCGGCAACCCTCCTCCCCTCTCCTTGTGCCGAGCCTGTCTTGAGGACTAGAAACCCGCTGCTTCCTTCAGGGCGCTGGGGCTGATTTCTCCCTTGGCTGTCCTCCGCATGTCTCCCTGTTGAAAGGAGGAGGAGCGGAGGGTTCGAGGCTTGCCCGGGGTGGGGGTGGGGAATTACGGCTCAACCGGAACACAAGCCGCTCTCCACGACTCCTCAAGTCAGGCGATTTGGTACATCGGAATTAGGGATTTCTTTGGGGTTTTTTAAAAAAATCAAATCAAATCAGCGCCCGTCGGAGGGGAAGTTAGCCATGCTTGCTTTTAGCAGGTGGCCGAAGGGGGTTTGGAAAACTCTTGCCTAACGCTCGGCTGTGTTTTCAAATGGCTGGGATTTATTTTTAGTGGTTTCTTTTTCTTTTTTTACTCTGATCTTTTTATGGCACTTCATAGCTCTGTTGTTGTTGCTATGAATTGCCTCCGGAGGCGGAATGGATGGATTGAACGGGAGAGAAATTCTTTGCTCTCTCCCGTCCTGTTGATGGTAATCTTTAAACTCTAACTCTGGCCTTCCTTCCTCCCTCTCTCCCTCCCTCCCTCCTTCTCTTCCTTCCCTTCATCTTCCTTCCTTCCTTTTCTTTATCTTTCTTCCTTCCTTTTCTTTATCTTCCTTCCTTTTCTTTATCTTCCTTGCTCCCTCCCTCCTTCCATCGTTTTCTTCATCTTCCTTCCTCCCTCCTCCCTCCCTTCCCTTCATCTTCCTTCCTTCCTTTTCTTTATCTTCCTTCCTTTTCTTCATCTTCCTTCCTCCCTCCTCCCTCCCTTCCCTTCATCTTCCTTCCTTCCCTCCTTTTCTTTATCTTCCTTCCTTCCTTTTATCTTCCTTCCTTTTCTTTATCTTCCTTCCTTTTCTTTATCTTCCTTGTTCCCTCCCTCCTTCCATCCTTTTCTTCATCTTCCTTCCTCCCTCCTCCCTCCCTTCCCTTCATCTTCCTTCCTTCCCTCCTTCCTTTCTCCCCCCTCCCTCCCTCCTGCCTTCCCTTCATCTTTTCTTTCTTTCTTTCTTTCTTTTTTTCTCTCTCCCTTCCTCTCTCCTTTCTCCCTCCCCCCTTCCTTTCTCTCTTCCTCCCTCCTTCCTTCATTCCTTCATTTCTCCCTCCATCCTTCCCTTCATCTTCCTTCTTTTGTTCTTTTTTCTTTCTTTCTTTTTCCCTCCCTTCCTTTCTTCCTTCTTTCTTTCTCTCCTTTCCTCTCTCTCTTTCTCTCTCCTTCTTTCTCTATCTTTTTTCCTCTCTCCTTCCTTCCTTCTCTACCTGTCTCTTTCTTTCTCTTTCTTTCTTTTTTCCTCTCTCCTTCCTTTCTTTCCTCCTTTCTTTCTTTCCCACCCATCTTAAAAAGCGAACCATCCTAAAGACCTCTCTCCCTCCATAGAGAAAACAAAGCTGGTCATTTAGGCAAACCATTAAAAAAAAGAATTATTGAACGCTCGGGAATCAAAGCTTCGTTCTCGCTTGTTTCTGTCCTTGCCACTCAAAGCTGGGGTGAAAAATAACGGCTGGAAATTTGGGGGGGGCTCCCTCTCTTCAGCAAGCCACACTGGCTGCCCCCCCTGCTCCCTGGTGTGTGAAAATTAAACATATCTCTCCAATTGACGGTGGATTTGAACCCTTCTGCTGCCAGAAATGTCTGAAATAGCTTCGTTTTTTGGCTTCAATGACCCTTTCCGTTTTAGCTCCTGGGGGCAAGAGAACTCCCCATAGAACCAAGCCGGTGTGCCATGCACTGAGGCAGCTCGATTTGGGGTGGGGGTGGGAGTCAAATATCAAGCCAGCCTCCTGGTGGGGGGGGGCAGTGGAATGAGGGTGAATCTTCATTTCCCAACGAAGCTTCCTTCTCCAAGCGTGAACGAAAGGTTGAGACACGGAAGCCGACCCTGGCAGAGCAAACACACGGTGTGTTGCCCCCGGGATGGCGCAACGTAAGCAGCTGGCAACCCCTTGCCGACGTTAGGCGGTAATTAAATTGGCTGGCATCGGGAAGCAGGCACGGGGAAGGTGCCAGGCAGTTCATGCTCTCTCACACAAACCCTCCTGCAGGGGAAGGTGCCAGTGTGTGTGTGTGTGTGGGGGGGTATCTGAACTAAACTCGGCCCTGAAAATAGGACTGATTTTTGGAAGGTCAGAAAGCCAGACCCACCTGGCATTTGGGGAAGGGACTCTGGAGCCCCAGAACTGTGGCTGCACACCCAGGGGTGGGATTGAAAGAATTTAGCAATCGGTTCTCTGCCTGGACTAGAACTCACCGTCTCCTGGTGATTGACCCAAACTCACCCAGCTAGCTTTCATAAGGCAGGACTAGAACTCACTGTCTCCTGGTGATTGCCCAAAGTTCCCTAGATGGCTTTCTTGCCTAAGGCGGGACTAGAACTTTCAGCCTCCTGGTGATTGGCCCAAAGTCACCCAGCTGGCGTTGAGACTAGAACTCGCAGCCTCCTCCGCTTCCTAAGCCAGCATCTTAACCACTATGCCCACACTCTTTCCTGCCTTGCCACTGAAGCCCAGGGGTTATTGTCTGTTTTATTCCCCGTTGATTGACAGGGGAATGGGCCCTGCCTGCCATGGGACTCACTCTCTCGACATATCCTGCGGTTCTAACAGCAATAAAGTCCCTCTGCTTTTCGATAGATAAGCCCTGCCAGAATCCCCAACGGTTAAACCAAAAGCTGTTTTGGGGGGGCTCTTCCCCGTTCTCGGCCAACGTCTTCCTCCCCTTGCAGACTGCTTGCCAAAAATACCTTATCCCAGATCAGATGTTTTTTCTTGACCCATTTACCAAGGGGTTTTCCCCCTCCTCTCTGGCAGAGTCTTCTACACCAGCCCGTTCTTTTATGCTTGCAACCAAGATGAACAGAGTTGGAAGGGACCTTGTAGGTCATCTAGTCCAACCCCCTGCCCAAGCAGGAGATCCTTCATCCTTTCTGACAAATGGCAGTCCCGTCTCTTCTTGAAAGCCTCCAGGGATGAAGCTCCCCCAACTTCCGAAGGCAACTTCTGTTCCATGGGTTGATGATTGTTCCTTATTTCCAGGTTGAATCTCTCCTTGGTCAGTTTCCATCCATTATTCCTTGCCTGGCCTTCGGGTGCTTTGGAAAATAGCTTGACCCCCTCCTCTCTGGGGCAGCCCCTCAAATATTGGAAGATGCTCTCCTGTCTCCCCTGGTCCTTCTCTTCCCTAGACTAGCCAGGCCCAGTTCCTGAAGCCATTCATTATATGTTTTATTCTCCAAGCCTGCTTTGATCATCATAGATAGATTCAGATTAGCAGGGTTGGAAGGGACCTTGGAGATCATCTAGTCCAACCCCCTCCCAAGCAGGAGACCCTTACACCATTTCTGACAAATGGCAGTCCTATCTCTTCTTGCAAGCCTCCAGGGATGAAGCTCTCACAATGTCCGAAGGCAACTTCTGTTCCATGGGTTGATTGTTCTCACTATCAGGAAATTTCTCCTTATTTCCAGGTTGAATCTCTCCTTGGTCAGTTTCCATCCATTATTATTATTCCTTGTCTGTCATTCATGGAAAATAGCTCGACCCCCTCCTGTCTGGGGCAGCCCCTCAAATATTGGAAGACTGCTCTCCTGTCTCCTCCGATCCTTCTGTTCACTAGACTAGCCAGGCCCAGTTCCTGTAACTGTTCATCGTATGTTTTAGCCTCCAGTCCCATAATCATCCTGGTTGCTCTTCTCTGCACTCTTTCTAGAGTCTCCACATCTTTTTTGTCAGAGTTCTGGCAGCGTGACTAGCTTGCTACACCCAGGAGCAATAAGACAGCACACAGAGCCTAAAGACAATTAACATTGGTTTAGTTACAACTATATACAGGTAAAAACATGCAGAAGATAAAATCCCTTACCATTCACTACAGACACAAGGAGAGAACTGAATACACACTGAGAAGAAAAACACTCTCTAATCATCACCTATATAGAGACTGGTGTGGACCTCCCGTCAGAGCCTTAAAAGGGTTATACCATAGCTGCAATAAATCAACCTTATGGTAAGGTTTCCTAAAAATGCCCCTATTTGATTCATGAATATCGAGTCAAGTTTCAATTCAAAACTAGTCATTTATTTTATTTATTTATTTATTTTTAAACAAAATTTTATTGGTTTTTAAAAAAATAAACAAGGAAAGGGGTGGTGGAATAGGTTACAAATTATGGCAGTTACAGTATGCAGGAAGTGGCCCCTCCCCCCGTTCTCATACTTTTCATTTATTAATACATTAAATTATTACTAAGAACTAAAAACTAGTCATTTACTAGGAGCATCCTAGGCAAGATCTTTTCACAATCAGGTCTAAGCTTTGTTTGGGTTATAGCTGAACTTTAACCCTGTTCCTTCCCTCCCCTGAGTCTGTGTCATAAATCACACTCTCCCAATGAGGTGCACCCCTCCCAAGCCTGCTGCAGTAATCTGAGATCCGACTTCAGCCGACAGTATGCATGGAATTCACTCCCCCACTTCTCTCACTTTGATAACCTTGGGAGTTGACTCTTATTTCATCAGCCTTGCCTTCAGCTTACAAATTACAGCTTACAGACTTACATCAGCTGGCAGCTATTAAATCCTCAGGACTTTGACATTTTTTATAGCGTGGTGACCAAAACTGGATGCAGTACTCTAGGTGTGCATTCGGAGTCCGGTGCCCATCCTCCCTCTCAGTGGCCAGGGAGTCCCGCAGCCCTGGAATTATCCATGCGCTCACTCACCCCATCCTAAGAAAAATGCTAGCCTAACATCATTTTTTGGGGGGGAGGGGGAAAACAGGAGAGTTTAAATGGATTTTTCTCGAAATGCTCATTTTCAAGATTTCCCCGCCTGCTTCCCTCCAGACCGTTGTCGGAAGTGCCAGTTCGGTGCCATCTGCGAGGCCGAGACAGGGAGGTGCGTGTGCCCCACCGAATGCGTCGCCTCCTCCCAGCTGGTTTGCGGAACTGACGGCAACACCTACGGGAGCGAGTGCGAACTCCACGTTCAGTCCTGCATCCAACAGGTCTCCATCGAGGTGGCAGCCCAAGGCAGCTGCAGTAAGTTTTATTTCTCCCTGGGAGGGTCCTTCCAAAACTAGGCTGCTGCCTTACACATACTCACACACTCACTCACTCACTCACACACACACACACACACACACACACACACACCGTTCTTGGGACACCATTGGCATGTGCTTCCCCTCTCCTTGAAGTTCACTTCCCCTCCAAACCAGCAGCTTAAAAACTAAAATAACGGTGGGATCCTGGGGGCTTCCCGGTGGTTTTCTGGCAGACGTTTCATTACCAAACTAGGTAACGTCATCAGGGTAGAGCAGGTTAGCAATAGCCCTTACAGTACACTTCCATTTCGCTTCACAGTGCTTTAGAGCCCTCTTTTTTTTATTATTATTATTAGCACTTATAGACCGCCCCCTCTCCCGAAAGGGACTCGGGGCGGTGTACAGTCCATGTCAAAGAACAACATTAAAACAATTAAAATTACTAAATGGACAATATATATATACAAATATAAATAGATGGATAAGAGGAGGATAAAAGATGTGCAGGACTGTATTGCTAATAAATAATTAAAATAAACAGACTTTAAAATCCCAATACCCAATAAAATTAAGTCTACAGAATAATCCCCTTAAAAACCAGTAAAAATATAAATGCCAGGAGGTAGGCGTTGAAATTATGCCAAGCCAGCCAGTCGGAACAGGTGAGTCTTTAGTTTCTGCCGGAAGGAGCGGAAGTCGGTGATGGTTCTAATGTCGGGGGGGAGGTCATTCCAGAGGGTTGGGCCCATCACAGAGAAGGCCCTACTCCTTGGCGTCGCCCGCTGGCATTGCCTAGCGGACGGCACCAGGAGAAGCCCCTCCCTGTGAGAGCGAATTGGCCGCTGGGATGTATGTGGGAGGACGCGATCCCGCAGGTAACTGGGCCCTATGCCATGGAGCGCTTTAAAGATGGTGGTCAAAACCTTGAAACGCACCCGAAAGACCACAGGCAGCCAGTGCAGCTCGCGCAGGAGCGGTGTTACATGGGAGTACCTGGTACTCCCCATGACTGCCCGCGCGGCTGCGTTCTGGACTAGCTGCAGTCTTCGGGCGCATCCCAAGGGAAGCCCCATGTAGAGAGCATTACAGTAGTCCAGGCGAGACGTCACCAGTGCATGAGTGACCGTGCGTAGGGCATCTCGGTCCAGGAGGGGGCGCAATTGGCGCACCAGGCAAACCTGGTGGAACGCCCCCCTTGCCACGGCTGCCACATGGTCATCCATTGACAGCCGGGCATCTAGGAGGACGCCCAAATTGCGCGCCCGTTCCACAGGGGGCAGCTGTTCGCCCCCTATGGCCAGCGCTGGAATCAGCTGACTGAACCGAGGTGCCGGTAGCCACAGCCACTCAGTCTTGGAGGGGTTGAGTTTGAGTCTGTTGTCCCCCATCCAGACCCCGACGGCTTCCAAACACCGGGACATCACTTCGACAGCCTTACTGGGGTGGTTTGGGGTTGAAACGTACGGCTGAGTATCATCAGCGTACAGATGGTATTCAACCCCAAAACCACGGATGATCTCCCCCAGCGGCTTCACATATGCGTTGAACAGGAGGGGCGAAAGGACCGATCCCTGCGGCACCCCACAAGTGAGTGACCTCAGGGTCGACCTCTGCCCCCCCCCCGTCAACACACATTGCGACCGGTCGGAGAGGTAGGAGCCGAACCACCGTAAAACGGTGCCTCCGACTCCCATCCCCTCCAGCCGGCGCAATAGGATACCATGGTCGATGGTATCAAAAGCCGCTGAGAGATCTAATAGGACCAGGATAGAGGAGCAACCTCTATCTCTGGCCCTCCAGAGATCATCCACCAGCGCGACCAAGGCTGTCTCTGTGCTGTGTCCGGGTCGGAAGCCGGACTGGCGTGGGTCTAGATATTCGGATTCGTCAAGGTGTCGTGGAAATTGCTGCGCCACCACATTCTCAACAACCTTCGCTAAAAAAGGAAGGTTGGAGACTGGACGATAATTAGCCAGCTCCATTGGGTCCAGTGAAGGCCTCTTGAGTAAGGGCCTCACCACCGCCTCTTTCAAGGCAGTTGGTAAGGATCCCTCACCCAATGAAGCGTTCACCAGGCCCAGAAGCCAGCCTCGTGTCACCTCCCAGGATGCCAGTACCAGCCAGGAGGGACACGGGTCCATTAAACATGTGGTGGGCCGCAGCCGTCCACGCAACCTGTCCAAATCCTCGGGGGCAACAGAGTCAAACTCCTCCCAGAGTGGTCTTACAAGACTCACTGTTGACGGCTCGTCCGGGCCACTGGAGGGGGCCCATCCGCTCCGGATCTGAGCGACTTTGTCCTGCAGATATTCCCCAAACTCCTCTGCTCTACCCTGCAAGGGCGCCACCCGCGCCCCCTGTGATAGGAGGGAGCGGGTCACCCTAAACAGGGCGGCAGGGCGGTTATCCGCGGACGCAATAAGAGCGGCACAATGTCTACGTTTGGCCGCTCTCAATGCCACAAGGTAGGTCCGTAAATAGGATCTTACCTGTGTTCGATCAGACTCGGAGCGTGAGGACCTCCACCTGCTCTCTACACATCTCCTATGGCGCTTCATCACCCTCAGCTCCTCGGTGTACCAAGGGGCTCGGGCGGATCGCTGCCGCAGGAGAGGTCGCAAAGGCGCAACCCGGTCCAAGGCCCCAGCCGTCGCCATATTCCAGGCGGCCACTAGGTCCTCCGACTGAGCGCGGGTCAGGGCTACAGGTAGCGGCCCAAGCTCCGTCTGGAACCTCTCCGGTTCCATCAGGTGCTTGGGGCGGTACCAGCTTGGACGAGCTGGCTCCGCCTCCTCGCGGTGCGGGGTAGCGACAGGGAAGTTGAGCCGGAGACATGCGTGATCTGACCATGACAGGGGAGTAATAACTAGGTCCCCTATTCCCAGATCACTCGTCCACTGTTCAGAAACAAAAATAAGGTCCAGTGTGTGACCACCCTCGTGTGTGGGGCCCTGAATTAGTTGGGTCAGGCCCATGGCTGTCATGGAAGCCATGAACTCCCGAGCCACCTCAGATGCTGTTCCCGTCGACGGCAGGTTGAAGTCCCCCATGACCATAAGCCTGGGGATCTCAACCGCCGTCTCTGAGATCAGCTCGAGGAGCTCGGGCAGGGCCGCTGATGTATAGCGAGGAGCCAAGTATACAACCAGCAGGCCCAACTGCCTCCCTGGGCCCCATTTAACACCTAGGGACTCACAACCGGGTATCTGAGGAACAGTGAACTCTCTCGGTTCTAGACTCTCCCGAATAACTACCGCCACCCCGCCACCCTTACCCAGGGCCCGGGGCTGATGGAATGCACGGAAACCCGGTGGGCACATTTCCACGAGGGGTAAGCCACCCTCGTGGCCCAACCAGGTCTCCGTTATCCCTGCAAGGTCCAGCTCCCCCTCTGAGATCAACTCACTAATGAGGGGGGCCTTGTTGGTTACGGACCTTGCCTTGCACAGCATCAGCCGCATGCCCTGGCCCTGTAGTTCCTGACCACCCAGTCTGCGGGGGTTGGTACAAACGACTGGGCGTAGCCAACAGCCACGGTCTCCCAACCGACCTCGTGATTTTCTCCTGTCCTCGCATCCCCCCCTCCCCGCTACCGATGTAATAAAACCTCTTGTAAGAGGTTTACAGAGTCCGCCCTATTGCCCCCCCCCAAACAACCTGGGTCCTCATTTTACTGACCTTGGAAGGGCGGGTTAACCTTGACCTGGTCTGGATCGAACTGCTGGCAGTCGGCAGAGTCAGCATGCAATACTTCATTCTAGCCACTGGGTCACCACAGTGGCATGGCATAGGATAAGAATAGAATAGTATCAAACAGAACAGAGCAGAACTCAATAGAGTGGAGTGGAACGGAACGGAACGGAACGGAACGGAACGGAACAGAACAGAACAGAACAGAACAGAACAGAATAGAATAGAATAGAATAGAATAGCCCTTAGACTTATATACTGCTTTACAGTGCTTTTACAGCCCTCTCTAAGCGGTTTACAGAGTCAGCCTCTTGCCCCCAACAATCTGGGTCCTCATTTGACCCATCTCGGAAGGATGGAAGGCTGAGTCAACCTCAAGCCGGTCAGGATCGAACTCCTGGAGTGAGCAGTGAGTTAACCTGCAATACTGTCTTCTAACCACAGTGCCACCACGGCTCTATATTAGCGTACCTTAGTGCACACTCTATGCACGCTATTGTGCCCAGCGCTGACGAGGTTACCTAGTTTGGTGACGAAACGTCTGCAAGAAAACCACATAACTCAGGGAGCACCGACGACCCTCCACAGTTCAACCCCCGAGTTACAAATATTCTACGGAAATAACTTCCTGGGCTTCTACTACTCTTCCTCCTCTCCCGCTCTCTCTCTCTCTCTCTCTGCAGAAGCGTGTGGGGCCACGGTGTGTTCCTTCGGGGCGAAGTGTGTGGACGGGCAGTGCCTCTGCCCCCATTGCGAGCAGCAGCCCTTGTCCCGCGTCTGCGGAAGTGACGGCATCACATACAACAACGAGTGCGAACTGCGCCTGGCGGCTTGCCAGCAAAAGGAAGAAGTGGAGGTCGAGAAGAGGGGCCCGTGCGAAGACGGTGAGTCCTCCATGCTCAGCTGTCTCAACGCTGGTTCCTTCTTCACAGACAGTCCTCGGCTTACCAACCGTTCATTTAGTGACGGTTCGAAGTTCCAACAGCACTGGAAAAAAGCGACTTATGGCCGTTTTTCACACTTACAACCGTTGCAGCATCCCCAGGATCACATGATCAAAATTCGGCTGCTTGCCAACCGATTCTTATTTATGATGGGTTGCAGTGTCCGGGGGGGGGGCAGGGGGGTGTCCGGTGTGCGACCTTTACAAGCAAAGTCAATGGGGAAGGCAGATTGGCTTAACAAACTGTGTGGCTAAACTCACAACTGGAGCGATTCATTTAGGTCCCCTATTTTTTGTGCACTATCACAATCCCACGACATATGTTTGTGTGTTCCCAGCCTCCTTCTTGAACGTCGTCCACATAAATTAAGTTCTAACCCATTGCTGATCGATGTGGCAAAGTCTTGGAAGGGGTGTGCTTTGTGGCCGCAGGAGATGGGCAAGTCAAAAGCCCTCTCCCTCGTCCTGGGTTCAAATGGCGCATCTCGGATTCCTAGCCCCTGACCTGAATTGGCAAGCATAGGGGGAAGGGGGAGGTGGGGCGGTACATGAGGACTTGCATGAAGGAGCTGAGATGGGGGGGGAACAGCCTCTGCCTCCCTCCTTGAGTCTCTTCTTCCCTGCTGTGTCTGGGGCCGTCTCCCTCCCCTCCCCTCCCCTACGCTTTCCATCCCAGCCCCTTTGCTCCTTCCTTCCCATTGTCTCTTTAGCTGCCAGTAATGAAAGGCGATGGCTGGTAACAGGGCTCCACAAGGAGAGCTTTTCAGTGCTTTAATTTCACACTTCAGAGCATTGGAGGAGGTGAGAGGAAGGGAGGCTGGCAGGGCTCTCTGTCCTTCCCTTCTCTCTCCTTTCTTCCTTCTTTCCTTCCTCTTCCCCCCTCCTTCCTTTCTTCCTCCCTCCCGTCTTCCTTTCCTTCTGTCCTCCCTCCCTTCCTTTTCTCTCTTCTTTCTTCGCTTCTCTCCTTCCTTCCTTCTTTCCTTTCTCTTCTCTCCCTTCCTGCCTCCTTTCCCCTCTAATTCCTCTTCTCTTCCCTCCCTCTTTTCCTTCCTCACTGTCTTCCTTCCCTCCCTCCCTTCTTTCTTTCCTTTCCTTCTATCCATTCTCCCCCCTTTCCTTTTCTCTCCTCTTTCTTCCTTTCTCTTCTCTTCCTCCCTCCCTCCTTTCCCCTCTCTCCCTTTCTCTTCCCCCCCTCTTTTCCTTCCTCCCTGTCTTCCTTCCTTTCCTCCCTCCCCCTTCCTTTCTTCTAGCCTCCCTCACTTCCTTTTCTCTTCTTCCTTCTTCCTTCTCTCCTTCCTTACTCTTCTATCCCTTCCTCCCTACTTCCGCCTCTCTCCTCTTCCCTCCCTCTTTTCCTTCCTCCCTGTCTTCCTTCCTTCCCTCCCTCCCTCCCTTTCCTTCTATCCTCCCTCCCTTCCTTTTCTCTCTTCTTTCTTGGTTTCTCTCCTTCCTTCCTTCCTTTGCTTTTTCCTTTTTCTTCCCTCCCTTCCTTCCTACTTTCCCCTCTTTCCTCTTCCCTCCCTCTTTTCCTTCCTCCCTGTCTTCCTTCCTTCCCTCCCTTTCCTTCTATCCTCTCTCCCTCCCTCCCTTTTCTCTTCTTCCTTCCTTTTTTCTTCTCTTCTCTCGTTCCTTTCTCTCCCTCCCTCCCTCCATTCCCCTTTAACTCCCCTTCTCTTCCCTTCCTATTTTCCTTCCTCCCTGCCTCTTCCTTCCTTCACCTTCCTTCCCTTCCTCCTTCCTTCCTTTCCTTCTTTCTCCCTTCTTTCTTCTTTCTTTCTCTTCTCTCCCTTCCTTCTCTTCTCTCCCTCCCTCCCTGGTTAATCTCTGGAGGAGAGAAACCAACATAAAACCCCAGAAATGTTTCGAGACCAAGAAGTCACGCCAGAAAAAGCCAATGTTCCCTTCCACACTGTTACCAAGAAAGCCACACCTGAGATATCATACCGAGATAGAAAGAGAAGGGTGGGCTTTTACTTCATAGAAGGCCTTTTTGTTTGCCCTCCAGATTCTGTAAATGTTTGGCCTGCAAGTTCATTAAAGACACTTTTGTAGTTTCTGCACCTCTGTAGCTGCCAGGAATGGAACCCAAACCGGAGAGTCCCCCCAAAATGTTGATCATCAGGTCTAGAAACTTGACTTTTTTTTCCCCAGCAAGGGGTTGGACTATCTCAACTTTGGTAGAGGGGATACGCAACCCCGGTGTTCTTCTCTCGTGCAGAGTGCGGCTCGGGTGATGGGTCTGGTTCCGGAGATGCCGTTGAGTGCGAGAGAGACAGCTGCCGGAAGTATGGCGGTTCGTGGGACGAGGATATGGAAGATGACCGCTGCGTGTGTGACTACACCTGTGGGACTGTGCCACAGAACTTGGTAAGAGGCGATTTTCCTTAGCAGCATCTGCATAAATTAGGCATTTGATTTTTCTGCACAGAGTAAGAGGTTGGTCTGGACCAGGGATCAGCAACCTGTGTGGCTCCGGAGCCTCATGTGGCTCTTTCATCCCTCTGTTGCGGCTCCCTGTCAGCTACACAATGGATAGGGCTTTCGGTTAGGACAGGTAGAGGAAAAGGAGGCCGGTCTAGAAGGAGACTCTATGGTGGGAGGAACCGGACTTCCGGTCGGCAGAGGAATAAAGGATGCCGCGCTAGGAGGAGACTCTATGGTGGGGGGGGACTGGATTTCCGGTCGGCAGAGGAAAAAAGGACGCTGCGCTAGGAGGAGACTCTATGGTGGGGGAACTGTGTCAGAGTTTGTTGCATAAATTCAAATCCAGAAAGCACACCCAGATAACTGATGCAGATGGATTCATTAACTTCTTGATACACATAAGAACAGATGAATAAATGTACAATGCCAACAGGTGGTTCTTCCAAGTAAACACAAGGCAGGAGAGTTACAGGAGAGAAACACAAGCAGTTAGTTTCATTTCAGCGGACAAGCCCAGACAGACTGCTAGTTTACTTGTCAGAGCTGCAGACGGCTTAAGTTTCTGTTTCAATTCTCTGCACAGACTCGGATCTGTTTTAGCTCCCATTGGCTGACTTAGCGGCCATGCCTATTCATTGGCTGACCTTGTTCCCATGTCTCTCCCAGTTATGAATATTTTAACAAACCGGAACTTCCGGCTGGCTCCAGAATTCAACAGGGGGCTTCCGGTTAGGAACTTTGCGGCTCTTCGTTTAAGGTTGCTGACCCCTGCTCTAGACTAGAGGTGTCGAATTTTAAGACCGTGGACTACAACTCCCAGAATTCTGGGAGTCGAAGCCCACAAGTTTTTAAAGAGTTGCCAGAGTCGAAGTCCCCTGGATTTGATGTTTTCCAGAAACACTTCCTGATATTCTGGGGCTGCAAAGCTTTTGCAAAAGCTGAGTTAAATTCTCCGTTGTGTCTTTAATGCGCTTCTCTGCCCTCCGGGGTGGGTTGTTTTTTTTTCCTTTCCTGTTTCTCATTAATTTCCCTGGCATGCATTTGCATATTTTATGGACGGGAAAGTGGAAAGCGCAGGAACTCCGTGCATGTATGACATCCTGGATGCCGGCAGATGTGTTCTCCGAACCAGGGCGGTGGGAATGACGGCTGCTTTTTATTTTTTATCTTTTTTCCTCCCCCCCTCCCACCCCCTACGATGCCAACAGATCGCAGGCAGAATTCTCTAGGACGCTGCCCAAACCTGCTTATTGACTTGCCAGGCTTAACCTAAATCAGAACCTCAAATCTTGCAAGAATATTTTTTTTTCCTCCCCGAAAGAGTCTTTAAGGCGCCAGCTTGGATGGCTGTCAGCCTTCTGGAGTACGTAAAACGGTGCAGTTCAGATCCTCCCATGGCAAAGAACTGCACCGATGCCTGGACTCTGCTGGTCCTCGGGGGTTTACACCCAGGCTGCTACCCATGAGTAGAGGCCTGCTTCCAAATGAGGTGCTGACTCTTCCAAGGCTCTGGGTCAGAACTGCCATCCCGACTTTCGGCCTTGCTTTAGAATAGAATAGAATAGAATAGAATAGAATAGAATAGAATAGAATAGAATAGAATATGGAATAGAATAGAATGTAGGATAGACTAGGATAGGGAAGGGAAGGGAATAGAATAGAATAGGAGAGAATGGAATGGAATAGGAGGTAATGGAATGGAATGGAATAGAATAGAATAGGGAATGGAATGGAATGGAATAGAATAGAATAGAATAGAATAGAATAGAATAGGAGAGAATAGGAGAGAATAGGAGAGAATAGGAGAGAATGGAAGAGAAGAAAAGAGGAGAGAATGAAATGGAATAGGAGAGAATGGAAGAGAAGAGAATGGAAGAGAAGAGAAGAGAAGAGAATAGGAGAGAATGGAAGAGAAGAGACGTGAATAGAATGGAATGGAATGGAACAGAATAGGAGATAATAGGAGAGAATGGAAGAGAATAGAATGGAAGAGAATAGAATAGAATAGAATAGAATAGAATATGGAATAGAATAGAATGTAGGATAGACAATAGGATAGGGAAGGGAAGGGAATAGAATAGAATAGGAGAGAATAGGAGAGAATGGAAGAGGAGAGAATGAAATGGAATAGGAGAGAATGGAAGAGAAGAGACGTGAATAGGAGAGAATGGAATGGAATAGAATAGGAGAGAATAGGAGAGAATGGAAGAGAATAGGAGGGAATAGAATAGAATAGAATAGAATAGAATAGAATAGAATAGAATAGGAGAGAATAGGAGAGAATGGAAGAGAAGAGGAGAGGAGAGAATGGAATAGAATAGAATAGAATAGGAGAGAATGGAATGGAATGGAATGGAATGGAAGAGAATAGGAGAGAATAGAATAGAATAGGAGAGAATAGAATAGGAGAGAATAAGAGAGAATGGAAGAGAATAGGAGAGAATAGAATAGAATGGAATAACAGAGTTGGAAGGGACCTTGGAGGTCTTCTAGTCCAACCCCCTGCCTAGGCAGGAAACCCTACACCACTTCAGACAAACGGCTATCCAACATCTTCTTAAAGACTTCCAGTGTTGGAGCATTCACAACTTCTGGAGGGCAAGTTGTTCCACTGGTTCATTGTTCTAAGTTGCTTCTCTCCTGCTTTTTGGCTGAATAAAACTCCACCTTGGTGACAGGAAGGGCATCCGGCCTGTAAAACACTCAGGTCCACTCAATTTGCCCCAACTCCACTCTGCAAGGGATTATGTGGTCATTAAACGACAAACAGGAGAGGAACAGGAAAGGGGAAAGTTAACTGGGGAAACCTCCGTCACAAATCTTTCGTTCTGGCTCTACTTTCCTGCAATTCACTTCTAACTGAGCTATTCCTTTCAGCAACAAATGGAGCCCAGGACCGTTTCAACTCGGGCGGGTCCGACATTCCAATTCTTTCTCTAACAAGACCCTCTCCTTTTTTGTCCCCTCCCGGCGTAGGTGTGTGGGTCGGACGGGGTAGCCTATGCGAATGAGTGTGAACTTAAAAAATCCCGCTGTGAGAAACGCCAAGACGTTTACGTGGCAAGCCACGGACCCTGCCAAGGTAATTTTAGGCTGATGGGAAATAAAAGACATACTGCAACCGGAAACTGCAGCCCTGCTGGGTTTCCATCTTGGCTCGAAGGAAGGAAATCAACCCTGAGGGTTCTTTGCAAGGTGTTGTAACTCTCCAGCGGCCAACGAATCTGGCAGTGAGGAGGTTGGGGAGGAAGATGGGCCAGTCCTGGAGTCTGGGGAAGGCTCTGACGAGGGCTCTGTGTCAGAGGCAGAGACAGGGCCAGGGCCGTCTGACAGTTATCAGCTGCCTTCAGAGTCAGACATCAGTGAGGCAGAAGAACAGCTGGAGCCTGTTCCCAGTGTGAGTTGCCAGACGAAGGGAACAGGTAAAGAAGAGGGGTCGACTTGGGAGTAAGGCCATAGGTGGACAGTGAATGGTCCCTCCCAGAAGGAATAAAAGAGGAGCGAAAGGGGAGTGGAGTTTGCAGAAGACCATTAGTTCACTTAATTGGTTCGTGACTCTCCGAGACTCCTTGCAAGTTCTGCAGAAATCGGCCTGGCAGCTCTCCAAGCCAGAGAAGGTCTGTGACTGTAAATCCTCCCTTGAAAGACTTTGCTGGATGTGAACGAACAGAATTCACAGTCATTTAATAAAAGGGGTTTTTGTTGGGACCAGGAGGTTGCTTCAGGCTCTTGGGAAGCCTCAGTCAGCACAAAACATGGTGGGCTGTTCCCCTGATACCACTAGACCAGGGGTGTCCAAACTTGGGAACTTTAAGACTTGCGGACTTCAACTCCCAGAATTCCCCAGCCAGCCATGCTGCTGGGGAATTCTGGGAGTTGAAGTCCACAAGTCTTAAAGTTCCCAAGTTTGGACACCCCTGCACTAGACGACATTGCGAGGGCTCGTTGCCTTAGAAGAGTGAGAAAAATCCTCAGGGACGACTCACGCCCTGGTTAGCCCGTCTTCATTCTCCTACCATCTGGAAGGAGATGTAGAAGGCTAGACAGCCACACAAACAGATTTTATCCGTGGGCTGCCAGACCCCTGAATGAAAAATCACCCTACAACAACATTGCACGATGGGGGGGCAGCACAGCGGCTAAGACGCTGAGCTTGTCGATCAGAAAGGTCAGCAGTTCGGCGGTTCGAATCCCTAAGCGCCGCGTAACGGAGTGAGCTCCCGTGACTTGTCCCAGCTTCTGCCAACCTGGCAGTTCGAAAGCACGTGAAAAAATGCAAGTAGAGAAAAATAGGGACCACCTTTGGTGGGAAGGGAACAGCGCTCCTTGCGCCTTCGGGCGTCGAGTCATGCCGGCCACATGACCACGGAGACGTCTTCGGACAGCTCTGGCTCTTCGGCTTAGAAATGGAGACAAGCACCACCCCCTAGAGTCGGGAACGACTAGCACCTTTATCTAACATAGTATGATTGACTTGTGTGGCTGGCGCAATGTGCCATTAGTTCACATGGTACAATAGGATTGGGTGTTTGTTAGTAACATCCATTGGGGAATGGGTGGGGTTTTTTTTGTCTTTCACTGTGAGTTGTATTGTGTTGGATGGAGTGCACGAAAGGAGTACACATATGGTACTCTGACAATAAAGTTTTCGAATTGAATTGGGCCACCTAAGGAGAAGAGAAAACGTCATGGAGATGTTGGGGAAAGATGGATAGCGAAAGTAGAAGGGGATGGCAGAGGATGGGATGGTTCGATGGTGTCGTTGACGCAATGGACATGAGATTTGGGCAGCCTCAGGGAGGGGGTAGAATGCGGGAGGGGGGCTGGCATGATCCATGTGTCAGGCCTACAGCCATCTTTTCTTTTGGATCTTTGGCCTGCCACACTTTCTATTCTTCTGCTATGCATTTTCTATTGTGGGAAAATGGGAGGGGGGGCATTGTACAGAGTTCGATGATAGGTAGCCATAACAACATTCTTTCTAGAAAGCCAAGGTCATCCTTTGTCTCCGCACCTGGCCTGAACTGGATGGGTGGAACTGCCAGCATGGCAGTGGAAGATTGGACCATGGGATGGGCTTGTGGGTGTGGAGGCAGGATCCTGAACTTTCAACCGGGTGGGGAAAACCGGGAAGCTTTCAGATTCGGGTTTTCCCAGATGTGCCAACATGGCTCTCTTCATCAATTGGAACTTGGAGCAATGCTTTGCCTCAGACTCTGATTTACTTTTGGATGCTATTTGGAACCCCGAACATTAACGCGAACGCCATGGGGTCGTGAAACGGTTTTAGCAACTGAACAACAGCACCGCGAAGGGCTCGTAGCTGCTTGTCGTTAAAAATGGGATTTTTAATTTTCCTTCCAGGAGTCTCCGCGCTTCCATCTTCTTCGCCAGAACTCCTTCACTGTAGCAAAACCATTTACGGATGCTGCCCAGACAACGTGACTTTGGCGCTTGGAGTGGGGTCGGCTGGATGCCCTAGTAAGTTAATGCCCCTCTTTGGGGGAGGCAGCTTCAACGAGGCTTTTAAAAGGGGAGTTCAGGGTGGAGGGAAGACCCCTTTTCCCGGCACTCTTCAGGAGGGGGGGATCCAGGAGAAATCACGCTCCCCTACTCCCAATCTGTTCTGCCTTTTCCCTCGCCGCCTTCCGCAGCTCACCCATGCAGGGTTTATTAATTTTTTATGGAATAATTAGCCGGAGCCATCTTGTTCGCCTTAACGAGACGGGGGGGAGGGGGAAGAGTTCGGTGGCATTTTAAGCAGCTGAGGCCGAGGGCCAGCTGGTTAGCGGGCGTCCATTAAGGGCGGCGGGCGGGAACGCAAGCGGCCTTGTTTGCGGTTCCCTAGCGGTGTGTCGTGCACGAGGTCACTTATTCCACAGTGGCCGTGTTCCGAAAGTGGTTTTTAATGGCTCCGGGGCTCTTGACCCAGAGAGCGGTTTAGAAGCCGCAGAAATGGCAGGTTTTCCCTCCCGGGGTCGCTGTGATAATTGATGCCGTGAAGTCGCTCAGACGCTGAGCTGGAAATTTGAAATCTCACGTCTGCCTAGCGATGCTCGGGGAGCGGGGGAGGGGTCTCGCTCAGCCTGAAGACCCCCACCCTCCTTCCCCACCAGGCCTGGGGCAATGCTTTTATTTTGACAGCCCTGAATAAGCCGTTGGTTTATTCAATTCATTTGTGGGGAGTAGAGGAGTGTGTGACTGACCTGACTCCCCTCTGGAAATCCCTGTAAAGCTAAATTTTGGCTGCGTCCTTGACAAGGGGTAGAGCTGCTGGGGGCTTGCACAAGTTCGGGCGATCCTCTAGCTATGATTCTGCTCACTTCGGCGAACACCCCCCCCCCCAAAAAAATGCCAGCTGTGGCTGGCCACACCCACCCCTCCCTCCCAGGGGTGGGTTCCGAGAGAGACTACTACCGCTTTGCTCAGAGGTGCTTCATGTGCCTGCGTCCTTTGTGCCTGCACAGAAGCAACAAAAATGGCGGCATCATAGGCGCTACTGGGAGAACTGGTTCAGGGGCGTGGCAGGTGTGGGTCGACCCAGTTCGTCACCTGTCCGAACCGGTAAGAACCCACCACTGCTCCCTCCCCTCCTAGGAGTCTCCTCCCAACCCGTTCATCATGCCAGGTGAGAGCAGCGCCCGTGCAGAGGCTGAGGGAGGGGGGAGAAACGGGCCTACCGGAGGTTCCAGAAATCCAAAAATGGCTCCGTTTCCAGTCTCCGGAGCCCAGGGGAAGCAGTTTTCCCCCTCCCAGTGGCTCAAGGAAAGCCTCCAGAGCCGGGGAGGGTGGAAAATGCCGCTCCCCGGTGGTGCAGGAGGCCAGCTAGGACACGCCCCACCATGGCCACGCCCAAGCAGCAACGGAGCAGCCAACCCATTGCTGCAATTTTTGAACCCCCCCACCCCCGGTCCCCGTTAGGTTCCCCCCCTTCCCCCGCCAGAGATTATTCTGGGAAGTTTCCGCGAGTTGCCACTTGGGCTGTGTTGCAATCAATCTCACCGCCCAATTGAAAATTAAGCCATCTCTTCTGCCGCATCACCATGAGGGCTAGGAACCTGAGCTGTGTTGTTTACAGGCAAGAGTTAATTGCCACCGGGCGATAAGGTGGCCAATTCAATCAATGGAATAGCTTGTGGATGCTCCATCATTGGGAAGGTTTCAAATACAGACAATGGTTTGACCGGGATGGCTTAGGATCTACCATTAGACTAGAACTGTGATGGCAAACCCATGGCACGCATGCCAGAAGTGGCACGCAGAGCCCTCTCTCTGGGCACATGTGCCATCCGCCAGCTGCTCTTCTGGTTTTTTTGCACGCTGGCCAGCTGGTCTTCCGCGGGCGCTGGAGCGCCTGAAAACAGCCCGAAAAAAATAGAGAGAAAACAGGGTATTTTCAGGGTCGTTTCAGGCTTATTTTTGCGCCGTCACCAGCTACTCTTCTGATTTCCGGCACACACATGCACGCTGGCCAGCCGGTCTTCTTGGATGCCGGAGCACCTAAAAATGGCCCGAAAAATGGCCCAAAACCCTGGCCGTTTTCCGGGCTGTTTCTGGGACATTTCCAGGCTTTTTCAACAGCTCTCTCTCAACAGGGTGAGGGATAACCACACTATCTGTCTCCTGTTTACAACACAGTCCTTTCAGCAGTTCCAAGAAGGCTCCGCACCCATTTGCACTATCCAAGAGACCCTGGGGGGCACAGATAAACCTCCAAGTGGCCTCAACAATTCAAGAGGGAGTGCAAGGAATGTAAATCCTTCCATTTCCCCAACATTCCGCCAGAACTGAAGAAGCTTCTTGGATGAGAAGCGAAACCTCTTCAAGGAAAAAAATTAAGGAAATCCAGTTACCGCTTGGAAAAGCGCCTTTGGGTTAGACTAGAAGACCTTTGAGGTCCCTTCCAGCTCTAGGATTGTCCGTTCTGTGTAGCTCACCTGTGAAGAAGCTTCACTGCCTCTGTTGGGAAACCCGTCCGAGGGGCTGCGGGCTTTTCTACCAAACCAGCTTGTAGAGCTAATCATTTTCTGCCTTGTAGGTACTTGCCACTGCAATCCCTATGGCTCCTACGGAGGGAGCTGTGATCCCAGCACAGGCCAGTGCTCCTGCAAACCCGGGGTCGGGGGACTGAAATGTGACCGCTGCGAACCCGGGTTCTGGAACTTCCGTGGCATCGTGACGGACAGCAAGAGCGGCTGCACCCGTGAGTACCTCTGGTTGCCACCTGGGTGGGAAAACTGCACCTGTGAGTACCTCTGGTGCCACCTAGGGGGTGGTAGAGCCTTGTTTCATCTCTCCCATTCAGGATAGGAGACGAGCAGGCAGAGTGGGAGAAGTGGTGGAGTTAAGCGAGTATCTAGCCTAGAATCTTTAAATGCTCACAAACGTCTCAGTCCAATTTCTCTTTGAACTCCATTGATTCTGCTCTAGTGACGTCTATGGGTTGAGCAATAAGTCTTATCTACAACTTAACAGGCGGGTCAGTGGCTGAGACGCTGAGCTTGTCGATCAGAATGGTCGGCCGTTCGGCGGTTCGAATCCCTAGCGCCGCGTAACGGAGTGAGCTCCTGTGACTTGTCCCAGCTTCTGCCAACTTAGCAGTTCGAAAGCACATTAAAAAATGCAAGTAGGAAAATAGGAACCACCTTTGGTGGGAAGGGAACAACGTTCCGTGTTGACGGGCCACAACACTCAGGAGGGCCGCGCACGGGCCCCCTGGGCTCCATTTTCGCTGGGTGAGGCTGTCCCAACCAAAAATGGGGTCTGGGGCACTCCCCCCCCGAGGTCAAACACAACACTGATGCGGCCCTCAATGAAATCGAGTGTGACACCCCTGTTCTAAAAAATTTTGGGGGACGGAGGGTGAGAATCAGACCAGAGTTTAGGGAAAACCCTTCCGAGTTTCAGCTGAGATTAGCTTTGATTTTTTTTTTTATTCCTTCCTTGGCCTGATAGCAGAACAAATGAGGCTCCGTTTTTCTCATTGTCTCCGTCCTGCCCGTGGGGCAGAGAGCACGGATGGAGGCGCGATGTGGAAATGAGTTCTCACCCGCCATCCTCCAGGCTCCCGAGCTCCCGAGCGGGGAGGTCAGTTCGCACACATGGCACCTGCCAGAGAAGTCATTATCAAACAGATGATAACCAGGAGCCCATTTTCAAAAGATGAGACATTGGGGCGGGGGGGAGGGGGGAGTTTGAATATCCGCGTGCGTGTTTTTTTAATTGAAAGCTGCGGCAAAGTAATGTTTATTAAAAAAAAAAACACAGAGCTGGCCCGCGGAGAGAGAAACCTCAAAACTCTGGGATAAAATCGGCAGAGAAGTCCGATCGTGGGAGATTTTTTACTCCAGATTATCCTCCTCATCTACTTTTTAAAAAAATGTTTTTATTGTACGTTTTCCTTTATAATGCATCACGTTTTCAGTTTTACGACAGTCCGTCTCTTTCCTTCTCCTTCCCTTCTTCTTTTCCCTCTCCTTCCCTCTTTCCTTCTCTCTCACCTCTCTCCTTCCCTCTCCTCCCTTTTCCTCTCCTCCTCTCCCCTCTCCTCTTCCCTCTCTTCTATTTCTCTCCTCCCCTCTGCTTCTCTCTCTCCTTTCCCCTCTCCTCTCTCCTCTTCTCCACTTCCCTCTCCTTTCCTTTCTTCTCTCCTCCACTTCCCTCTCTCCTCTTCCCTCTCCTTTCCTTTCTTCTACTTCTCCCTTCTACTTCCCTCTGTCCTTTCCCCTCTCCTCTTCTCCACTTCCCTCTCCTTCCCTTTCTTCTACTTCTCCCCTCTACTTCCCTCTCTCCTTTCCTCTCCCCTCTTCTCCACTTCCTTCTCCTTTCCTTTCCTCTTCTCCACTTCCCTCTCCTTCCCTTTCTTCTACTCCCCTCCACTTCCCTCTCTCCTTTCCCCTCTCCTCTTCTCCACTTCCTTCTCCTTTCCTTTCTTCTACTTCTCCCCTCCACTTCCCTCTCTCCTTTCTCCTCTCTACGTCCTTCTTCTTCTTCTGTCTCCTTCCTTCTCCTTTTCCCTCAGCCTTTCTCCCCACCTCTCCTTTCCTCCATCCCACTGCACTTCCCTCTCTCCCTTCATCTCCCCACTTCTTTTTCCTTCCATCTTTTCCTTTTCCTTGTTGTGTATAAGTTTCCGTACAAAGTACAGTATTTTTCCCTGGTCCCGTGTCTTTTTCAAATATAACTATACCTTTCATTGAAATTACATTAGAAGAAAACAAACTTAATATCTACATGAACAGTGTGTTGATAGCAGCAACATATTGATAATATTTATTCTTCATATTGATAATTGTTCATTCTTTAATTAATCATTAGCCTTTTAATTTCTATCTTTTGCTTCTGTTGTTTAACTATTGGTAGACGTATACTGTCAACTTTCAATTTCTAATCTACGTAATACTTGAATGTTGTTGTATAGAGATATACGTAGTGATATTTTTCCCATTTCCCAGTTCTACTTTTAATGACCCCATAATCCCTTGCGGGGTGGAATCTGGTCAACTGAATGGAGCTGACTGGCCAGATGCCTTTCTTGTTGCCAATGAGGAGTTTTGTTTAGCAGATATATTTCTCATTGTGCCCAGAGAGAGAAATATTTGCCTCTACCTAGGATCGAACTTACAGCCTCCTGATTGTGAGGCGAAAGCTCCGCCTCTAAGACCACTCCATTTTGACTCCAGATGTTGGAGGGAAATGCCCTGATGTCTTTCCAGGTGTTAGCCCCCACTTTTTTTCTCTCGGTGTTGAAAAGATCTCCAAGAGAAACCCAACAAGTCTTTTCCAGATGTTAGCAGTTTAACGCCGTGCTCTTTGCCAGATGTTAGCGGGAGTCGCCATGAGAAGGGAGTTTTTAAATTCCTTCCAGATGTTAGCAGAAGCTCCGAATTTAAGCCTGTTGACAGTTTCCTACTACAAGAAGCATCCTTATCTCATCCTTGTTGTCCAAGCGCTTATTTCGGGGGTCCAAAGAAAATAAGGCCCTGTCACCTCAAAATATAATCACCTCAAAATATAACCCACTTCAAAAATAATAAGACCTCCCCGAAAATAAGGCCAAGCACTTATTTCGGGGTTCAAAAAAAAATAAGACCCTGTCTTATTTTCGGGAAAACACGGTAAATCCAGAGAGAGGAAAATATTCTTTTTCTAAAGAATTGTGAAGGCTGACTCTGAATTTTTGTTTTGTTTTAAATTAATGAAATCAAAGCCACCCACACAGCTTACTAACAGAACCCGGCTCATATTTTTGAGGTGCTAAAAAAGATATACAGGAATTCTTCATATCGAGAGCTTAGTCCAATCGCTGACATTGTTCTCCTTCCCAGCCATGCTTCCTTCCTCTTTCTCTTCTTCTTTTGCTCCTTTTCTTTTTCTATATCTGGTGCCTCACATTGTATCTTCTGCGTCACAATCATTGGAACAGCTTGCCTGCCCAAATTGAGGAGCCAGATTGTTGGGAGCAATTGGGCTGACTCTATAGGCCGCTTAGAGAGGGCTGTAGAGTACTGTGAAGCGGTATATAAGTCTTAAGTGCCATTGCGATCGATAGATGATGGAGGGATGGATGGATGGATGGATGGATGGACGGACTAGATAGATGGATGGATGGATGAAGTGGATGGATGGAGGGATGGATAGATGGATGGATGGACGGACGGATGCAATGGATGGACTAGATGGATGGATAGCTAGATAATGATAGATAGATAGATAGATAGATAGATAGATAGATAGATAGATAGATAGATAATGGATGGATAGGTAGACGGATGGACGGATGGATGCAATGGATGGGCTGGATGGATGGATGGATGGATAGATAGATAGATAGATAGATAGATAGATAGATAGATAGATAGATAGATAGATAGATGATGGATGGACAGACAGATGGACTGGATGAACTGGATGGGTGGATGGATAGACTAGATAGATGATAGATAGATAGATAGATAGATAGATAGATAGATAGATAGATAGATGATAGATAGATAGATAGATAGATAGATAGATAGATAGATAGATAGATAGATAGATGATAGATAAATAGATCGATGATGGACTGGATGGATGGATGGATGGATGGATGGATGGATCGGTAGACAAAAGGATGGATGGATGGATGCAACGGATGGACTGGATGGATGGATAGATAGATAGATGGACAGATTGATCGATAGACAGACAGACAGACAGACAGACAGACAGACAGATAGATAGATGATGGATGGGCTGGCTGGCTGGATGAATAGATAGATAGACTAGATGGATAGATGGATAGATGGACAGACAGATGGAGTGGATGGATGGATGGATGGATGGATGGATGGATGGATGGATAGATGATGGATGGATAGACTAGATAGATGGATGGACTGGATGGATGGATGGATAAACTAGATAGATAGATAGATGATAGATAGTTAGGTGGATGGATGGATGGATGGATGGATGGATGGATGGATGGATAGATAGATAGATAGATGATGGACTGGATGGATGGATGGATGGATGGATGGATGGATGGATGGATGGATGGATAGGTAGACAGAAGGATGGATGGATGGATGGATGGATGGATGGATGGATGGATGGATGGATAGGTAGACAGAAGGATGGATGGATGGATGGATGGATGGACTGGATGGATGGATGGATGGATGGATAGATAGATAGATAGACAGACAGAGAGACAGGCAGACAGACAGACAGACAGATAGATAGATGATAGATGATGGGCTGGCTGGCTGGCTGAATAGATAGATAGACTAGATAGATGGACGGACGGACGGACGGATGGATGGATAGATGATGGATGGATAGACTAGATAGATGGATGGACTGGATAGATAGATGGATGGATAAACTAGATAGATAGATAGATAGATAGATAGATAGATAGATAGATAGATAGATGATAGATAGATAGATAGATAGATAGATAGATAGATAGATAGATAGATAACATACATACATACATAGATACATACATATATGCTGTGGTTAGAATGCAGTATTGCAGGCTAATTCTGCCAACTGCCAGGAGTTCAATTCTCACAGGCTCAAAGTTGACTCAGCCTTCCGTTCTTCCGAGGTGGGTAAAATGAGGACCTGGATTGCTGGGAGCAATACGCTGACTTTGTAAACTGCTTGGAGAGGGCTGCAAAGCACAGTGAAGCCGTATCTATGTCTTACGTGCTATTGCTCCATCGTTGGAAGCTTTCAAGAAAAGATTGGACTGGAATAACGACTCCTTATTTAAATCAACTTAAATGGATTCCGGGGAATGGGAGAGGACAGGAAGGCCTGGAGGAACGTTGTCCATGGGGTCGCGATGGGTCGGACACAACTTCGCAACTAACAACAACGGCAACGGACTCCTCAGGCAAGGGGCTGGACTAGAAGACCTCCAAGGTCCCTTCCAGCCCTATGATTCTACGATTCTCGGGGGAAACAGGAATCAAATTACAGTTCAGCAGGCAGGGGCGTTGATCAGATTTATGTCAGTTGCTCCAGATTTGTATTGACAAGCTCTTCGTTGAGCAAACAAGAAAGTGAAGGGTGGGGAGGAGGGAGGGAAGGAGGGGGAGCCTGTCTTAATTTCAAGGTCCATTGGCGATCAAAGCAGAGAAATCAATAGCGGCAAATGGGGGGGGGAAGGGAGGGGAGGAGGGAGGAAAAAAGAGAGCTATTTGGAAGCGACAACAAACAGCCGAGAATACGAGAATACATGCTCTTCTCTCCCCTCCCTCCCTCTCCTTCTCTATCTCTTTCTCTCTCTCTGTCTCTCTCTGTCTCTCTCATCTCTCTCTGTCTCTTCTCTTTCTCTCTGTCTCTCTCTCTCCTCTTCTCTCTTTCTCTCTGTCTCTCTCTCTCTCTCTTTCTCTCCCTCTGTCTGTCTCTGTGTGTGTGTCTCTTTCTCTCTCTTCTCTTTCTCCTCTCTCTCTTCTCTCTCTTTCTCTCTCTTTCTCTCTCTTCTCTCTCTATTTCTCTCTGTCTCTGTCTATCTCTGTCTATCTCTCTCTGTCTCTATCTCTGTCTCTCTCTCTCTTCTCTCTCTCTCTGTTCTCTTTCTCTCTGTCTCTCACTTCTCTTTTTCTCTGTCTGTCTGTCTCAGTGTGTGTGTCTCTTTCTCTCTCTTCTATTTCTCTCTCCTCTCTCTCTCTTCTCTCTCTCTCTCTCCTCTCTCTTCTCTCTCTATTTCTCTGTCTCTGTCTATCTCTGTCTATCTCTCTCTGTCTCTATCTCTTCTCTCTCTCTCTTTCTCTGTTCTCTTTCTCTCTCTCTGTCTCTCACTTCTCTTTCTCTCCATCTGTTTCTGTGTGTGTCTCTTTCTCTCTCTTCTATTTCTCTCTCCTCTCTCTCTCTTCTCTCTCTCTCTCTCTTCTCTCTCTATTTCTCTCTGTCTCTGTCTCTCTCTCTCTCTGTCTCTATCTCTGTCTCTCTCTCTTCTCTCTCTTCAGGGGGCTGCAGGAGGCCGTCGCAGCCAAAAATGGGGGCCTTTCCATTTTTGCAGGTGAGAGAGCTAGCAGAACAAATTAAAAAACCAAATGAAAAGGAGAAATGTTTCCTCTTTTGCATTTGAGCAGGCAAGAAGGGACAGGAAAGGAGAAAGAGAAAGGGAAAGAGAAAGAAAAAAGATGGGAAGATGGGAAGAGAGCCAGGAAGGAAAGATAAGGAAAAAAGGGAAGGAAGAAGAAAGGCAAATGAAGAGGGAAGGAAAAAGGAGGGAGGGATGGAAAGAAGGAAGGAGATGGGAATAGGAAGGAAGGAAGGAGAATGAAGAGGAAGGAAGGAAAGAGGGGAAGGAAGATGGAACGAAAAGGAAGAGAAAGAAGGAAGAATATTGAAAAAGGAGGGAGGGAAGGAAGGAAAGAAGGAAGGAGATGGAAATGAAAAGGAAGAAAAGAGGGGAAGGAAGAAGAAAGGAGAATGAAGAAGGAAGGAAAAAGAAGAGAAGGAAGGATATTGAAATGAAAAGGAAGGAGATGGAAATAGGAAGGAAAGAAGAAGAAAGGAGAATGAAGAGGGAAGGAAAAAGAAGAGGAAGGAAGGATATCGAAATGAAAAGGAAGGAAGGAAAGAGGGGAAGGAAGAAAGAAGGAAAAGGAAGAGAAAGAAGGAAGGATATTGAAATGAAAAGGAAGGAAGGAAGGAAGGAAGGAAGGAAAGAGGGGAAGAAGAAAGGAGAAGAAAAAGGGAAGGAAAAAGAAGAGAAGGAAGGAAGGATATTGAAATGAAAAGGAAGGAGATGGAAATAGGAAGGAAGGAAGGAAGGAAGAAAGGGAAGGAAGAAAAGAGAACAAAGAAGGAAGGAAAAAGAAGAGAAGGAAGGAAGGTGGAAATAGGGAGGAAGCAAGGAAGGAAAGAGATTATAAGGAGAGTGAAGGGGTCTGTGGGAAGTCCTGCCTTAACACTTGGCCACCACAGGTGCCCCCAACACAAATGACATCAAGCTGGCCATGCCCCCCTGCTTCCCCCCCCCCCCAGGTCAAACACAACCCTGAATCAGCCCTCCATGAAATTGAGTTTGACAACCCGGCTCTGGAGGTAGCCAGACTCCATCACCATTAGAGGGAGGAAGATGTGGAGACTCTAGAAAGAGTGCAGAGAAGATCAACCAAGACAATTAGGGGACTGGAGGCTAAAACATATGAAGAACGGTTGCAGGAACTGGGTAGGTCTAGTTGAATGAAAAGAAGGACTAGGGGAGACATGATAGCAGTCTTCCGATATCTCAGGGGCTTCCACAAAGAAGAGGAAGTCAAACTATTCTCCAAGGCACCTGAGGGCAGGACAAGAAACAATGGGTGGAAACTAATCAAGGAGAGAAGCAACTTAGAACTGAGGAGAAATTTCCTGATGGTTAGAACAATTAATCAGTGGAACAGAAGTTGCCTTCAGAAGTTGTGAATGCCACAACACTGGAAGTCTTTAGGAAGATGTTGGAAATCCATTTGTCAGAAGTGGTGCATGTTACTACGTTAAAATGTTTGCTAGCCATGAACTGACTGAACTGACACTGAATAGTTAAACTGAGAAAGAGTTATTGCGCAGGTCATAAAAGTTCTTATCTGACAGTGATGTATTGCGCATGACTTCACACATTCCAGAGAGAGAGCTACTTCTGATCTTTTGTCCGGCTGCCAGGAAAACTGGCAGACGGAACTTTCTTTTATCAAAATGTAACAATTAGTTAGTTTCTGTTTTATTTCCATTTATTATTTATGTATTAAAGTTTGTTTATTAATTAGAATATGCTTCCACAGAATCTTTATTTTCTTTTTCTTCGCATCTTAAAGTATATGCTGTTGGAAAACAGCCCGATCCTAGACCTCATTTTGTTCAGGGTGAAATCTTCCCCTGACAGTGCAGGGTTCCCTGCCTAAGCAGGGGGTTGGACTAGAAGGCCTCCAAGGTCCCTTCCAACTCTGCTATTCTATTCTATTCTCTATTCTATTCTCTATTCTATTCTCTATTCTATTCTCTATTCTATTCTCTATTCTCTATTCTGTTCTATATTCTATTCTATTCTCTATTCTATTCTCTATTTTATTCTATTCTATATTGTATATTCTATTCTGTTCTATTCTAAATCCCTAACTCCATCTCGCCATATCAGAGCCGCGAAGTTATCCGGAGCCCCGGTTCTGCTTGAGCTCCGGCTGGCTTTAGCAGCTTAGCCCAGCAGCCTGCTTTGAATGCAGGAAGGTATTATGTTCAGCCTCCAGTTAGCGAAGGAACAGACAGACAGTAATAGAAAAGTCGGGTTTAATTTCATAGATTTATGGTCTGCTTTTCAGAAGGGAAAAAAAAACGTAATCAAAACACAAATGATGAAACCAGTAAGTAACCGAGATAAGCTAGTGGTAGGCTAAGCAAACGAAGGAACTTGGTGTGGGACAGAATTTCTTCTACATTCTCCCCAGTGAATGTCCAGGGGAAAGGGGTGTCCACATAGACCAGTGGTCTGTGGACCACTGTTGGTCGGCGAGAAAATTTTGTTGGAAAATTATTTCCATTTTTTACATCGCACTAAATCAGGGGTCCTTAAACAATGGCCGCTGGGATGGATATGTGCAATGAAGGCTTGTGTTGCTGCAGAGAGTCTCCCCCTTCGGGGTCTTTTTGTGTGGGTCGGAGGGGGGCAGAAATTCCGACTTGGGGTCTGCTTCAGCCTCCTGGTGGGGGGCTTTGGCTGAAGGCTGGAGGGAAGAGCCGCTGGTGGAGAAGAGCCGGAGGGTCTCGTTCCAGTGGGACTGCATCACGGCCTGGAACTGGCTGACCATCTCAGCCCGCTGAGCCTCCAAGCACCGGTACCTGAACTTGCACTCCTGCAGGTCTTCCCTCTGCTTGGAAAGCCTATGCTCCTGGTCCTCAGTGAGGAGCTTCTGCTAAGCCTCCTGCTCGGTTAGATCCAATTTGAACTGAGCTGTTTTGCCAACTCTTTCTCCTGGTGGGCTGCTTAGCTCCAGCCACTGCTTCCTGTTGGGGTCCTAAGGAACCCCGGGCGGGCAGGCGAGGAGGAGCTGGGAGGGGAGGGACGAGTAGAGGCCATCGAGGTGTCCCTTGATGTTAGTGACATCGAGTTGGTCACGCCCACCCAGTCACATGACCACCTAGCCACGCCCACCCATTAGGCAGATCATATTAGTGGGATTTAAAATTATGGATAAAGGGGACGCTGAGGTCTGAAAGGTTGGTGAACCCTGATATAGACTTCTGGGGAAGGAGGTTTTTTTTCCCAGGGACGTGGGGCCATGACAGAAAAGGCCCTGTCGGAAAGAGGAAAGAGATGCTTAAGGGGTTTTGGACAGCTGTATGAAAGATCGATGAAGTTCAATCTCGCATAGGGCAGCTCTACTTCAAAGATAGTATTCAGCCGGGTCAGATCGGTTCACTCAAACCAGTAGTGGAAACCGTGGGCGGGCCTGCTCGTCCGCCTCACCCTGATGCCGTCCTATTTGGGCCCATTTTCAAGCACATACGGGGAAGGCTGAGATCATGCGTGCGCTTGCATTTGCGAGTTGGTAGGGAAAGTAAGTCAATACCACCAATGCTCTACCCGTATCCACAAAGAGATTGGGAAATCAGATTACCCGGGGGCGAAACTCACAACCAATGTCTCACTTAGCGAGATACATTTGGTCGTAAGCCGCGGACGACCTGTATTTGCATGGAGGGGAGGGGGGTGTAAGGACTTTTGTCTTCACTGAGAGAGAGACATCGCTTTTCCTGCAATCAAGATTAGGGCGGATTACGTTGAGTTTGTGTCTATTGATAGCCCTTGTGTTATTGCAGTTGAAGTAAAAGTAGTCCTTAACACATAGGACGTTATGGCAGTTTATCTTGTGCACTAAGCTCAGGTTGGAATGTAGACAGAATGTGGTAGAAGGAATTTTATTATGAGCAGAGGAGTTGAGTACTCTTCTTGTAAAATACTTCTGGACCCTCTCTAATGTTTTAATGTCTGAAATGCAGTGTGCACTTATTTTAAAAGCTGGCAATCCTAAATTGCATTAAGCGAGGGATACAATCAGCATCCAGGGAGGTACTAATACCACTCTATAAAGCCCTAGTAAGACCACACTTAAGAGTACTGCATTCAGTTTTGGTCACCACACTATAAAAAAGATGTGGAGACTCTAGAAAGAGTGCAGAGAAGAGCAGCCAAGATGATGAGGGGACTGGAGGCTAAAACATATGAAGAATGGTTGCAGGAACTGGGCCTGGCTAGTCTAGTGAAGAGAAGGACCAGGGGAGAGAGGAGACCAGTCTTCCAATATTTGAGGGGCTGCCACAGAGAGCAGGGGATCAAGCTATTCTCCAAGGCACCTGAAAGGCAGACAAGGAATAACGGATGGAAACTAAACAAGGAGAGATTCAACCTGGAAATAAGGAAAAGTTTCTGAGAGTGACAACCATCCACCCATGGAACAGAAGTTGCCTTCGGAAGTTGTGGGAGCTTCATCCCTGGAGGCTTTCAAGAAGAGACAGGACTGCCAGCTATCAGAAATGGTGTAAGGGTCTCCTGCTTGGGCAGGGGGTTGGACTAGATGACCTACAAGGTCCCTTCCAACTCTGTTGTTCTGTCAGCCAGAAGTTGTGGGAGCTTCATCCCTGGAGGCTTTCAAGAAGAGACGGGACTGCCATTTGTCAGAAAGGGTGAAGGGTCTCATGCTTGGGACTAGATGATCTCCAAGGTCCCTTCCAATTCTGTTAATCTGTTAAACCCGCTTGTTTCTTCCCAAAACCCTCCCTGATTTTCCGGAACAGCCTGCCACTGCGATCCGGTGGGATCCGTCCGGGATGACTGCGAACAGATGACTGGCTTGTGCTCTTGCAAAACTGGGATTACCGGCACGAAATGCAAGCAGTGTCCCAGCGGTAGCAAGCTGGGAATGTCCGGTTGTGAGAAAGGTAAAAGTTTCGTACGCAACAGCTTTGGGGGTGGCTGAAACGGCTGACGCTTCTCTGCTGGAGAGCCAAAAAATGCCGTATATTTCAGAGTATAAGACGCACCTTAGATTTTGGGGAGGAAAATAGGAGGGGTGAAAATCTGCCTACCAGGTATTCATCTGGCTAGCGTCCTTAGTTTGGTCAACTTCAGCACATAGGTTTGCTTGTTGTGACCACATGCACCAGAGTGGGATTCCTACCGATTCGCACCAGTTCAGGCGAACCGGTAGCGATAATTTGGCCTAGGTCGCCAAACTGGCAGTGACCCAGGCTGGCCACGCCCACAAACCGGTTCTCCACTCTCCGCTGCCATTGCTGCCATGTTTTGTTTTAGCTTTTCTTGGTCTTCGCACATGCGCAGAACAATTCACAGTGAAATGCGCATGCGCAAGCAACAAAGCGCGCGCAAAGCAAACTGGTTCCAACGGTAGTAGGAACCCACCCTTGGCATGCGTATGCGCTTTTTACCTTCTGGTTGGCAGGGGTCTATTGCCCGTTCTCTCCGGGGGGCTTCGTGTGCATGCGCAGTACAACTAAAATTGCTCTGCGCATGCACAGAAGCAAAAAAACAAGATGGCAGTGCCTATGGCGACGCCGGGAGAACCAGTTCGGGGGCGTGGCAGGCCTGCGTCACTGCTGGTTCCAGTGACCCAAGCCGCCAAGCTACTACTGGTTTGGCTGAACCGGGCCGAACCGGTTGGAACCCACCACTGCTGGTTGCAGATAAAAAAACAGCTTCTAAAGCACCGCTGATCGTCGGAGAGAGAAGCAATGAGAAAAGCAGGAGAATCCTGAAAGATCGTTTCACTCGTTAGCGCCTCATTAGGGCTGAAAAAAAAGCTACATTCGGAGTATAAGACGCACCCAAATTTTCAATCTCTTTTTTGGGGGGAGCGGGGCGGAGTGTGTCTTATACTCTGAAAAATACGGTAATTTATTCCTGGGAAAGGACTAAATTGGAAGCTAGGATCTGCTTACATTTGCACTGAATCTCCTGCGTGATCCCCCAGATCTTTCGGCGGCCTCTTCCTGCGCTGAAATGACTTGTGAATTCGGGGCGTCCTGCGTGGAAGTGAACGGCTTTCCCCAGTGTGAGTGTCCGTTATTGCTTTGCACGGAAGCGGACACCTCTAAGGTGAGCAGAGAAAGCATGGATGGGCCAATTCGGACTAGTCTCCCACTAGATCAGGCCCAGTTGAATTCAAGAACTATATATATTTTTAAAAAAAACAAACATTTGTTTATACATTTTTCTCCTTCTGTAAATTACATAAATACTTCCTGAGCTGTGTGTTGCCTGGTTCCGTTTGTCCGTACCAAGTCTTAATGAACGGATAGTGAGAATATTATTGAGGATAACATCTGTACTTAAAATACTTTTAATATTGTTATTCATATTTTTCATCGGTAGGCGTGTCTTCATTTTTCCCGGGGTTGCGTAAATACAATTCTCGCTGCTACTAACACATGTGTTATGAAACACCCTGTTTCCCCGAAAATAAGACTCAGTCGGAAAATAAATCCTAGCGTGATTTTTCTGCATGCTCTTAATATAAGCCCTACCCCAAAAGTAACCACCAGTTAAGATCATCAGCCAGAGTACCGTATTTCCCTCAAAATAAGACCTAACCAGAAAATAAAACTCTAATGCATCTTTTGGAGCAAAACATAATATAAGATCCTGTCTCATTGTCAGGGTTCCAAATAGCATCCAAAAGTAAATCAGAGTCCAAGGCAAAGTATTGCTCAAAGTTCCAATTTATTAAGAGAGCCATGTTGGCACATCTGGGAAAAGCTGAATCTGGTTTTCTCACCTAGTTGAAAGTTCCAGATCTTGCCCCCATACCCACAAGTCCATCCCACGGTCCAATCTTCCACTGCCACGCTGGCAGCTTCCACCCATCCAGTTCCGGTCAGGTGCAGAGACAAAGGATGACCTTGGTTTTCTAGGAAGAATTTTGCTTTGGCTTCATAGCATCTCACTCCGTACAATCCCCATTTCCCCACAATAGAAAAAGCAAAGGAGAATAATAGAAAGTATGGCAAGCCAAAGATCCAAAAGGAATATGGCTGCAGGCTTGACACTTATTTTCGGGGGAAAACACGGCATGCAGTCCCCTTCGTTATAGTTTTCTGGTAATAGACCTAACCAGAATATTTCTGATTTTATATCTATATTGAATTCAAGAACTTGAGATGTGGGCATTCCCTCTCTGCCACTCCAAGAGTCTGTAATCAAACTAGCAAGGGCACTGATTTCTCCTAATAGCAAGGTCTCTTTGGTCATTGCAGACAAGAAGCACAATCAATTTCCACCCAAAATTCCCCAGGTTTAAGCTTTCATCTCCTCCCTACCTAACCACGATTTCTTCTCTTCCCGTCTCCCTTCATCATACCGTCTTAGGTCTGTGGCTCTGATGGCGTGACCTATGGTGACCAGTGCCAGTTAAGGACCATTGCTTGCCGGCAAGGGAAGGTCATAGAGGTGAAGCATTTGGGCCAGTGCGCAGGTGAGTCCGCATTTGCATACCTGAGTGCTTAGACCAATAGCCCTTAGACTTATATACGTACTGCTTTCCAGCCCTCTCTAAGCTGTGTGCACATACGCACGCTGGGAACAGGCTCCAGCTGTTCTTCTGCTTCACTGATGTCTGACTCTGAAGGCAGCTGATAACTGGCATACGGCCCTGGCTTCCTCTCTGCCTCCAACACAGAGTCCTCATCTGAGCCTTCCCCAGACTCCAGGACTGGCCCATGTTCCTCCCCAACCTCCTCACTCTCCGAATCTGCTGCTGGCCACTGGCGGGCCACAACGGTCTCAAGGAGCACCCAGGACTTCCTTGTTTAACCCTGAGCTACCAATCTTCTCTACTATCCTTTCACAACGGGTTGAAAACACCCTCTAATTAATAATTCCAGGAAATCCATCCGGTTGGTTTTTGGAGGGATGAAATCACTGGGGGCAAAAGTTGCCGCTGTGTAAAAAAACAAAAAAAACGAACCCACATTGCCCGAGTTTTCAAACTCTTCTTGAGTTTTGTGAGAGTGGGGCTAAAGCCAGAGTCGGACGAGAAGAGGGCAAGGTTTGTGTGTGTGTGTGTGTGTGTGAGAGAGAGAGAGAGAGAGAGAGAAGAGCGCGCGCACATGCCAAGCTTCACTTTGTGATCTCGTAATTGTGGGAAAATCAGGTCTCAGAATGTGTTCTGAACCGCTTGCGCACACTCTTCGGAGCCTGCCGTCTTGATGAGGAGTTATTGATTTTGGCGTGTGATATGCAAGGCAATCTGAAATATTTGCCCAAGCTAAAATTAAACTGGCAGAGGGGGAAAAACCCAGGAGAAATGATGGGGGGGGGAGAGTGCGTTTTCAAAGAAAACCTTTCTTCTTCTTCTTCTTCTCCTCCTTCTCCTCCTTCTTCTTCTTCTCTTTCCCCCATCCCCTCAAAGAAAACTGTAGTTGCATCTTCATGCCGGTTAGCCAACCGGCCTCTTTGGTTTTGACTGCGGGGGGGAGGCGATAACTAGATAAAATTGATTTGGAGAACTTTGAGCGTTCTCCCCTTTTTGCAAGACGCTGCCGGAGCCCAGATCAACCCCAAAAAATATCAAAGCAGCTGAGAAAGTCAGTGGAAGGAAAGACAGATTCTGCTTTATTACAGAGTTGGAGTTTCAGTTGAAAGGAAGTTAAGAGAGCTGGAAGATCTTTTTGGAGGTCTTCTAGTCCAACCCCCAGGAAGCCTTATGCATTTCAGACAAATGATTGTCCAATCTCTTCTTTAAAAACTTCCAGTGTTGGAGCATTCACAACTTCTGGAGGCAAGTTGTTCCACTGGTTAATTGTTCTCACTGTCAGGAAGTTTCTCCCTTAGTTCTAGGTAGGACTTAGTTGCTTCTCTCCTTGATTGGGTTCCATCCATTACTAGTACTCAACTTACGATCACAATTGAGCCCAAAGTTTCCATTGTTAAGTGAGACATTTGTTTAAGTGAGCCACTGCAGTCTTCTGAGAATGGCTTATATCCCCAAGGTAGCTGTAAGATTGTGGAAGAGCATTTAGGTCTCAGAGTTTCATTCATTAGGGTGGGATGGATGGATGGATGGATGGATGGATGGATGGATGGATGGATGGATGGATGGAATGGGATCTGATGGATGGACTCATGGATGGATGGATGGATGGATGGAATGGGATCTGATGGATGGATGGATGGAATGGGATCTGATGGATGGACTCATGGATGGATGGATGGATGGATGGAATGGGATCTGATGGATGGATGGAATGGGATCTGATGGATGGATGCATGGATGGATAGGATGGATGGATGCATCAGATGGATGAATTGAATTGATGCATGGATGGATGGAATGGGATCTTATGGATGGATGGCATGCATGCATGCATGGATGAAATGGGTTTGGATGGATGAATGGATGGATGGAATAGGATTTGATGGATGGATGGATTCATGGATGGATGGATAGAATGGGATTGGATGGATGGATGGATGGATGGAATGGAATGGGATGGATGAATGGAATTGGTGCATGGATGGGATGGATGGAATGGGATCTGATGGATGGATGCATGGATGGATGGAATGGGATGAGATGAATGGGATGAATGAATGGAATTGATGCATGGATGGATGGAATGGGATCTGATGGATGGATGGAATGGGATCTGATGGATGGAATGGGTTTGGATGGATGAATGGATGGATGGAATGGGATCTGATGGATGGATGGAATGGGATCTGATGGATGGAATGGGTTTGGATGGATGAATGGATGGATGGAATGGGATTTGATGGATTGATGGATGGATGGATGGATGGATGGATGGATGGAATGGGATTGGATGAATGAATGGAATGGATGGATGGAATGGGATCTGATGGATGCATGGAATGGGATGAATCGAATGGAATGGATGCATGCACGGATGGATGGGATGGGATGCATGCATGGAATGGATGGATGGATGCATGGATTGAGTGGCTGATGATGGGCCATCAGATCAGTGTCAACTCTAGGGAACACCTGCTAGACCTCTTCCAAAGAGGATCTCTCCCCAATGTGGTCCTTCAAGTCCTCCCATGGTGCATTGGAACCGAGTCCACCCTGCTGACAGCTGGTCATCCCTATCTTCTCTTTTCCCTTTATATTTCTCAGCACAGGAATCTTTGCACCATGGGCCAAAATATGGCAATATTTGGACCTCAAGTGTGAACCTTGAATTATTACGAGGTCCAGTCATTCGTTTTCTTGGCTACCCCTTCAAGGCAAGATGTGCCTTGAGGAGTTTCTCTCTTTCGAGTGTCTGATGCTGAATTGCCTCATTTCGCTTCTCTTTCAGAATCCCATGCCAGCCATCCTACCCCGCCTGCAACCCAACGGCCTTTGGACTCTGTTCCCCCTCTGGCACCGCAAATCACGACTTTAGCTCCCGAGCTAACCAGGACATCCTCCTCTCCCTGGCATTCAGAAGATTACATTTCCCACCAGAGCCAGCCGGTCACCCGAAGGATAACCAAGCCTGCTATCCTCTCCACTCATCCCTGGACAACTCAAGGCATCCGCCAGACCACTGCCAGACCCCTCCTGACAGCCCCCGTGGTCCCTGCCACCACTCAGATGGCTTACGTTGAGTCGGGCAGCGCGGAAGGCAGCGGAGATCCAGAATTGGGCACCAGCGGAGATCAGGAAGGCAGCGGGACCAGCTCTGCAGGTATGTTGCACACCTTATCTCCGTGTGTCGGTGCCCGGCCTTCCTTAAGGGACGCCGGGGTCGCTCCATTAGTGCTGCCGAACAACTCAAAATTGGGCTATTGGTCTGAGCTCCTCCGAGCTTGGCAATTTGGCGGCAAACTTTTCATCACCGTGCGAGGAGAGGTCATTGCATGGGCTTTGAATTGGGCTCGTCCGTCAGAGCACTGGACTAACATTTCATCACCGTTCGAGGAGACATGATCCGTGTGCTTTGAATTGGGACCGTCCGTGTTAAGTAAGTAAGCTCCCCTGTTCTGACCCCCTCCTCTTGTATACCAAGTCACTCCGAAACAAAGTCTCTGCAAGATGTTTTATTACGTACAGTTTCAACCTTGGCAGCAATCCAGCCTGCCGAGGTCCAGATAACAAAATTGGCAGCAATCCAGGTACAGCGAAACACTTTGGCAGCAGTCTGCCAAGATCCAGATAACACTTTGGGCAGCAATCCAGCCTGCCGAGGTCCAGATTCTACCTTGACAGCAATCCAGCCTGCCGAGGTCCGCACAGATCTGAGAGCGTCTCCAACTCTAATGATCAGTTGATTCCTGCAAAACAACTGTCGGAAAGTCCCTTCCTTAAATAGCCTTGAGAGGAGCCTGATTATGATCACCTGCATCCAATCATCTCTTGAAATAAGTGCGTAGCTGGTTTCTACGTCTATCAGCTCTCCGTTGCCGAGCATCCAGAAACCACTCCCTTGTTTCCTCCCCACTGCTCCAAGGCATGACATCAAGAGCACACTCCCTTGTCTCCTCCCCACTGGCCCAAGGCTCAGGCGCCTCCTGGTGGCCAACCAGCCCCTCTGCACCCTGCTCAGAGTCGGAACCCTGTCCAGGGTCCTCCACATCCTCCAGAGCTGACTCATAGGGACCCTCGCTGTCAGAATCTGGTGGCAGCTCCAACGGCTCCTGCTGGGCCACAACACTCCCCATTAGGAGAGCGAGTGTGCAGAGAAGCGTTATGAGAGTGGTATGGAAGAACACGCACAAACCAGCATACAGAGACACCGAATCATATAAATAATAGTAGTTTACTATGTGGAAATATAGAGGTATTCAGAGTTCAATTTAAAGTCCAAGTCATACACGCTTCAGTTAGTCAGTTAGCAAGTTCTCAGTTAAGGAATGATCCTTCGAACACAGCCCAGTATCATATAATCAGTTCAGCACACAAAGTAGCTAACAGTAGCAAAAACACAGTAACTCACGATACGTCTAACAAGCAGTATTCATTCACCAATTAGCATCTAACAAACAGAGAGCTAACAGTCATTCTGGCTCCCTCTTATGGCTGCTTGAGGTAACAGCAACCAATCACATTACAGCAGTACTTAAAGAAACAGTACTGCCATCCGGGTTTATATATTGCTGACCCAACTATGAGCTTACATTCCTAACAGTCCGTCAGAGCACTGACCTACCATTTCATCACCCTTCGAGGAGACATCGTCCGTGCACTTTGAAGTGGGCTTGTCTGTCTGAACCCTGGCCTTTCAATGCCTTGTTCTGTGATGCAAATTAGTGGAGAAGTAGCCAAACAAACAACATCCACACTAAGTTGCATCCCATAAAAAGGAGACTGAAGCAGACCCCCAAGTTGGAATTTCTGCCCCCCTCTGACCCGCACAAAAAGGCCCCAAAGGGGGAGACTCTCTGCAGCAACACAAGCGTTCATTGCACGGATCTGTTCCAGGGGGCCGTAGTTTGAGGAACCCTGGTTTAGTGCAATATAAAAAACACAAATAATTTTTCTGCGGACCACCAACATTTTCTCGCGGATCACCAGCTGGTGACCGCTGGTCTACTCCGTAGGGCTACTGTAGAAAAGGGGCAGTTTTTTGTCTTCTCCCCCCCCAAATATCATCAATTGGGGTGTCCTTTGCACAGGTCGTTTTGTCCTCCTTTACGCTAGTCACTGAAAAACAGCAGGGAGATTGAGCAGTGATTTTTAACGCGGGGATTTTAAAAAGACCCAAGAGTTCAGACCTGTCTGGCTTATGATGGTAACCTCTCTCTCTGGCCGAACAGGGGAGGAAGACATTGAAGACACAGAGGTGCCCAGTCCCCACCTGATTGAGAGAGCTACCTGTTACAACAGCCCTCTGGGATGCTGTTCGGATGGCAAGACGCCAGCCGCTGACGCCGAAGGAAGCAATTGCCCAGGTAAACCACTTCCTTTCTTTCGCGGATGCTCGGCTTCACCTGGGAACAAAACTCTAGGAAAAGTAGCCTCAAGAGCTGACTCCCTCTGTGGAGGGGTCAGCTTAGGGGAAGGTGAGGATGAAAATTTGGGGTCCGTCCTGCCCAGCTGCAATTCTCAGGGTCTCTTTGACAAAATTCAAATCACCCCCCCCCCCTCAGGGCATTTCAAATGAGTCAAGTTGATTGGGCCGTGATTTTTTCAGATCAAGGTGTTGCTGGTTTCTTTGTTAATTCTTTATTCCTTTACTAGCTGATAACTGGCATTGCCCGGGTATTTATTTATAAGGGGGAAACATCTGGAGCAAACGTAATTTCTAATGTTGGATTTTCCCCCCCTTACCAGAGGGAGCCCCCTGGTGGAGTACCATGAAGCCGTTACCATGGCAACTGCGCTGCGCTGTACAGTAGAAGCCATTTGATGGCAGTACAGTAGAAGCCATTTTAAGGCACAACGGGCTGTATCTTAACAGAACGCACACCCTGAGGGGTTTTAGGGGTGTCTTAGCTCCCACAGCATTTGTTTCCAGAGAGTAAGTCATCTGTGTACCAAGTTTGGTTGAAATTGCTGGAGGCGTTCCAGAGTTATGATGGAACTTACACACGCGCACACACACAGAGAGAGACATTTTTATAGATAGATAGAAAGAATAGGAAGGATAGGATGATAGATAGATGATAGATAGATGATAGATAGATAGATAGATAGATGATAGATAGATAGATAGATAGATAGATAGATAGATGATAGATGGATAGATGGATAGATAGATAGATAGATAGATAGATAGATAGATAGATAGATGATAGATAGATAGATAGATAGATAGAGAGATAGATGATAGATAGATGATACAAAGAAAATTAGATAAGAGAAATGATATATAGATGGATACAGAGATACATAAGGTAGGTAGGTAGGTAGGTAGGTAGGTAGGTAGGTAGGTAGGTAGGTAGGTAGGTAGGTAGGTAGATGATAGATAGATAGATAGATAGATAGATAGATAGATAGATAGATAGATAGATAGAAAATTCGATACATAGATAAGGTAGGTAGGTAGGTAGGTAGGTGATAGATAGATAGATAGATAGATAGATAGATAGATAGATAGATAGATAGAAGATAGAAGATAGAAGGATAGATAGATAGATAGATAGATAGATAGATAGATAGATAGATAGATAGATAGATAGATAGATGATAGATAGATAGATATATGATTGATAGATAGATAGATAGATAGATAGATAGATAGATAGATAGATAGATAGATAGATGATAGGTAAGTAGGTAGGTAGGTAGGTAGGTAGATAGATAGATAGATAGATAGATAGATAGATAGATAGATAGATAGATAGATAGATAGATAGATAGATAGATAGATAGATAGATAATGGATGGATTCTTTATTGGCCAAGTGTGATTAGACACACAAGGAATTTGCATAAGCTCTCAGTGTACAAAAAAGTACATTCATCAAGAATCATAAGCTGCAACACTTAATGATAGTCATAGGATACTTAATAAGCCATTAAAATCATACTAGGAAACAAAATAAAACAATATAAATCGTATAAAGATACAAGCAACAAGGTTATAGTCATAAGTAGAAAAGGAGATAGATACTAGGAAGGAAGAGAAGAAGAATAGTAATACAGGCTTAGTATTTCCTCCCTACGGTGATAGTCCAGCAAGGTAGCCCAACTCAAATATCCAGAGTCCACCCTAAATTCAGATACACCTCTTTCTTAATTCTGCTCCAGTTGCTTTCTCCCTTGAGTCTCCGTCTTTAGCCTCCCGGTCTCAAATTGATCAGCTAAGGATCTTGCAACCTTCTCTGGCCCACTAAGCTCTCCGCTGATCCATAAAATGTGGGGCACGAAAAGATTTCCTTCCCTTTCAGAGGAAGATCCGTCTGTATTCACACAGCAGGAAAGTTGCCGACTTCCTGTCTTACAGCAGAGCCAAAAGAGCACATTTTGTGAGATGAGTGGCAGAGCAAGGAGAAGGGAAGGAAGGAAGGAGACGGAGGGACTGAGTGATGGAAGGGAGGAAAGAGGGAGGAAGGAAGGAAGGAAGGAAGGAAGGAGATGAAGGAGGAGGGAATGATGAAGGGAAGGAAAAAAGGAAGGAAGGAGATGGAGGGACTTACTTTCTCTTTTCCTCATTCCCTTTCTCTTTTCTCCCTTCCCTTTCTTTTTTCCTCCTTCCCTTTTCTTTTCCTCCTTTCCTTTCTCTTATTCTTCTTTCTCTTTCTCTTTTCCTTCTTCCCTTTCTCTTTTCCTCCTTTCCATTCTCTTTTCTTCCCTTTCTCTTATTCCTCCTTCCCTTTCTCTTTCCTTCCCTTTGTCTTATTCCTCCTTCCCTTTCTCTTATTCCGCCTTCCCTTTCTCTTTTCCTCCTTCCCTTTTTCTTTTCCTCCTTCCCTTTCTCTTTTCTTTTCTTCCCTTTCTC
This sequence comes from Natrix helvetica, assembly GCF_964273705.1. Classification (NCBI taxonomy): domain Eukaryota; kingdom Metazoa; phylum Chordata; class Lepidosauria; order Squamata; family Natricidae; genus Natrix; species Natrix helvetica. Next base: position 148,648,436 of record NC_138551.1, read on the forward strand.
TTTTCCTCCTTCCCTTTTTCTTTTCCTCCTTTCCTTTCTCTTTTCTTTTCTTCCCTTTCTCTTATTCCTCCTTCCCTTTCACTTTCCCCCTTCCCTTTTTCTTTTCCCCTTTCTCTTTTCCTCCTTCCTTTTCTCTTATTCCGCCATCCCTTTTTCTTTTCCTCCTTCCCCTTCTCTTTTCCCCTTTCCCTTTCTCTTATTCCTCCTTCCCTTTCTCTTTTCCTCCTTCCCTTTCTCTTATTCCTCCTTCCCCTTCTCTTTTCCCCTTTCCCTTTCTCTTATTCCTCCTTCCCTTCTTTCTCCCTCTTTTGCTCGTGTCTGCTGCTAGTAATCCCCCCCTTCCTCTTCCCCCCCACCCCCCAGTAGTTTTATGTGTTTCTCTCTCTCTCTCTCTCTCTCTCTCTTGGCCCCAGCTAACCTTCTTTCTCTCGTTACCCAGCCACTCCAGGAAGGCCCCCCACCAAGGCTGCAACTTGGAGGAACTCGCATGGTAAACTCTGGCCAGTTCTCACCACCTGGGCTTTCTGTGACCCGGGTCTGGCCCCCACTTCAAAGTACTAACCCTCCCCATAAGCCACCTTCTGATCCATTCAGACTAACCCTCAACCCCGCAGCGCTGTTCATCGGCCGCCATCTTGCCGCTTCTCCCTCTCTGCCAAGGGACTGAACACTTTTTTTAACGGTTCGGGTGTCAAGCACTTGATATATCAAGCGCAATTCCAGGGTCGCTTTGCTTGCTCCCGTTTAACTCAACTCTTTCCTTCATGGCTTGGTCTCTTCCCTGCAGCCACCAAAGTTTTCCAGGGGGTCCTGATTTTGGAAGAGGTGGAAGGCCAAGAACTGTTTTACACCCCAGAAATGGCCGATCCCAAATCCGAGCTGTTTGGGGAGACGGCCCGAAGCATTGAAAGTGTGGTAAGCGAGCACAGAAAGGGGAAAAAAACAAACCCCAAGGCCATGTGGGCTTTTTCCCACTAGGACGTGGGAAAGTTTTCCCTGCCTTGCAGCCCCGGGAGGTACGCCTGACTAAAAATCCAGCTCTTTTGCAGGAGAACAGAAGAGGACGCAGCATCAAGTATAATCTTTATAAGTATAATCTTTATTGTCGTTGTACTTGAATACAATGAAATTGGCTAATACAGAAGACTAGCAATAGCGGTTAGACTTATACAGCGCTTCACAGCGTTTCCGAAGCGGTTTAGAGAGTCAGCCCTTTGTCCCCAACAATCTGGCTCCTCATTTGACCCACCTCCGAAGGAGGGAAGGCTTGAGCCAACTTTGAGCTACTCAGGATCGAACTCCTGGCGATCGGCAGAGTTAGCCTGCAATACTGCATTCTAACCACTGGGAGGGAGGGAGGGAGGGAAGGAAGGAAGGAAGGAAGGAAGGAAGGAAGGAAGGAAGGAAGGAAGGAAGGAAGGAAGGAAGGAAGGAAGGAATAGCACTTATATACCGCTTTACAGGGTTTTTACAGGCCTCTCTAAGCGGTTTACAGAGTCAGCCTCTTTCCTCCAACAATCTGGGTCCTCATTTTACCGACCTCGGAAGGACGGAAGGCTGAGTCAACCTGGAGCCTTGGTGAGATTCAATTTGCCAAATTGCAGGCAGCCGGCAGTCAGCAGAAGGAGCCTGCAGTACTGCACTCTAACCTCTGCGCCACCTCGGCTCTATGGAATAGAATAGAATAGAATAGAATAGAATAGGGAATATAGAATAGGGAAAATAGAATAGAATAGAATAGAATAGGGAATATGGAATCAGGAATATACAATCGGGAACATAGAATAGGGAATATAGAATAGAATAAAATGGAATGGAATAGAATAGAATAGAATAGGGAATATAGAATAGAATAGGGAATAGGGAATCAGGAATATAGAATAGGGAATATAGAATAGGGAATATAGAATAGAATAAAATAGAATAGAATGGAATAGAATAGGGAATATAGAATAGGGAATATAGAATAGGGAATATAGAATAGGGAATATAGAATAGAATAGAATAGAATAGGGAATAAGGAATAGGGATTATGGAATCAGGAATATACAATCGGGAATATAGAATAGGGAATAAAGAATAGAATAAAATAGAATAGAATAGAAGGAATAACAGAGTTGGAAGGGACCTTGGAGGTCTTCTAGTCCAACCCCCTGCTTACGCAGGAAACCCTACACCACTTCAGACAAATGGATATCCAACATCTTCTTAAAAACTTTCAATTTTGGAGCATTCACAACTTCTGGACACAAGTTGTCCCTCTGATTAATTGTTTTGACTGCTAGGAAATTCCTCCTTAGTTCTAGGTTGCTTCTCTCCTTGATTAGTTTCCACCCGTTGCTTCTTGTTCTGCCCTCGGGTGCTTTGGGGAAGAGCTTGACTCCCTCTTCTTTGGGGCAGCCCCTGAGATATCGGAAAATTGCTGGTCCCTAAGTTCGTTGTCGTCATTGTTTCCTTTCATTTTCCTGGCAGCTGGATGAGCTTTTCCGCAACTCGGAGGTCAAGAGGGATTTCAGGAGTGTCCAGGTGCGACATCTGGGCCAAAGCAGCGCCGTCAGGGTCATTGTGGAGTCTCATTTTGACCCAGGTGAGTCTACACCTGGTTCCCCCAGAGAGCTGAGGCAGGTGCATGTCTTAGTTAGACTAGGATCGATCTGTATTGGTTGGTTTGAATTCAATCATTGAGCAGGGAGTTGGGCATTGTTGCCAGCCTGCCAGCCGACAGCAGAGCTGGCAGCTGATTTGGAGAGTGAGGAGGTTGGGGAGGAAGATGGGCCTGTCCTGGAGTCTGGGGGAGGCTCTGAGGAGGGCTCTGTGTCGGAGGCAGAGAGGGGGCCAGGGCCGTCTTGACAGTTATCAGCTGCCTTCAGAGTCAGACATCAGTGAGGCAGAAGAACAGCAGGAGCCTGTTCCCAGTGTGAGTTGCCAGACGAAGGGAACAGATAAAGAACAGGGGTCGAATTGGGAGTAAGGCCACAGGTGGACGATGAATGGCTCCTCCCAGAGAGAATAAAAGAGGAGCAAAAGCGGAGTGGAGTTTGCAGGAGACAATTAGTTCACTTAATTGGTTCGGGACTCTCCAAGATTCCTTGCCAAGTTCTGCAGAGATCTGCCTGGCAGCTCTCCATGCCAGATAAGGTCTGTGACCGTAAATCCTCCCTCGAAAGACTTTGCTGGATGTGAATGAGCAGAATCCACAGTCAATTAATAAAAGGGTTTTTTGTGGGGATAAGGAGTTTGCTTCATGCTCTCGGGAAGCCTTGGTCAGAATAAGCATCTACGGCCCCTTTACGATCTGTGAACTTCAACTCCCAGAATTCCTGAGCCAGCACCGTCTAACCCCTCCTCCTGTTTTCCCCTGCCACAACAACCCTGCAAGGTAGACCGGGTTGAAAAGGGAGCAGAGAGCTTTCTTTCCTGGTCTTTGTGCCCTTCTTTTACTTCAATGCCACTCCGGCTGGGTCTGTGAACCCCAAACTCCCATCTATTCTCCCCTGGCTGGCCAGGGGTCAAGGATGATGGAAATTGAAAGGCTAAGAATTTATATTGTCCTATTGCCAGGGGACAATAGGTGGCTCAGCAGCTAAGACGTTGAGCTTGTCAGTCAGAAAAGTCAACAGTTCGGCGGTTCGAATCCCCAGCCCCGCGTAACGGAGTGAGCTCCCGTTTCTTGTCCCAGCTTCTGCCACCCTAGCAATTCGAAAGTACATAAAAAATGCAAGTAGAAAAATAGGCACCACCTTTGGTGGGAAGGGAACGGCGTTCCGTGCGCCTTCGGCCGTTGAGTCACGCCGGCCACATGACCACGGAGACGTCTTTGGGAGAGCGCTGGCTCTTCGGCTTTGAAACGGAGATGAGCAGTGCCCCCTAGAGTCGGGAACGACTAGTACATACGTGCAAAGGGAACCTTTACCTTTAGGAATTTCATTTCATTTCCATTTTTAAAGCTGAAGGTTTCAAGCCAGGGGGAGATTAAACTCTGGTTTTCTTTTTTTTGTTCGCTGGAATTTGTTGGCTGCTTTTTCTGTCTTTTTTTTTTATAATGCGGGATCGACGTTCCAAATCCCTTCATTTATTTATTTTCCACCCTTTCCTTTCCTTTCGAGCCAAAGGACCTGTTCTTAGTTCAAAGCCTCCACCAGCCGGCGGGCACACAAACACACCCAAAAAAAATAACACCCCTGTCTTTTGCTTTTCATTTTGAAACCCCTTTTAAGGCGTGTTTTTTGTTTAGCGGAACGAAAGGGAAGGGAAGCGGAGCACGGTTGGGGGGAGCTGTGTGTGTGTGTGTGTGTGTGTGTGTGTGTGTGTGTGTTGTTTGCTGGCTTCAAGGTGGAGGATGCCTCCCTCTGTTTTTTTTTTCCTTGATGTTTGCAGCGACTTCGTACACGGCTGCCGACATCCAGCGGGCTCTTTTGAAGCACATCAAAAGCTCAAAGAAGAAAACCATCTTGGTGAAGAGACCTCAGCAAGAGAACATCAAGTTCATGGACTTTGGTACCCTCTTTTCTTTCCTCCTTTCCCTTTTTTTCCTTTTTCCCCTTCCTTCCTTCCTTCCTTCCTTCCTTCCTTCCTTCCTTCCTTCCTTCCTTCCTTCCTTCCTTCCTTCCTTCTTCCAAATCCCCATTCCCTCTTCACTCCAGGGGAAGGATACTGCAAAATCCCCATTCCCTCCCCACTCCAGGGGAAGGATACTGCAAAATCCCCATTCCCTCCCCACTCCAGGGGAAGGATTCTGCAAAATCCCCATTCCCTCCCCACTCCAGGGGAAGGATACTGTGAAATCTCCATTCCCTCCCCACTCCAGGGGAAAGATACTGCAAAATCCCCATTCCCTCCCCACTCCAGGGGAAGGATACTGCAAAATCCCCATTCCCTCCCCACTCCAGGGGAAGGATTCTGCAAAATCCCCATTCCCTCCCCACTCCAGGGGAAGGATACTGTGAAATCTCCATTCCCTCCCCACTCCAGGGGAAGGATACTGCAAAATCCCCATTCCCTCCCCACTCCAGGGGAAGGATACTGCAAAATCCCCATTCCCTCTCCACTCCAAGGGAAGGATACTGCAAAATCCCCATTCCCTCTCCACTCCAGGGGAAGGATACTGCAAAATCCCCATTCCCTCTCCACTCCAAGGGAAGGATACTGCAAAATCCCCATTCCCTCTCCACTCCAGGGGAAGGATACTGCAAAATCCCCATTCCCTCTCCACTCCAGGGGAAGGATACTGCAAAATCCCCATTCCCTCCCCACTCCAGGGGATGGATCCTGCAAAATCCCCATTCCCTCCCCACTCCAGGGGAAGGATACTGCAAAATCCCCATTCCCTCTCCACTCCAGGGGAAGGATACTGCAAAATCCCCATTCCCTCCCCACTCCAGGGGAAGGATACTGCAAAATCCCCACTCCCCCCCCACTCCAGGGGAAGGATTCTGCAAAATCCCCATTCCCTCCCCACTCCAGGGGAAGGATACTGCAAAATCTCCATTCCCTCTCCACTCCAGGGGAAGGATACTGCAAAATCCCCATTCCCTCCCCACTCCAGGGGAAGGATACTGCAAAATCCCCATTCCCTCCCCACTCCAGGGGAAGGATACTGCAAAATCCCCATTCCCTCTCCACTCCAGGAGAAGGAAACTGCAAAATCTCCATTCCCTCCCCACTCCAGGGGAAGGATCCTGCAAAATCCCCATTCCCTCCCCACTCCAGGGGATGGATCCTGCAAAATCCCCATTCCCTCCCCACTCCAGGGGAAGGATCCTGCAAAATCCCCATTCCCTCCCCACTCCAGGGGAAGGATACTGCAAAATCTCCATTCCCTCCCCACTCCAGGGGAAGGATACTGCAAAATCTCCATTCCCTCTCCACTCCAGGGGAAGGATACTGCAAAATCCCCATTCCCTCTCCACTCCAGGGGAAGGATACTGCAAAATCCCCATTCCCTCTCCACTCCAGGGGATGGATCCTGCAAAATCCCCATTCCCTCCCCACTCCAGGGGAAGGATCCTGCAAAATCCCCATTCCCTCCCCACTCCAGGGGAAGGATCCTGCAAAATCCCCATTCCCTCCCCACTCCAGGGGATGGATCCTGCAAAATCCCCATTCCCTCCCCACTCCAGGGGAAGGATCCTGCAAAATCCCCATTCCCTCCCCACTCCAGGGGAAGGATCCTGCAAAATCCCCATTCCCTCCCCACTCCAGGGGAAGGATACTGCAAAATCTCCATTCCCTCTCCACTCCAGGGGAAGGATACTGCAAAATCCCCATTCCCTCTCCACTCCAGGGGAAGGATACTGCAAAATCCCCATTCCCTCTCCACTCCAGGGGAAGGATACTGCAAAATCCCCATTCCCTCTCCACTCCAGGGGAAGGATCCTGCAAAATCCCCATTCCCTCCCCACTCCAGGGGAAGGATACTGCAAAATCACCATTCCCTCCCCACTCCAGGGGAAGGATACTGCAAAATCCCCATTCCCTCTCCACTCCAGGGGAAGGATACTGCAAAATCCCCATTCCCTCTCCACTCCAGGGGAAGGATACTGCAAAATCCCCATTCCCTCTCCACTCCAGGGGAAGGATCCTGCAAAATCCCCATTCCCTCCCCACTCCAGGGGAAGGATACTGCAAAATCTCCATTCCCTCTCCACTCCAGGGGAAGGATACTGCAAAATCCCCATTCCCTCCCCACTCCAGGGGAAGGATCCTGCAAAATCCCCATTCCCTCCCCACTCCAGGGGAAGGATCCTGCAAAATCCCCATTCCCTCCCCACTCCAGGGGATGGATCCTGCAAAATCCCCATTCCCTCCCCACTCCAGGGGAAGGATCCTGCAAAATCCCCATTCCCTCCCCACTCCAGGGGAAGGATACTGCAAAATCTCCATTCCCTCTCCACTCCAGGGGAAGGATACTGCAAAATCCCCATTCCCTCTCCACTCCAGGGGAAGGATACTGCAAAATCCCCATTCCCTCTCCACTCCAGGGGAAGGATACTGCAAAATCCCCATTCCCTCTCCACTCCAGGGGAAGGATACTGCAAAATCCCCATTCCCTCTCCACTCCAGGGGAAGGATACTGCAAAATCCCCATTCCCTCCCCACTCCAGGGGAAGGATACTGCAAAATCACCATTCCCTCCCCACTCCAGGGGAAGGATCCTGCAAAATCCCCATTCCCTCCCCACTCCAGGGGAAGGATCCTGCAAAATCCCCATTCCCTCTCCACTCCAGGGGAAGGATCCTGCAAAATCTCCATTCCCACCCCACTCCAGGGGAAGGATACTGCAAAATCCCCATTCCCTCCCCACTCCAGGGGAAGGATACTGCAAAATCTCCATTCCCACCCCACTCCAGGGGAAGGATACTGCAAAATCCCCATTCCCTCCCCACTCCAGGGGAAGGATACTGCAAAATCTCCATTCCCACCCCACCCTGGGGCCAGCCAGAGGTGGCATTTACCGGTTCTCTGAACTACTCAAAATTTCCACCACCGGTTCTCCAAACTACTCAAAATTTCTGCTATCAGTTCTCCAGAACCTGTCAGAACCTGCTAGATTTCACCCCTGCCCATGTCATATGATATTATACTGTATATGTAATTCCTCTTCCCTCTTAAGCCTTCTCCCCATCGCGGTTGTCTTGTGGCGGCGAGTTCCACCGTTTCATTCCAACCCTCTCCGCTTCCTCTTGTTCTCGTTCTAGATTGGATCCCCCAGCTCTTCACCACGACCACCACGACCACGATCGCCACCACGATGGCTCCCACGGCCGCCAGCTCCCAGAGGTTCCCCAACACCACGACTCCCCGGAACCTGAATCCAGGACATCTGAACGGGAAAACCTCCGGGGGAGCCACCACCAAAAAGCCCAGCACCACCCTTCCAGCCTCCACCGACCGGAAGAAACCCATGCGCCCTGTACCCACAACCAAGAAGCCCCCACGGCCCTGTGAGTCTCACCCCTGCTTGCATGGTGGCACCTGTGAGGATGACGGCCGGGACTTCACTTGCAGCTGCCCTGCCGGAAGAGGAGGAGCGGTTTGTGAGAAATGTAAGTTCAAGGATGAAATTTCCTGACCGTGAAAACAATTCATGAACAAAATGGCTGGTTGTGGGTTTTCCATCTGTTGTGGCCTGTCAGCCGTTGGCCTCTCCAGCAGCTGAATCAGAGATGGAGGAGGAGATGTGGGAGTTAGGGTCAGCATCAAGGCAACCTAAGAGCTCTGCGGGAGAAGAGGAAATGGAGTTGGCAGAGAGAGAGACAGAGGCAGAGCCTAGGTTGTCCATCAGCCCTCAGGTCTGGAGGTGGCTGATGAGGAAGAGGAGGAACAGCTGGGTCCAGTGCCTGGCGCATGGATGTGCAGAAGGCAGAGGAGAGGAGAGCAGTGGAAATTTATGGGACTGTCTTTGGGATGGAATAGCCACTGCTGCTAGCGAAGCCCCACCTTAGCTCTGGGGATGCGCAGAAGGCAGAGGAGAGGAGAGCAGTGGAAATCTATGGGCCGGTCTTTGGGATGGAAGAGCCACCATTGCTAGCGAAGCCCTACCCTAGCTCTAGGGATAAAAGGCAGTGTTCTGACCTAGACTTTCTGAGACAATAAAAAGCACACGCTTAGTCCCCAAAACCCTCTTTTTATTTCAACGGCTGTGAATTGTGTTCATTCACAGCCCGTAATGAGTCACAAATCGTGTGTAAACAGTCCGACAGAAGTCTGCCAAAGTCTTTCGGGGTAAGACTGTTAAGCATCCACCTTTATCTCCCTTGAAACGCTGCCAAAGACCTAATTGGCAATTATTAACTTTGCAAGGCCACATGGAGCACAGAGTCAAAGCGGAGCTTCAGAGTTTAAACCGACCAGAACGAACAAAATTGCTTCCTGCAAAGGCTGACGTGCCTTTGCTCCTCCTTTATGGGAGGGGCCAATCATCTCCAAGCCTTATTCCCGAGTCGCCCCTTTTGTCTTAACTGTTCTGGCCTTCTGGCAGCTCTGCGCATGCGCCCACTGGGAACAGGCTCCCCCTGTTCCTCTGCCTCGCTGATGTCTGACTCTGGGGGCTCCGGAGACAGCACATAACTCCCAGATGGCCCTTGCCTCCTCTCTGCCTCGGACGCAGAGCCCTCGTCTGAGCCTTCCCTAGACTCCAGGACTGGCCCACGTTCCCCCCCAATCTCCTCATTGTCCAACTCTGCTGCCAGCTCCGCAGGCCGCCGGTGGATCACAACAGACAGGGGGCGGAGATGAATAGATGTGACAGACAACTATTTCTTTTCTGGCCAGTCGCGCTGCCGGCATTCCTAATAAAGGAATCTTTTGAGTTCACTTCAGAAGGGTTGTCGTGTTTGGGGAGCTGGGTCACAACACCATCAATGGAGGTTTTTAAGAAGAGAATATACAGCCATTTGTCCAGAATGGTATACTAGGGTCTCGTATCTAAGCAGGAGGTTGGACTAGAAGACCTCCAAGGTCCCCTTCCAGCCCTGTTATTCTATGTTCTCAAACTGGAGAGAAGTACCCCATTTCTGCTGCTGAGCTCCGGTATCTCACCTTGCATGTTTCCTTTGATTTATTTATGGCTGATGTTTCTGCCTCTCTCCCCCCCTTCCCCAAATGGCTCTAAGCGCCAGGCAGCCACAGAACAAAGAGACGGCATTATACGGCCAAGTGATCTCGCAGGAGGGGGGGAGACGCTATTGAGAAGGCTCCGAGTGCATCCCTACTTCGGATGAAAGGGGCATTCGAAGCCAAAGAGGGTGAGGGGGAGAAAGGGTAAATGCATCACACCTACGTTTTTGTAAAGAAAGGGCCTTTTTTTGTCCTGCAACACGCTCAAGGGAACAGATGAGATGTAAAACACATGGTGAGAGTTTTTTTTTAATGGTGCTTTTATCCCTTTGGACTAAAAGCTTTTGCTTGAATAAGGAACAATGCAGGCTCCCTGGTGAAATTCCCCTCTCTCTCTCTGCAGCCTCCTGGCTTTCTTGCCTCACAATCAGGTTGTGAGGTTCTGAGTTCGATCCTAGGTTGAGGCAAATGTAGGGTCTCTTGCTTGGGCAGGGGGTTGGACTAGATGACCTGCAAGGTCCCTTCCAACTCTGTTAATCTGTGACTCTTCTTGATCCTAACACACACCTTTCCGCGTGTATTCTCTGCCCATCGCAGCCATCCGATACTTCATCCCCAGCTTCGGCGGGAAGTCCTACCTGGCGTTCAAAATGATGAAGGCCTACCACACCGTGCGCATCGCCATGGAATTCCGGACCTCCGAGCTGAGCGGGCTGCTCCTCTACAATGGGCAGAACCGCGGGAAGGACTTCGTCTCCCTGGCGCTGGTGAACGGATTCGTCGAGCTCAGGTGAGTGGCGGCCTGACAGGTTGCGGAGTCCTTGAAGGGTAGGAAAGGTAGGGCTGGAAAGGCATTCATTGAAGCTGGATCAGGCCGCTGTCCTGTCCAGCAGCCAAATCAGAGGAGGAGGCATGGAAGTCAGGATCGGCATCGAGGCAACCTGAGAGCTCCAAGGGGGAAGAGGGAATGGAACTGGCAGAAAGAGACAGAGGCGGAGCCTGGGCCGTCGGTCAGCCCTCAGATGGACAGTCAACGTCCCCCAGGTCTGGAGATGGCTGATGAGGAAGAGGAGGAACAGCTGGGTCCAGTGCCTGGATGCGCAGAAAGCAGAAGAGAGGAGAGCAGTGGAAATCTATGGGCCGGTCCTAGGGATGGAAGAGCTAATGCTGCTAAGCGAAGCCCCACCCTAGATCTGTGGATGTACAGAGGCAAAGGAGAGGAGAGCAGTGGAAATCTACGGGCCGGTCCTTGGGACGGAAGAGCCACCACTGTTAGCAAAGCCCCAGCCCTATCTCTGGGGATCAAAGGCAGGGGGCAGAGATGAATAGATGAGGCAGACATCATCTCCCTGCTGGACAGATTTGTTAGCTTGCGGTGCCGGGGCTGCCGGCGCTCCTAATAAAGGAAGCTTGGAATTCACTTCAGAGGGTGTGTCATGTTTGGGGAGCTAGGTCAGAACAAAGCCAGTCCCTGATGTCCAAAAGCTTGGGGTGCCACTGAACTAGACAGCAGGGCGAGAGACCGTTCTGTAACTATCCGTCAAAACTTGTGACAATCTCTCTCAGGTTCAACACGGGCTCGGGGACAGGCGTGATCACCAGCAAGGTGCCCGTTGAGCCTGGCCAGTGGCATGCGCTGGTGGTTAACCGCAACCGGAGAAACGGCGTGCTGTCCGTAGACGGGGAGCCCCACGTGCACGGCGAGAGCCCAAGTGGAACTGATGGGCTGAACCTCGACACCGATCTCTTTGTCGGAGGGGCCCCGGAAGACCAAATCGCTGTGTGAGTAATTTAAGAATGTTGTTGTAAGTTGAGGACTACCTGAATTGCTCTCTTTAAGAACCAAAAGCGGAAGGGGAAAAAAACTAGGAGTAACCCAGCTGCTATTATGCAGCCAGAAAGGAAATGAATATACATCACGGTAATTAAAGCACATGAAAAAAAAAACGGGGGCCCACAGCATATGAATACAGAACTAGGACAAATCTGCGAGCATCTCATCAAATCAAGAAATTAACAACAATAAATTGCTGCATTTGCTCATTTTTGCAGTCTTAATGAGCTTTTTGAAATCAACAGGGAGATTGCAATGTTTTTTTTTTCCACCCGTTTTCCCAACTGGATGCCCCTGACCTCATTTGCTTTCCCAAAGGGGCTGCGAATGTTGTGTTTTCACACCAGTGGTGAAATGCGACTGGTTCGGGCCGGTTCGCACGAACTGGTAGTAAAAATGCTACTGGTTTGGGCTGGTTCAAACGAAGCGATAGTGAAAATGCTACCGGTTCTGGCCGGTTTGAATGAACTGGTAGTAAAAATGCTACCGGTTCCGACAAGTTCGCATGAACTGGTAGTAAAAATACTACCGGTTCCGGCCGGTTCACACGAAGCAATAATAAAAATACTACCAGTTCCGGCCAGTTCACACAAAGAGATAGTAAATATACTACCGGTTCCGGCCAGTTCAAATGAAGCGATAGTAAAAATGTTACCGGTTCCGTCTGGTTCACACGAAGCGATAATAAAAATACTACCGGTTCCGGCCAGTTCACACGAAGCGATAGTAAAAATACTACCGGTTCCGGCCGGTGCAAATGAAGCGATAGTAAAAATGCTACCGGTTCCGACAAGTTTGCATGAACCTGTAGTAAAAATACTACCGGTTCCGGCCGGTTCACATGAAGTGATAGTAAAAATGCTACTGGTTCCGACAAGTTTGCATGAACCCGTAGTAAAAATACTACCGGTTCCGGCCGGTTCACATGAAGTGATAGTAAAAATGCTACTGGTTCCGACAAGTTTGCATGAACCTGTAGTAAAAATACTACCGGTTCCGGCCGGTTCACATGAAGTGATAGTAAAAATACTACCGGTTCCGGCCAGTTCACACAAAGAGATAGTAAAAGTGCTACCGGTTCCGGCCGGTTCACATGAAGTGATAGTAAAAATACTACCGGTTCCGGCCAGTTCACACAAAGAGATAGTAAAAGTGCTACCGGTTTGGGCCGGTTCACACGAAGCGGTAGTAAAAATGCTACCGGTTCCGGCCGGTGCAAATGAAGCGATAGTAAAAATGCTACCGGTTCCGACAAGTTTGCATGAACCTGTAGTAAAAATACTACCGGTTCCGGCCGGTGCAAATGAAGCGATAGTAAAAATGCTACTGGTTCCGACAAGTTTGCATGAACCTGTAGTAAAAATACTACCGGTTCCGGCCGGTTCACATGAAGTGATAGTAAAAATACTACCGGTTCCGGCCAGTTCACACAAAGAGATAGTAAAAGTGCTACCGGTTCCGGCCGGTTCACATGAAGTGATAGTAAAAATACTACCGGTTCCGGCCAGTTCACACAAAGAGATAGTAAAAGTGCTACCGGTTTGGGCCGGTTCACATGAAGTGATAGTAAAAATACTACCGGTTCCATCTGGTTTGCGTAAACTGGTAATAATAATACTACCGGTTCCGGACGGTTCAAATGAAGCGATAGTAAAAATGCTACCGGTTCCGTCTGGTTCACACGAAGTGATAGTAAAAATACTACCGGTTCCGGCCAGCTCACACAAAGCGATAGTAAAAATACTACCAGTTCCGGACGGTTCAAATGAAGCGATAGTAAAAATACTACCGGTTCCGGCCGGTTCAAATGAAGCGATAGTAAAAATGCTACCTGTTCTGGCCGGTTCACACAAATCGGTAGTAAAAACGCTACAGTTTTGGGCAAATAGGTAGTAAAAAAAATACTCCAATTAAGTATTTACGCTCACAGCAGATTGTCACACAGCTGGTCGTCGGAACTTTTTAAAAACTTTTTTTAAGCATTTTTTTTTATTACCGGTTCGCAGTAGTGGGTTGCAGGCGGTACTTCCCAGGATGCGCGTACTGGAGCCAGCCCGGAGCACCAGATACCATTCTGGTACAGTGTTCCGGAGGGCCCACCCATCCGCCCTCGCTTCTTACCATCCTTTTAGGTCTTCAGCGTTTCAGCGCACAGCACATACAGTGCCTGCACGACGCTCCACTGAGCAGCTGGAGCATCGCGGAGGCTCGAGAAAGCGCCAAGATGCATGCATGCGCTACGCACGTCCACTTGGACGTCAGCAAGCCTGTTCCAACCGTACCGGTTGGAACGGGATTTGAAACCCACCACTGCCGGTTCGGGTAGCGAAATGCTAAAAAAAAGTTTTTAAAAAACGTTCCAACAATCAGCTGAGACACAGCTGCAACACGGCATCGTGGGAACCTTTGTGTGTGTGTGTATGTTCGAAGTCCAACTTCTTTTGCATTCTGTGCGAATCAGTTGTGTCCCATACTTTGGCAGGGAATTAATCCCCATTGCTTTAAGTCTAGAAGAGGGATTTTAGTCACCCCTAGGCTGTATAGTGAGACTCGGGTTCAAGGCTCTTTTCGGAAACCCAACTTCTGAAAGTTGAAATCCTGGGATCATTTCCTCGTTTGTCTCCCTCCTAGGGTGGCCGAGCGCACTTCCGTCACCGCTGGCCTGAAGGGCTGCATCCGCCTGCTGGATGTCAACAATCAGATGTACGACCTGCGGGAGAAAGGCGACGACGTGCTGTACGGCAGCGGGGTGGGGGAGTGTGGCAACAACCCTTGCCAGCCCAACCCCTGCCACCACGGCGGGCTCTGCCACACCGTGGAGGCCGAGATGTTTCACTGCGAGTGTCTCAATGGTTACACAGGTGGGCATGACCTGTGTGTGTGTGTGTGTGTGTGTGTTTAAGCATCCCAAAGACCAGCCCATAGATTTCCACTGGTCTCCTCTCCTCTGCCTTCTGTGTATCTGCAGAGCTAGGGTGGGGCTTTGCTAGCAGCCGTGGCTCCTCCATCCCAAGGACCATCCCATAGATTTCCACTGCTCTCCTCTCCTCTGCCATCCACAGAGCTAGGGTGGGGCTTCGCTAGCAGCGGTGGTTCTTCCTTCCCAAGGACCATCCCATAGATTTCCACTGCTCTCCTCTCCTCTGCCTTCTGCGCATCCACAGAGCTCGGGTGAGGCTTCGCTAGCAGCAGTGGTTCTTCCTTCCCAAGGACCGGCCCATAGATTTCCACTGCTCTCCTCTCCTCTGCCTTCTGCGCATCCATGCGTCAGGCACTGGGCCCAGCTGTTCCTCCTCTCCCTCATCAGCCACCTCCAGACCTGGGGGCTATTGATTCTCCATTTGAGAGCTGACGGACAGCCCAGGCTCTGCTCCCCCCCTCTGCCAATTCCATTCCCTCTTCCCCCTCGGAGTTCTCAGGTTGCCTTGATGCTAACCCTGAGTCCCACACCTCCTTCTCCTCTGATTCGGCTGCTGGAGGGGCCGCTGGCCGACAGGGCACAACACAAGGAGGCAGCATGTTCCCCTGGCAGGCTACTTATCTGCATACACAGTGGGATGAAGAGGCTGGAACTCCCTTCCGAAATCCACTCCTCTTGTGAATGTGATTGTCAATGGAAGAGAACAGTTGTAGGTCGGGGTAGAACTGTGGGCTTCTTGGCGCTCTTTGAGATTGATGTGGTTTTCTTGCAGAAGTTTTCATGACCATATTAAGTAGCATCATCAGTGCTACGAGGGAGTGGGTTTTGCAGGGAGAAGGAGGAGGAAGAGGAGGAAGTGCACTATGGGGTTCCTGATGCTATCTGAACTGGGATATTTTCTTCAGACGTTTCATGACCCAACTAGGTAACATCATCAGTGCTAGAAGCAGAGGTGATGTTCAGCTGGTTCTGACAGGTTCTGGAGAACCAATTGTGGAAATTTTGAGTAGTTCGGAGAATGGGCAAATGCTACCTCTGGCTGACACCAGAGTGCGGAGGAATGGAGATTTTGCAATATCCCTTCCCTGGAGTGGGGAGGGAATGGGGGTTTTGCAGTATCCTTCCCCTGGAGTAGGGAAGGAATGGAGATTTTGCAATATCCTTTCCCTGGAGTGGGGAGGGAATGGAGATTTTGCAATATCCTTTCCCTGGAGTGGGGAGGGAATGGAGATTTTGCAATATCCTTTCCCTGGAGTGGGGAAGGAATGGAGATTTTGCAATATCCTTTCCTTGGAGTGGGGAAGGAATGGAGATTTTGCAATATCCCTTCCCTGGAGTGGGGAAGGAATGGAGATTTTGCAATATCCTTTCCCTGGAGTGGGGAGGGAATGGAGATTTTGCAATATCCTTTCCCTGGAGTGCGGAGGAATGGAGATTTTGCAATATCCTTTCCCTGGAGTGGGGAAGGAATGGAGATTTTGCAATATCCTTTCCCTGGAGTGGGGAGGGAATGGAGATTTTGCGGTATCCTTTCCCTGGAGTGGGGAGGGAATGGAGATTTTGCAATATCCCTTCCCTGGAGTGGGGAGGGAATGGAGATTTTGCAGTATCCTTCCCCTGGAGTGGGGAGGGAATGGGGATTTTGCAATATCTTTTCCCTGGAGTGGGGAGGGAATGGAGATTTTGCAGTATCCTTTCCCTGGAGCGGGGAGGGAATGAAGATTTTGCAGTATCCTTCCCCTGGAGTGGGATGGGAACGGGGATTATGCACTATCCTTCCCCTGGAGTGGGGAGGGAATGGAGATTTTGCAGTATCCTTCCCCTGGAGCGAGGAGGGAATGGAGATTTTGCAGTATCCTTTCCCTGGAGCGGGGAGGGAATGAAGATTTTGCAGTATCCTTCCCCTGGAGTGGGGAGGGAATGGAGATTTGCATTATCCTTTCGCTGGAGTGGGGAGGGAATGGAGATTTTGCAATATCCTTCCCCTGCCATGCCCGCCAAGCCACGCCCGCTAAGCCACATCAGGCTCACCAAGCCCCACCCACAGAACCGGTAGTAACAAATTTCGAATTTCCATACTGCCTAGGACCCACGTGTGCTGACGAAAGAAATCCCTGCGACCCCAACCCCTGCCACCTCTCTGCCACCTGCTTGGTGTTGCCAGAAGGCGGATCGAAGTGCGAATGCCCCATGGGACGCGGAGGCGAATTCTGCGAATCAGGTAAAGCGGGACCAGGGAAAGGAGAGATCAGGACGCGGCTGTGATCAGAGGTTTTAAATCACCTCAGCGGAATTACAAGTCCCTGATATCAGAGTTGCAAGGAAAGTCCTTGGCGAGTTGAAGAAAGGTGGACTTCAACTCCCAGAATTCCCCCAGCTAGCTGTCCTGGCGTAAGACTGATTATGCTCCTGCCAATACCCCGTTTCCCTGAAAACAAGTCCTCCCCGGATAATAAGCCCAATCGGGCTTTTGAGTGCATGCGCTAAAATAAGCCCTCCCCGAAAATATTTAAACACATGTGCAGCTGGTCCCCACCATTTCCTGGGGAGAAGGAGGGAGAACATGTTCCACATGCACCTGTCATCTACGCGAAACGGCCTCACAGAGTCCGCTCTCGCAAATCCTAGTTCCCACGCCCTTTCTCTTAGCAGCGGCTGCAAAAAGAGCAGGAGGCCAGCAACGCCAGGGCTGGCAAGAGTGCGCCAGAAATAGAGACAGAACTTCCGGCTCTCTCTGGATCAGCTGATCTGCGGGCCGAGGTTAAGGAACCTCCTGCATTTCAAAAATAATAAGACCTCCCTGAAAATAAGGCAAAGCGCTTATTGCGGGGGTCAAGAGAATATAAGACCCTGTCTTATTTTTGGGAAAACACGGTATTATGCCCGTTTCTTGGGAAAATGGGGTAGTAGAACACAAAGGAAGCTTCGGTTGTAAGCTGTCCTGCTCCCAAATAAGGTGTCGGGGTTCCAAATAGCATCCAAAAGTAAATCAGAGTCCAAGGCAAAGTATTGCTCAAAGTTCCAATTTATTAAGAGAGCCATGTTGGCCCAGCAGGGGAAACCCGAATCTGAAAGCTTCCTGGCTTTCCCCACCTAGTTGAAAGTTTAATATCTTGCCCCCACGCCCACAAGTCCATCCCATGGTCCAATCTTCCATTGCCATGCTGGCAGTTCCACCCATCCAGTTCCGGTCAGGTGCAGAGGTGCAGAGACAAAGGATGACCTTGGCTTTCTAGAAAGAATGTTGTTATGGCTACATAACATCTAACTCCGTACAATTCCCCTCTCCTATTTTCCCACAATAAAAAATGCGTAGTATAATAGAATAATAGAAAGTGTAGAAAGATCCAAAAGAAAAAATGACTGCAGGCCTGACCTAACGCTTCCTCCCCCCCCCCCCCCCCCCCCACCAGCCAGCCAGGATTTCCAACGGTCTCGTGACATTACTTTAAACATTTAAAATGAAGAAATGTCATCTGCTTTTAATTGCAAACGCCTTTCGTGGCAGCTTTCGATCCACAGATGGGGCAGTTTGCGGTATGTTTGGATTTGGGGTTGGCGAAAGGCACAAACCCAGTTTATTCAGCCAGCCGCCGCTTAGCGCGCACATCCCATAAGTGACTTTTGCTGTTTTATCCGCACTACCTCTTCTCCTTCCCTCTCTTAGTTGCAGAAATGGATCAGACTGTGCCTTTCCTGCCGGAATTCAACGGATTCTCCTACCTGGAGCTGAATGGTCTTCAAACATTTGTGCCAGATCTGCAGTATGTTGTTTCTTCTTCTTCTTCTTCTTCTTCTTCTTCTTCTTCTTCTTCTTCTTCTTCTTCTTCTTCTTCCTCTTCCTTTTACTTGTCTCTTCCTTTCATTTTCTCGCCACTTCAAGAAAATTACACCCATGAGGGCTCCTTGGTGCTCTCTGAGCTGGTTAGTTTTCTTGCAGCGTTTCATTACCCAACTTGGTAACATCAGTGGAGAAAGGAGGGAGGGAAGGAAGGAAGGAAAGAAGGAAGGAAGGAAGGAAGGAAGGAAGGAAGGAAGGAAGGAAGGAAGGAAGGAAGGAAGGAAGGAAGGATATTTGTAGCTCAAGGTTGACATGAGGGGTCCTTGTGCTCTCTGAGCTTTTCTGTTTTCCTGCAGACGTTTCATTACCCAACTAGGTAACATCATCAGTGATAGTACCAAAGAGAAGGAAGGAAGGAAGGAAGGAGGGAGGGAGGGAGAAAGGAAGGAAGAAAGGAAGAATATTTGTAGCTCAGTTGACATGAGGGGTCCTAGGTTCTCTCCAAGCTGCCGTGTTCTTTGCAGACGTTTCATAACCCAACTAGGTAACATCATCAGTGACAGGAGGAGAGGGAGAGGAAAAGGAGGACTGTGGGGTCCTTGGTGCTCTCTGAGCTTGCTTGCTTTCTTGCAGACGCTTCATTACCTAACTAGGTAACATCATCACTGCTAGTACCAAAGAGAAGGAGGGAGGGAGAAGGAAGGAAAAAATATTTATAGTTCTGGTTGACTTGATGCTCTCCTTGGTGCTCTCTCAGCTTACCTGTTGTTTTTTTATTGTTTTAATTAACAAAAGACACACACAAAAACATTCTTCATTACACCTTCCAGAAAGCATGTCGGTTGGTTACAAATAAATTTCGTGCGTTACTACAATCATTCTTTATATTTCATTCATATTGAATTGTACATTTTAAATCAGAAACATTCATACCCTCAATATACCATCATTCTCATTTAACTATATTTGTTTAAACGTGCTTTTGTCTAGAATCATTTATATTTCTGTTATAATAAATCTAGACAAAAATTTATTACTAGAATTTATAAGTACCCAGGAGAGATTACATCTTTATAACAAAATCTAAACAAATAAAAAATATATTAATAAAATTAGTAAATCTTTTCCCCAGGTCCCATATTATAGTTTATATCCAAATTGTTTTTACCAGTTAGAGTTATTATTTCATTATTATTGTCATGATGGGTTATCTGTTAACGAATAAAACAAAAACATTCTATAAGCATCTACAACGTTCTACTTATTAATCATCAAAAATTAACTAAGTTTTTATTTTTATTTTTATTATTTTTTTCTCCCATTCAATTGTGTTTTATTTGATACAGTAGCCGAATCGATTCATTCCACAGAATTTCCTTTTTTTTAACGCGGTTCACAGTAACTAAAACAAAAAAAGACCATAAAGCTTATCTTCTCTTATCTTACCATTCCAAATGGATTGAGGGGATTTGACAAGCAGAGACGTTACTGAAATCTGTTTGGAGGCCTCTTAAATTCATTTTCGAGAATTCGAAATCCTCTGGAGTGATTCCCTATCGGATTCCGTCAGGAATCAGGTCAAATTTCCAGATGAAATATTCATAGGCCCTACTTATTATTTTTTCTAAAACCTTTTCTTTTCTTCTGTTTTTTTGTTTGTTTGTTTGTTTCGCAACGTGGGAAAAAATTTTTTCCCAGCTGAAACTACGGTTAAAACTTCTCTACGTGTTGTGAAAGGGATGCTGTGGCTTAGGGGTTAAGACGCTGAGCTTGTCGATCAGAAAGGTCGGCAGTTTGGGGGTTCGAATCCCCAGCGCCGCGTAACAGAGTGAGCTCCCGTGACTTGTCCCAGCTTCTGCCAACCTAGCAGTTCGAAAGCACGTTAAAAAACGCAAGTAGAAAAATAGGCACCACCTTTGGTGGGAAGGGAACAGCGTTCCGTGCGCCTTCGGGCGTTGAGTCATGCCGGCCACATGACCACGGAGACGTCTTCGGACAGCGCTGCCTCTTCAGGCTTTGAAACGGAGATGAGCAGCGCCCCCTAGAGTCGGGAACGACAAGCTTTCTGCAATGGCATTTTCCCCCCCACGTTGCTGATGGACCTCTCTGTTTTATATCCTGCAGGGATAAAATATCCATGGAAGTGGCGTTCCTGAGCAGAAATCCCAACGGTTTAATTTTCTACAACGGACAGAAGACGGATGGGAAAGGAGATTTTATCTCCTTGGCCCTTCACAATGGATACCTGGAGTACAGATACGATCTGGGCAAAGGAGCCGCCGTAATCAAGTAAAAAAAAAAAAAAGCATGCGCGCTTAGACTTAAAGCCAGCGTCACGGTGCTTTACAGTCCCTTTCTAAGCGGTTTACAGAGTCAGCCTCTTGTCCCCCAACAATTCTGCGTCCTCATTTTACCCACCTTGGAAGGAGGGAAGGCTGAGTCAGCCTTGAGCTGGTCAGGATCGAACTGCTGGCAGTGGGCAGAGTTAGCGTGCAATACTACATTCTAACCACTGGGAGGAAGGGAGGAAGATAGATAGATAGTAATGGCCCTTAGACTTATATACCGCTTCATAGTGCTTTTACAGCCCTCTCTAAGCGGTTTACAGAGTCAGCCTCTTGCCCCCAGCAATCTGGGATCCTCATTTGACCCACCTCCGAAGGATGGAAGGATGAATCAACCTGCAACCAGTCGGTCAGGATCGAACTGCTGGCAGTGGGCAGACTCAA
The DNA here is from genome assembly GCF_964273705.1 of Natrix helvetica. Taxonomy (NCBI): domain Eukaryota; kingdom Metazoa; phylum Chordata; class Lepidosauria; order Squamata; family Natricidae; genus Natrix; species Natrix helvetica. The sequence continues at coordinate 148,669,258 of NC_138551.1, forward strand.
CCTGCTTTCTAACCACTGGGAGGGAAGGAAGGAAGGAAGGGCACTTAGAATTATATACTGCTTCACGGTGATTTACAGCCCTCTCTAAGCGGTTTACAGAGTCAGCCTCTTGCCCCTCAAAATCTGGGTCCTCATTTTACCCACTTCGGAAGGATGGAAGGCTGAGTCAATCTTGAGCCAGTCGGTCAGGATCGAACTGCTGGCATTGGGCAAAGGTAGCCTGCAATACTGTATTCTAACCGCTAGGAGGGAGGGAGGGAGGGAGGGAGGGAGGAGGGAGGAGGGAAGGAAGGAAGGAAGGAAGGAAGGAAGGAAGGAAGGAAGGAAGGTAGCAATAGTATTTAAGACATATACCGCTTCACAGTGCTTTACAGCCCTCTCTAAGCGGTTTACAGAGTCAGCCTATTGCCTGCGCCCCCCTACAATCTGGGTCCTCATTTTACCGACCTCGGAAGGACAGAAGGAAGAGTCAGCCTGCAATACTGGGCCACCAGGAAGGAGAATGAGGAAGGAGGGAGGGAGGGAGGGAGGGAGGGAAGGAAGGAAGGAGTAGCAGCAATAGCACTTACACTTAGATACTGCTTCACAGTGCTTTAAAGCTCTCTAAGCGGTTTTACAGAGTCAGCCTCTTGCCCCCCACAATCTGGGTCCTCATTTTACCCACCTCGGAAAGGACAGAAAGCTGAATCAACCTTAAGCCTGATGAGAGTCGAACTGCCAAATTGCAGGCAGCTGGCAGTCAGCAGAAGTAACCTGCTGCACAGCAGAAGTAACCTGCTGTACTGTTAGAGTGCAGTACTGTACTCTAACCACTGCGCCACCGGGGCTCCAAGTAATATTTTATCCATATTTTTTGGTTATAAACCGAGGCACATTTGGGCCCTTATGCATCCCCCTCCCCCCCAAAAAAAACCCCAGGAAAGCAGATTATACATTATATTTCAGCCATGCCCCCCCCCCAGTCCTCCGAGGTCAAACAAATCCTGATGCGGCCCTCAATGACATCGAGTTTGACACCACTGGAATACGACGCGTCTCGTTCTGGGTTTTTCCTCTCTCGGTGTTATATCTTGCATTCTCTCTTCCCACCCCCTGCAGGAGCAGAGAGCCCATCCCTCTGAACACCTGGGTTGGTGTTTCCCTGGAAAGGAACGCACGGAAGGGCATCCTGAGGATTAACAACGGAGAACGGACCCTGGGTGAATCGCCGGTAAATTAAGGCCACTCTCGAAAACATTTGGAACAGCCGGGGATCCCTTGCAGTTCATGAAATTCAGACAAGGGTTGCAATCCTCGCCCCTCCTCTCTCTTTTAGCTTCCCGTAGGCTTCCCCAGAGATACTTTATCGTGATCTGAACACCTCTGTGCCCAGTGTGTTCAATCCAGTTATTCAATTAATTTGCTGTTTTGATTCAGGCGATAGTTCCTTTGGGACGGGGATTGCAAGAAGGGCTAAGTTTGCAAAAATGAGGGGGGGGGGCACCCTCTGAGCTTGCTTGTTTTGTTGCCGATGTTTCGGTACGCAAACTAGGGAACATCGCCAATGCCAGGAATTGGGGAAATAGCACTGATGACGTTACCTAGTTGGGTCATGAAACGTCGGCAAGAAAACAAGCTCAGAGAGCAATAAGGACCCCAGAATCACCTTCCTCCTCCTCTTCCTAGCACTGATGACGTTACCTAGTTGGGTCATGAAATGTTTGCAGGAAAACAAGCCAGCTCAGACAGCACCATGGAGCCCTCATTTCAATCCTGAGCTACAGATATTCTCCTTGATAGGCTCCAAAAATGAGCCCGGGTTCAAACTAACCAAGCTTGGCGTAACGTGTGGATAAAGATGTTAGCATCTCCCTGGCAAATCCCGGGACAATGCAACCGTCATAAATAGGAGTCGATGCCAAGCATCCGAATTTTGATCACGTGATCGTGGAGATGCTCCCACGGTCGTAACTGTGAAAAATGGGCATTAGTCCCATGAATGCCGTTGTAAACTTTGGTCACTAAATGAACCGTTGTAAGCCGAGGACTGCCTGTATACTGTGACCTCCTCACAAGGAGAATGCTGAGTCAGAACTAGCTCTGGTTTTTTTTTTTTTTTTTACCAATTCTGACCTGCAACCCATTTTGTTCAGTGAGGTTTTCAGGTTTTAAGAGAGCCAACGTTTTCCTTCTTCCCTCCTTCCCGAAAATATACAGGACATATTCTGACCCAGCTCCCCAAAAATGACAAACCCTCTGACATGAACTCAAAAGATTCCTTTTTTTTTTAGGAATGCCGGCAGTCCCGGGAAAAAGTTTCTCTCTAACAAGTCATTTCGGCCAGAAGATGAATAGTTGTCTGATGTACCTATTCATCTCTGCCCCCTGCCTTTTATCCCCAGAGCTAGGATGGGGCTTCACTAGCAGTGGTGGCTCTTCCGTCCCAAGGACCGGCCCATAGATTTCCACTGCTCTCCTCTCCTCTGCCCTCTGTGCATCCCCAGAGCTAAACTGGGGCCTCACTAGCAGTGGTGGCTCTTCCGTCCCGAGAACAGGCCCAAAGATTTCCACTGCTCTCCTCTGCTTTCTGCACATCCCCAGAAATAAATTGGGGCCTCGCTAGTAGTGGTGGCTCTTCCGTTCCGAGAACCGACCCATATATTTCCACTGCTCTCCTCTCCTCTGCTTTCTGCACATCCCCATCGCTAGCAGTGATGGCTCTTCCATCCCGAGGAGCAGCCCATAGATTTCCACTGTTCTTCTCTCCTCTGCCATCTGCACATCCATAGAGCTAAGGTGGGGCCTCGCTAGCAGTCATGGCTCTTCCGTCCCGAGAACCGACCCATAGATTTCCACTGCTCTCCTCTCCTCTGCTTTCTGCGCATCCCCAGAGCTAAATTGGGGCCTCTCTAGCAGTGGTGGCTCTTCCATCCCGAGGACCAGCCCATAGATTTCCACTGTTCTTCTCTCCTCTGCCATCTGCACATCCCTAGAGCTTAGGTACGGCCTCACTAGCAGCAATGGCTTTTCCATCCCAAGGACCGGCCCATAGATTTCCACTCCTCTCCTCTGCCGTCTGCACATCCGTGTGTCAGGCACTGGACCCAGCTGTTCCTTCTCTTCATCATCAGCCACCTCCATACCTGGGGGGTGTGGACTCTCCATATGAGGGCTGACAGATAACCCAGGCTCCGCCTCTGTCTCTCTCTCTGCCATCTCCATTCCCTCTTCCCCCTCCGAGCTCTCTGGTTGCTTTGAGGCGGACGCTTACTCCCATTCCTCCTCCTCCGAGTTGGTTTCTGGAGGGGTCAGTCTCTGACAGGCAACAACAGAACTATTTAATGCCAGGCTGAGCTTTTCCCCTAAAGCGAGATCCTCCTTTTCAAGTTAATCCTCCTCCCTGCCTTCCTTCTTTCTTTCCAGGCCTGGATCATTCCAACAGCCTTTTTTGTTCTCTCTTCCACCTCTTAATTGGCCCCTTAGAAGTCATCATGCCGTTTGCAACAAGCCTCTCGGAATCCAAGACCTGTTGCAAAAAATTCCCACTGATGAGCGATGGCAAAGAGGGCTCCTAACACGAGAAAGTTTTTTTTTCTCACGCCCTTAATAGGAAACGTGCAAACTGTTTTCACTCTAACGCAGGAGTGTGTCAAGCTGGATTTGTTGGAGGGCCGGATCAGCATTGTACTTGTCCTCTGCGGGCTGGGCCGGCCGAGGGGGGCGGAGACGGGACGGACGGCGTCCTTCAACACCCTGCTGGCCAAAATGGGGCACGGGGTGGCTGCGGCAGTGGTGGGACCTGGCTCACTGGAACTGGCTGTGACCCAGGCCCGGCACACCCCCAAACCAGTTCTCCTACAGCAGCATCCTCTTGATTTTGGGTTCTGTCCATGCGCAGAACAATTTTCACTGCGCAAATGTATTTACTTTTTCATTTTTTAATGTTTTGCGCATGTTCGGACCTATATATGCGCAAATCGCATGTGCGTAGAGTGCGCGCCTGGCGTGCATGTGAGCAAACTGGGCGCAACATTTTTGCACGCACTGAACTGCACACACGACAGTAATGCTGGCCGCAACGCACTCCTGGGCTGCGTGTGGCTCCCCCATGTGGCCCATTTTCGGCCTGGACAGCCTCCTGCAACACCCCGCCAGCCACAAAACAGCCCTCCGCACCCCATTTTCTCCAGCGTGCACTCAGCGGACCGGTTGTTCAACCGGTAGGAGCCCACCGCTGGTTGTAAGGGAAGGACTACTTGTAGCTTGATTTTAATTGAAACGTCACCAATTTGGTACATTAAAAAATTGGGTTTTTTTCCCCTTGCTCTGGATATCCTCCCGCTCTCCCTACCTCTGCTTAGGGCAGCTTCAGAGGTGGGTTCCTACTGGTACGGTACAGCCGAATAGGTAGTAACTCCACGTGATCGTACTGGTTCTATCCTCGGCGGTGGCATCTTGATTTTCTGTTCTGCACATGCGCAGAACAGTCTTCATTGAAAAAATGAATTTTCCCTTTTTTTATTGTTGTGTGCATGCGTAGATCATTTGAAGTGCAAATGTGCACTTAAGCGAAGCGAGCACGCATGCACAAAATTTTTCAGGCGCCGAACCAGTACTAATGGTGACAGGAACCTATCCCTGAGCAGCTTGATATTGGGGGGGGGGCAGGAATCCCTTCTCCTTTCTCCAAAAAGAGGGGTTCAGGTAGAAAGATCTTAAGCCAAAAGATCTTCAGCTCCTGCTTGGTTTTGCCCAGAGATCTGTTTCTCCTTCCTGCCTTTTCTGTCTCAGAGGCTGCAAAATGGGGATTTAACGAATCTTGCAGCTGTCTATGTAGTGACGTCCGTATCACTGATCTTTTCTCTGTTTTCTCCTTTGATTCCCATTTGCGTTCCTTCCTCCTCTTCCTCCTCCTCCTCTTCCTTTTCCTTGCTGTCTGGATATTCAGAAATCTCGTAAGGTAAAGAGATAAGTATAACCACCCCTTTTCATCTTCATCATCTCATTTCCATCGTGGTGAGCCGTTGTTTTCTGTTTGCTTTCCCTATCCCGACACCAATAATACAAATTGACAGTCATTTCCCTGTTGTTGTTGTTGTTGTTGTTGTTTTCCATTGTATAATCACCCCTTTTAGCATAGATCCGTGATGGCAAACCTAGGCCACGCGTGCCGCAGGGGACACGCAGAGCTCTGCGGGCACACCAGCTGTCGCCCCAGCCCCGCTCCACCACGCATGCGCACCCACCTCCCGCCGGCCAGCTGGTCTCTGCCACACATGCACGAGGCTAGTGCGCATGCACAGGGGGTGCTCGCGTTGCATTTTGGGGATTCGGTTGGCGTCCCTACGCCCCGTTTTGGGTTCCAGGTTGGTGCAGGAGGTTTTCCAGGCCCAAAACGGGGTGCAGGAAGGATGCCCCCCCTGTGCCTGGAGGGTCTCCTGTACCATATTGGAAGCAAAAAATGGGCGACGGGGGGACAGGGCACGTGTGAGGGGGGGAGTGTGGGAGGGTCGGCACTCATGCACAGTGGGTCACACAAGCATGCGCACTGAGTCGCACGCACATGCACTGGGTGTGCCAGGGAGTGTCACACACACACTGAGTTATGGGTGCAGGCACGTAAGGGCACGCTTTCTGCGCACGACGACAAAAAGGTGAGCCATCACTGGCGTAGAATGGATGTTTCCTTTTTCCTAGTGAAGAGAATCTCTTTGCATCCACAATAATTGGTTGTGTGTTTCTTCCACTCCCCTTCCCATTTTCGTAGTTCGAGCCATTTTCCATCATTAATGCTTTTCACACATTAGATAGTTCCCTTTTAACACGGGGAATTTGAAGCCGCGATGGGGGCCCGTTGATAAAGGGGGCAAACACGGGTTCGTTAAACCATGGCTTACGATCGGGAAAGCTGAAGCAGTCCTTCTCGTCCCTCGCCACAATTCTCAACGTTAGATTTGATTTAGAATATCTCTGGCGGGACAGGGATGGGGGGGGGGAAATAGGACCAGATTCAATCTCTTAACAAGCTGTTGGCCTTGCAGCCGTAATAAGCTAATCCCCCTCCCCTTAGTAATACCAACTTTGATTGGCACACTTTTTTTTTCCCCCGTGGGTGAACGGAAGATTAAAGGCACCGAAGAAACCTACTAAAATTCTGTGGGGCTGGTTTGTTGCTAAATTGGTTTGCCGAGGATGCACGTCCCATCGCTTCCTACAACATGGTCTAATTAACCATCAGTTAAATATACTGGGGTTTGTTTTGGTTTTTTGCTATGTAAGATGCACCTGACCATAAGACGCGCTTCCGTTTTTGGCCTCTGCGCGTCCCCTTTTTAGCCTCTGCATATCCTGTTTTTAGCTGCTGCGCCGCCCGCCCCCCCCCCCCGTTTTTTGCCTCCGCGTGCCCTGCTTTTGACCTCCCCGCGTCCCATGTTCTGCCTCCGTGCGTCTTGTTTTTTGGCCTCCGCCCACCCGCCTTTCGGCTTCCACATGTCCCATTTTTCTTCCGCAGCCCAGTTTTGGCCTCCATGCGCCTCGTTTTTTACCGTCACGCGTCCCATTTTTGGGGCTCCGCCCACCTTGCTTTTGGCCTCCACGTGCCTCATTTTTGCTTCCGCACATCCCGGCCTCTGCATGTCCCATTTTCAGCCTCCGCGCGTCCCATTTTTTGCTTCGGTGCATCCCGTTTTCTGCCTCTGTGCATCCCATTTTTGGCCTCCGCCTGCCCTTCTTTTGGCCACTGCGTGTCCCATTTTTGTTTCCGCGCACCCCGGCCTCCTCATGTCCCATTTTCAGCCTCCACGCACCCTCCTTTTGGCCTCCCTGTATCCCATTTTCTTGCCCTCCACACAGCCTGTTTTCGGCGGAGGGCAAAGATGGGGGGTGGAGGCATAGAGGCCAAAAACGGCTAAAGGATGAGGAACGACGGATGGGCAGGGCTTTGGCAATATTCGCTCCCTTAGACGCACAGCCATTTCTACCCGCTTTTGGGAGACCAAAAAGTGCGTCTTCTGGAGCAAAAAATACGGTCATTCTAGAGGTCCGGTCCTCTATGAAAACTGTATTCTGCTGTAATCAATGTGTTTGCCTTCAAGGCGATCCTAAGAAGTTTGATTGTAGTGGCTGGATGCCATTGCTAGGTCTTGGTGACTTCCAATCAATTTTGTCCCTCCCTTCCCTTTTATCCAGTTGCCCCACACCTCCCTTAATTTGAAGGAACCCCTCTACGTTGGGGGCGCACCGGACTTCAGCCAACTGGCTCGGGCTGCCGCGGTGTCTGCTAGCTTTGATGGAGCCATTCAGAAGGTAATTCTATTCTATTCTATTATACCTATTCTATTATATTCTGTTCTATTTTATTCTGTATTCTATATTCTATTCTTTCCTTATTCTATTCTGCTTTCTATTCTATTATTTCCATATTCTATTCTATTCTACTTTATTCTGTATTCTATATTCTATTCTTTCCTTATTCCATTCTATTTGTATCCTATATTCTATTCTTTCCTTATTCTATTCTTTTATTTTATTCTGTATCCTATATTCTATTCTTTCCTTATTCTATTCTTTTATTTTATTCTGTATCCTATATTCTATTCTTTCCTTATTCTGTTCTTTTATTTTATTCTGTATTCTATATTCTATTCTTTCCTTATTCTATTCTGCTTTCTATTCTATTATTTCCATATTCTATTCTACTTTATGCTGTATTCTATATTCTATTATTTCCTTATTCTATTCTATTCTATTTTATTCTGTATCCTATATTCTATTCTTTTATATTATTCTGTATCCTATATTCTATTCTTTCCTTATTCTATTCTATTCTGCTTTCTATTCTATTATTTCCATATTCTATTCTAATCTATTCTATTTTATTCTGTATTCTATATTCTATTCTTTCCTTATTCTATTCTATTCTATTTTATTCTGTATCCTATATTCTATTCTTTCCTTATTCTATTCTATTCTGTATCCTATATTCTATTCTTTCCTTATTCTATTTTATTCTATTCTATTCTGTATCCTATATTCTATTATTTCCATATTCTATTCTGTTCTGCTTTCTATTCTATTATTTCCATATTCTATTCTATTTTATTCTGTATCCTATATTCTATTCTTTCCTTATTCTATTCCAGTCCATTCTATTTTATTCTGTATTCTATATTCATTCTTTCCTTATTCTATTCTATTCTATTCTATTCTGCTTTCTATTCTATTATTTCCATATTCTTTCTATTCTATTTTATTCTGTATCCTATATTCTATTATTTCCATATTTTATTCTATTCTATTCTACTCTACTCTATTCTATTTTATTCTGTATCCTATATTCTATTCTTCCCTTATTCTATTCTGTATCCTATATTCTATTCTCGTTGGCTGTATCCAAAATTAGGGCTGTGGGTTTGGAGCACTCTTATTGGGTTGGTCGTTTTGAAAGGGAGATTTTCACAGGGACTGATAACTTCATGGGGCACAGTGGTGTCCCCCCAAAATGAATCCCTAGCGCCGCGTAACAGAGTGAGCTCCCGTGACTTGTCCCAGCTTCTCCCAACCTAGCAGTCTGAAAGCACGTAAAACTGCAAGTAGAAAAATAGGCACCACCTTTGGTGGGAAGGGAACAGCGTTCCGTGCGCCTTCGGGAGTTGAGTCATGCCGGCCACCTGACCACGGAGACATCTTCGGACAACGCTGGCTCTTTGGCTTTGAAAGGGAGATGAGCACCGCCCCCTAGAGTCAGGAAGGACTAGCACAGATGTGGGAGGGGAACCTTTACTTTTAGGATAATTAGCCATGCTAGGTGAGAATTATGGCAATTCCATCAGGAAGGCACTAATCTGAGCAGAGATGATATTCAGCCGGTTCAGAGCGGTTTGCTAGAACCGGTAGCAAAAATCGTGGATGGCCTGGCCCGCCCGCCCCGGCTCTATGCTGTCCTATTTAGGCATGTTTTTTAGGCCGGGAGCATGCGAGCAAAGTGCATGCAAGGACAGCGGAGTGCATGTGGGGCGAATCAGCGGTAAGAAACCCACCGCTGAATCTGAGGTTGGCTTCTTTGATCTCTGGCAACCCGTTAGTCTCGTTTGATTAAAGTCTGTCATGAAGAGTCCAATTCTTCCTTCCTTCCTTCCTTCCTTCTCCAATGGCTCAGATTTCCATCAAAGGGACCCCCGTCCTGAAGGAAGAGAACATCCGCAGCGCCGTTGAGATTTCGCCTTTCCGCTCCCATCCCTGCACGCGGAAGCCCAACCCTTGCCAGAACAGTGGGAGCTGCCAACCCCGCCTGGAGAGCTACGAATGCGCCTGCCCCAGAGGCTTCTTTGGGACCCATTGCGAGAGAGGTGAGTCTGAGAAAGCTCAAGAGTCTTCTTTCTACTGGATCAAAGTTTCGGGTCTGGGGGAGCTCCCAAGAGCCATGATGGCACAGTGGTGAGAATGCAGTATTGCAGGCTGACTCTGCCCACTGCCAGCAGTTCATACCTGACCGTATGGCTTAAGGTTGACTCAGCCTTCCATCCTTCTGAGGTCGGTAAAATGAGGACCCAGATTGTTGGGGGCAATAGGGCTGACTCTGTAAACCGCTTAGAGAGGGCTGAAGCAGTATATAAGTCCGAAGTGCTATTGCTGCAAGGGCCATAGTAGCACAGTGGTGAGAATGCAATGTTGCAGTCTCACTCTACCCAACTGCTAGCAGTTTGATCCTGACCAACTGGCTAAAGTCGACTCAGCCTTCCATCCATCCAAGTTGGGTAAAATGAGGACCCAGATTGTTAGGGGCAATAGGGCTGACTCTGTAAACCGCTTAGAGAGGGCTGAAGCAGTATATAAGTCCTAAGTGCTATTGCTGCAAGGGCCATAGTAGCACAGTGGTGAGAATGCAATATTGCGGGCTGACTCTGCCCACTGCCAGCAGTTCGATCCTGACCTACTCAGGGTTGACTCAGATTTCTATCTTTCTGAGGTAGGTAAAATGAGGACCCCAATTGTTGGGGGCAAGAAGCTGACTCTCTAAACTGCTTAGAGAGGGCTGTAAAACACTATGAAGCGGTATATAAGTCTAAGTGCTATTGCAATAGAGGATGGATGGATGGATGGATGCTGTGGGGAGTGGATGATTACAATGCAGGATTGCAAGCTAACTCTGCCCACTGCCAGGAGTTTGATCCTGACCAGCTCAAGGTTGACTCAGCCTTCCATCCTTCCGAGGTGGGTAAAATGAGGAGCCAGAATGTTGAGTGGGGGGGAAGGCTGACTCTGTAAACCGCTGAGAGAGGGCTGTAAGGCCCTCTGAAGCGGCATATAAGTGCTAAGTGCCATTGCATTCTTCTCACGACGGGCTGGAATTGGGATTTTGAGGCAGGATATCTTCCAGCCTGAAATGATCAAAATTCTGGGTCTCTCCTTCCCCACTCCCCCCCAAAAAACAGAGATACAAAGCTTGCTGAGACACAGGCCTTACCGGCTGTGGATTATAGGGGTTGCAATCGGGCACCGGCGGACTGTTCTCAAATTTTGCTTCCATCCCTCTAGTCCTCACTGAGAAAGCAGCTGGAGACTCGGAAGCCATCGCCTTCGACGGCAGGACCTACATCGAATACCACAACGCCGTGACTAAGAGGTAAGGACCGGTGGGAGTGGAGATTTGGGGAGGTTAAAACCAACAAAAGAGCCCGAATTTAAAATCTGACCATAGGGAGGGAGCCCCGTTTCTTACAGGCCCTGCCTCCCTTGGGCGGAGCCAAAACCACAAGTCCCACCCACTATCTCAACCTTACCAATTTGGAAAACGGGAGGACTTTCAACTCCCAGAATCTCCCAATCAGAAACACTGTCTCGGAGCGAAGAATTGGGAATCCTTCCATTCACAAGCTCGGCGACAGAAATCTGGAAGGGGCTAATCTCTTCTCCCTCCCACTCCCTCCATCCTTAAGTCTTTGGCACCTTCCCCATTGGTCTGCCCTAGGCTTCCCCAAAAAGCACAAGGCAGAGTCCTGGTCCCAACAAAACCCCTTTTATTATTAAACGAAGGTGAATTCCTCTCATATTCAGCAAAGGCCTAGCAAAGTGTCTTTCAAAGGAGTATTTACGACCACCGACCTTATCTCTCTTGGAAAGCTGCCATGTCAATATTTTCCAAACAAGGTTTCTGTGCAAGCAAAGGCTGGGCACAGAGTCTCTGAGATTCAGGGACAGATCTTCACACTCCTGAAACGAATCTAAGGACCGAACGAACGGATTGTTTCCTGCAAAAGCCCACTCCCCTTTCACTCTTCTTTTATTTCCTATGGGAGGGGCCATTCAACGTCCACGTGTAGCTTTACTCCCAAGTCGGCCCTGATTTCTGAGTTGTTCTTTTCTTGTGGCAGCTCTGTGTATGCGCACACTGGGAACAGGCTCCAGCTGTTCCTCTGCCTCACTGCTCTCTAGCTCTGTAGGCACCTGCTCACTGCCAGACGGCCTCGTTCCCATCTCTGCCTCTGAAGCAGAGCCCTCGTCCGAGCCTTCCCCAGCCTCCAAGACTTGCCCATGCTTCCCCCCAACCTCCTCACTGTCCGACTCTGCTGCCAGCTCCACTGGGCACTGGCGGGCTATAACACCCATGTCCTAAACAAGGGACCCCAAGTAGAAGATTCATTCCGAGCTCAAAACCTGGAGGGCCACAAAAAATTAGCCTGTAGGATAGCGAAATCTTCCCCGTTTTCCTTAACCTCTAACAAATTTTCAGAAGCTCATGTGCAGAGTACAAAGCTGCGTTCTTTCTCCGACATCCGTTTTTTTTAGCGTAACCAGTCTGCAGATACACTGCTTCTGTAGAGGGAGGCTCCATTCAGCTCATCCAACCTATTGTGTCTGCCCACATGTGTCTGTTCGTGTACGTCTCATTCTGGGCTGATTAATCGTTCTCCAACCCCAGCCAGGATTTCCTGGCCGTGGGGGACTTGTACTGCTTCCAGGACAAGTGGAACTCAGTGGCTAAGATGCTGAGCTTGTCATTCAGATAATTCGGCGGTTCGAATCCCTCGTGCCGCAGCAGAGAGTGAGCTCCCTTGTCCCAGCTTCTGCCAACCTAGCAGTTCGAAAGCACGTAAAAAAAATGCAAGTAGAAAAATAGGGACCACCTTTGGGGGGGGAAGGGAACAGCGTTCCGTGCGCCTTCGGCGTTGAGTCCTGCCAGCCACACGACCCCGGAGACGTCTTCGGACAGCGCTGGCTCTTCGGCTTTGAAACGGAGATGAGCACTGACCCCTAGAGTCGGGAACGACTAGCACATATGTGCGAGGGGAACCTTTCCGTATACTGCTTCCAGTGGCGGGGAGTCCCTTTGGAGAATGTGATATGTTGTTGCTCTTTTCCTCCCCTCCTCCTTTCTTTCCCTCTCTCTGTCCTCAACCATCCTTGTGTTTCTGTTTGTTTGCAAGCCAACTGACCAATGAGATACCAGCGTAAGTAAACGCATCTCCCATCACTTTCTCATGCCTCCCGCCATCCTCCTGCTTGCCGGTCCATCCTTTGAACTCTCTTCCCACCAAGGAGCCTCTTGAGAAATTAACCCTTGGAAGTCCCAAGAAGACAACCTTGCAGGGTTGTCTGTCTGCTCTTTGCTGAAATCCAAGACACTTTTGCAAGTCCTTCTGTCCTTCCTTTGGGCCCTGGAGTTAAGAGTTCTTTTACGTATAATCTTTGGTGGGGGCCTTGGGCTTGGTGGTTTTTCGCACAGACGTTTCGTGACCGAACTAGGTAACATCATCAGTGCAAGGAGGGAAAGGGAGGGCGTGGGGTTGCTCGCATTTTATATATCACTAGCGCTGATGATATTACCTAGTTTGGTTATGATACACCATTGGGTACACCATTTGTCTGAAAAGGTATAGGGTTTCCTGCCTGAGCAGGGAGTTGGACTAGAAGACCTCCAAGGTCCCTTCCAACTCTGTCGTCCTGTTCTGTTCTATTCTATATTCTATTCCTTTCCATTCCATTCTATTGTGTATCCTATATTCTATTCAATTCTGCATTATATTCTATTATATTCTACATTCTGTACTATTTTATTCTATTCTGCATCCTATATTCTATTCTATTCTGTATCCTATATTCTATTTTTCCATATTCTATTCTTTCCTTATTTTATTCTTTCCTTATTCTATTCTATTCTGTATCCTATATTCTATTCTATTCTGTATCCTATATTCTATTCTTTCCATATTCTACTCTTTCCTCATCCTATTCTATTCTGTATCCTATATTCTATTCTTTCCATATTCTATTCTTTCCTTATTCTATTCTATTCTGTATCCTATATTCTATTCTATTCTGTATCCTATATTCTATTCTTTGCATATTCTATTCTTTCCTTATTCTATTCTGTATCCTATATTCTATTCTTTCCATATTCTACTCTTTCCTTATTCTATTCTATTCTGTATCCTATTCTATTCTGTATCCTATTCTATTCTGTATCCTATGTTATATTCTTTCCATATTCTATTCTTTCCTTATTCTATTCTATTCTGTATCCTATATTATATTCTGTATCCTATATTCTATTCTTTCCATATTCTATTCTTTCCTTATTCTATTCTATTCTATTCTATTCTATTCTGTATCCTATATTCTATTCTATTCTTTCCATATTCTATTCTTTCTTTATTCTATTCTGCATCCTATATTATATTCTATTCTGTATCATATATTCTATTCTTTCCATATTCTATTCTGTATCCTATTCTATTCTGTATCCTATATTCTATTCTATTCTTTCCATATTCTATTCTTTCCTTATTCTATTCTATTCTGTATTCTATTCTATTCCACATTCTGTTCTATTCTATTCTGTATCCTATATTCTATTCTATTCTGCATTCTAATCTAATCTGATCTAATTCTGTTCTGCATTCTCTTCCCTATTCTATTCCATTCCATTCTAAGGAAACGTCTGCAGAAAAACCACGAAGTTCAGAGAGCACCAAGGGCCCCACCGTTTAGACCCGAGCTACGAATATTTTCTCCTATCAGTAAATAATAATTTCCCCAGGGCCACAAGCACCCAATTCCATGCTGCTAGCTTGATCTAGGATCTTGGGTTTCTCAAACTTTAAGACAATGGACTTCAACTCCCAGAATTCCCCAGCCGGGGCAAGGAACCCTAACCTAGAGAATGAATGGATCTGAATACTTAGCTCACTAAAGCCCAGATTCCTTTCCTAAGATCTGAGAAATCGGCTTTTTTTAATGGGATCTGACCTGAATAGACCGTGCTGTCTACCACAACCGCCGTTCAGATCTCAGGCATCTTAAGACGAAGTGCGCCAAGCAGAGTACCGTACAGAGGGGAAATCCTCCCGGTTCGGCTTCGTTTGGCCAAACCAGTAGGGATGATTGTCCCTGGTTCTATGAACCGGTAGTAAAAAAAAAAAACTTCCGAGGATCGCAGCTCAGCTCATTGGAAGCTCCCCCCTACCCACTTTTTAAAGCATTTTTTTCCTACCGATCCGCGCGATCGTCGTAAGCTCTTTCCCCCCCTTTTTAAAGCATTTTTTTCCTACCGATCCGCGCGATCGTCGTAAGCTCTTTCCCCCCCTTTTTAAAGCATTTTTTTTTCCTGCTTATTTGCCTAAACCGGCAGGGGGGAAAAAATGCTTTAAAAAGTGGGGGGGGGGAGAGTTGACCACGCCCACCCAGTCACATGACACACACACACCCCACCAAGCCACGCCCACAGAAGCGGTGGGCAAAAAAAAAAAAAAGATTTCACCGCTGGTACCGCAGTTAACATTGAAAACTAAAATCAGCAATCCGAGATGCAACAGAGGCATGGTTTGTTCACCCTAATCTCGAAAAGGACCCAAGAAAATGGGAACTGGGAAATGGCCCATCCTCATTTTCTCCGCGACTTGGTTTTCCAAAGGAAACTGACAATATGGTTCTTTTTCTTGCAAGTGGAGGTGGGAGTGGGGGGAAATCAAGATTTAAGGCAGGGCTACTGGCCCCCTCCTCCTGCAAAATGCAAGTCTAAACAGACCTGCATTTATATTTATAAGCAATATATTTACCATGTGGGAACGCGGCAGTCCGAACGAAACCGGGACCGTACCTATAACAGAAATGGATCAGAAAAGAAAAAAATAATAAAGAACAAGTGGGAAATATTCAGTGGAAACCGTTGTGACATTTGAGGGTTTTTCCCCCACTTAAAAAATATTAATTTTTTTTTTTTAAAATTGTTCTCCAGACTTCACAATTTGAGCATCACAGCTTGTGAGCTCAGCTTTAGCAAAGTTGAAAGCTCTCTTAGGGGACTTCAGATCCAACGCGGAGGGAGAAAAGTTTTCAACTTTTTCCATATTTGGGGAATTGAAATGTCTGGAATAAAACGCCCTTTAATGGAAACTATCTGTTGCCAAGATTCTAAGTTTGGGGGTCATTTTCCTCAAGCTTTATGTGGGGACGGAATGTTGGGTCATCCTCTGTCCTCAAAATCTTGATTATCCCTTTCTTTTTCTTTTCTCCTTCCTTCCCTTCTCCCTGCCTCTCTTTCTCTCTTTCTTTCTTTTTCTCTCTTTTCCCCTTTCTTTCTTTCTTTCTTTCTCTCTCTTTCTCTTTCTTTCTGTCTCTTTCTCTCTTCCTTCCTGCCTTTCTTTTTCTCTTTTTCTTTCTTCCTTTCTCTCTCTTTCTTTTTCTTTCTTTCTCTTTCTTTCTTTCCCTTTCTCTCTTTCTTTCCCTTTCTCTCATTCTTCCTCTCTTCCCTCTTTTTTCTTTTTCTCTTTCTTTCTATTGTTTCTCTCTTCCTTTCTCTCTCTCTCTTTCTTTTTCTTTCTTTCCCTTTCTCTCTTGCTTTCCCTTTCTCTCATTCTTTCTCTCTTCCCTCCTTTTCTCCTTCTTTCTCTCTTCCTTTCTCTCTCTCTCTTTCTTTTTCTTTCTTTCTCTTTCTCTCATTCTTTCCCTCTTCCCTCCTTTTTCTTTTTCTTTCTCTTTCTTTTTCTCTTCCTTTCTCTCTCTCTCTTTCTTTTTCTTTCTTTCTCTTTCTCTCTTCCTTCCCCTTTCTCTCATTCTTCCTCTCTTCCCTCCTTTTTCTTTATCTTTCTCTCTTCCTTCCTTCCTTTTTCTTTCTCTCTTCCTTCCTTCCTTCCTTCCTTCCTTCCTCCCTCTTTCCTATCCTATCCTTTACTCCTTCCTTCCTTTTTTCTTTCTCTTTCTCCCTTCCTTTCTTTCATCACTTCTTTCCCTCTCCCTTTCTTCCTTCCTTCCTTCCCACATATGTCCAGCTCTTGAGTCTCAACACCTGAATTAGTTTCAGAGAGAAATCCCAATTTGCATTATTGAAATAATGACGTGAGATATGAAACGGAAGGAAGGTGTGGGTGTTAATTTGACTTTCTACTTACTTCCCTTCTCTCCCCCTGTCCCTCCCTTCGTTTAACTCTCATCCATTCTAACCCAAGACTATATGAGTTGTTTACAATGTCTAATCTCCCCTTGCTTGTTCTCCTGATTTACAGTAATTCCTCGAGAGTGTAAATCATGCAAAAGGTTTCCCCCTGCCACACATCCATTGGCACTGTGCCAAACTCTTCCAGAGTTGAACTGCTTTCGATACGGAACACCCCATTTCAAGCTTGAAAAAGGGTTACCGTATTTTTCGGAGTATAAGAGGCCCTTCCCCCCCCCCCCAAAAAGGGTGAAAATTTGGGTTCGTCTTATACACCGAATGTAGCCCCTCCCATCCGCCAGTCCCCACCCTTTGGCCTCCCAGCAATTTGCCTCCTTGCAGCAAACAGCCTGTTTCAGTTTCAGCTTCAGCCCAGCTTGATTAGCACAAACAGCTGATTATTGGATGGATTGGCCTCCTGACCATCAGCTGTTTCAGGCTGCAGGGATTGCCATTGCCTATTCCCACCTCCGAGTGCCCCATTTTCCACCCATTCTGATCCCTGCCTCCTGGAACAAGCGGAAAATGGGGCATGCAGAGGCCGAAAACAGGGCACGCGGAGGTAGCATTAGGCTATGGCAATCCCTGCACCTGAAACAGCTAATCATCGGGAGGCATATCCAACTGACAATCAGCTGCTTGTGCTAATCAGACTGTGCTGAAGCTGAAACAGGCTGTTTGCTGCAAGGAGGCAAATTGCTGGGAGGCAGAGGCAGAATTTTTTTCTTGTGCTAATCAGGCTAAACTGAAACTGAAACAGGCTGTTTGCCGCAAGGAGGCAAATTGCTGGGAGGCAGAGGCAGATTTGTTTTTTCTTGTGCTAATCAGGCTAAACTGAAAAAGGCTGTTTGCTGTTTGCTGCAAGGAGGCAAATTGCTTGCAGACAGAGGCAGATTTTTTTTCTCGTTTTCCTCCCCCAAAACTAGGTGCATCTTACACTCCGAACAATACGGTATTTCAGGCTTGAATGGGTTGCTCTGCATTCCAGACATGTTCTTGGGCTCCGTCCTGTTTTGACTCCACAAAACATTCGGCACGCCCCAAACCGAAATCACCCAGGTGCCCTGGAAATATAACTTCTCCCAGATCCGTACCTGGAGAAAGCCACCAGGATGGCTGGGGTTTCATAGGGACTAGCCGCTTTCCCGCCTCGATCCGTTCATAACTTTTATCCCGGTGCTTAATGCATGCATCCGCTTTTTTTTTCTGCTTCTAAGTCCCGATGCTTTGGATTATCATCTGGACCTCAGGTGAGTCTTGTCAAAGCAGATGTGCTTGCATCTTGTATCCAGAGCTCGCCGCCGTTCTTTCTGTTCCCCTCCCCCCCCATGTTGACGTTCCGCTTGGTTCACCTGCATGGTCGCTCCAGCCTCAACGTTATTTCCTGTTTCTTACAAATTCCATAGGGACGTGGTGGCTCAGGGGCTAAGACGCTGAGTTTGTCGATCAGAAAAGTCGGCAGTTGGTCGGTTCGAATCCCTAGCGCCACCTAAAGGAGTGAGCTCCCCGTGACTTGCCCCAGCTTCCGCCAATTTAGCAGTTCGAAAGCATGTAAAAAATGCAAGTAGAAAAAATAGGAGCCACCTTTGGTGGGAAAGGAACAGCGTTCCGTGCGCCTTCGGCGTTGAGTCATGCCGGCCACATGACCACGGAGACGTCTTCGGACAGCTCTGGCTCTTCGGCTTTGAAACAGAGATGAGCTCCAAGGAGATAACTCTGATTAAACCCCAGTTAAAAACTAGGATCCTTTCTCAGGCACACAAATACAATACAATACAATACAATACAATAGTAGAGTTGGAAGGGACCTTGGAGGTCTTCTAGTCCAACCCCCTGCCTAGGCAGGAAACCCTATACCGTTTCAGACAGATGCTATCCAACATCTTCTTAAAGACTTCCAGTGTTGGGGCATTCACAACTTCTGGAGGCAACTTCTGTTCCACTGATTAATTGTTCTCACTGTCAGGAAGTTTCTCCTCAGTTCTAAGTTGCTTCTCTCCTTGATTAGTTTCCACCCATTGCTTCTTGTTCTGTCCACAGGTGCCTTGGACAAAGGCAGCTTCCTTTCTCTGTAGGCTGTACCCCCAGCATCTGGGGCCATTGGGGTATACTGCCTCTGAACACGGAGGCTCTACTTATTTGCAACGGCCGCCGTCTCTAGAGAAACTTTGGAATAGGGGTGGTTTTCAGCTCCCGATTTTTAAACAGCCCGTTTCCTCTTTAATGCTCCAACCCTGGAGGTTTTTAAGAACATATCAGATAACCATTTGTCAGAAGGGGTGTGGGGTTTTTTGCCTAAGCAGGGGGTTGGACTAGAAGACCTCCAAGGTCCCTTCCAACTCTCTTATTTCTATTCTATTCTTTCATCTCAAATAGTTTTTGCTCAGAGCGATCTATTTCTCCCCTGTGGGGGCAGGGGGTGGGGGAGTGAACAGTGGCCTTGTAACCCCGTGTTGTGTCTTGTCTTGTGTTGTGTAGTTGTGTGTATCCGTGTGTGTAGTGTGCTCTGTGAAATGCTTTCAACTCTCTAGCTGGGACGTTTGATTTTTCTCTGCCGCCATCCAATTTCTCAAGAAGAAGAGATACCTTGGCAGGGAATAAACCGATCTTAAGAGAGGTTATCTTAAGAGAGTTAATCGGTCATTTGATTTTGCGCTTCAGGCATTAAAGGGTCCCCAAGATCTAAAATTGCAGAAATCTACAACACAGCCTTTCAAACATAAAATAAAAACTTGAACAAATTGGTGGGCAATGTTAACTTACCGCCACAATTAACCCCGACATTTCTGCTGCTCAGTGAGACGTGTGTTAAGTGAGTTCTGCCCCCATCTTATGACCTTTCTTGCCACCGTTGTTAAGTGAAACCCTGCCCTGGTTTAGTTAGTATAATAATCTTGGATTCCCCCATTGATTTTGGTCATTCGAAGGTTGACAAAAAAAGGACCCCCGAACACTGCAACCCGTCATAAATATGAGTCAGTTGCCAAGCAGCTGAATTTTGATCCCATGGCCATGGGGATTGCTGCAATGGTTGTAAGTGTGAAAAACGGCCGTTTGTCACTTTTTTATCAGTGCCATTATAACGCCGAACAGTCACTGATTGAAGTGCTGTAAGTCTCTAGTGTCGTACGATCCAGGTGGAATTTCAAATCATATTGGAACTTGGGTTTGGTGAATCTGAATTTAACCATGATCCGTTTGGCTTCTGGAGGGACGCGGCGGCTCAGTGGCTAAGACGCTGAGCTTGTCGGTCCGAAAGATCGTTCTCCAACCTCACCCAGGATTTCTTAGATCTCCTGGCCGTGGGGGACTTGCTTCCAGGACAAGTGGGACTCAGTGGCTAAGATGCTGAGCTTGTCATTCAGATAGTTCGGCGGTTCGAATCCCTCATGCCGCGGCACAGAGTGAGCTCCCTTGTCCCAGCTTCTGCCAACCTAGCAGTTCGAAAGCACGTAAAAAATGCAAGTAGAAAAATAGGAACCACCTTTGGTGGGAAGGGAACAGCGTTCCGTTCGCCTTCGGGCGTTGAGTCACGCCGGCCACATGACCACAGAGACTTCTTCGGACAACGCTGGCTCTTCGGCTTTGAAACGGAGTTGAGCACCGCCCCCTAGAGTCGGGAATGACTAGCACATATGTGCAAGGGGAACCTTTCCATATCCATATATTGAGCCATCCACTGCAAATGTAGAGTTGTTCAGAACCAAAATTCAACACATGGTTTAGGGCCAGACATAAGCAGACCGATGACTTGACCGTTGAAGGCCTGGGAGAGGCCAGGAGAGTTATTCTGGTCTGAATGGAGTGGGGGGGGCTTTGGGTGAGCTCCAAAAGTGGGGAGAAAACCCTCTCTCTGCTTCCCCAACTGACTTCTCCCGTCCGTCCCAATGCAGCGAGAAGGCCCTGCAGTCCAACTACTTTGAGCTCAGGATCAAAACCGAAGCCACTCAGGGTCTCATCCTGTGGAGCGGGAAGGGTCTGGATCGATCGGACTACATCGCTTTGGCCATCGTAGACGGCCGGGTCCAAATGACCTACGACCTCGGCTCCAAGCCCGTGATCTTGCGGTCTACCGTCCCAATCAACACCAACCAGTGGATTCAGATCAAAGCGTCCAGGTGAGACATCGTAAGCTCATCTATCCCTTTCGCTGTTGGAAAAAGGATCATAGCTTAAACTCCCGTGGCCATTAGGGGGGGATCTTCCTTAGACGGGTGCAACGGAAAGTAGGAATAACGGGTAACTCGCTCAATAGTAGTAACTGTGAGAAGGGATCTTGGAGTCCTAGTGGACAACCATTTAAATAGGAGCCAGCCGTGTGCAGCAGCTGCCAAAAAAGCCAACACAGTCCTAGGCTGCATCAACAGAGGGAGAGAATCAAGATCACGTGAAGGGTTGATACCACTTTATAAGGCCTTGGTAAGGCCACACCTGGAATACGGCATTCAGTTCTGGTCGCCACGATGTAAAAAAGATGTGGAGACTCTAGAAAGAGTGCAGAGAAGAGCAACAAAGAGGATTCAGGGACTGGAGGCTAAAACATAGGAAGAACGGTTGCAGGAAGTGGGTGTGTCTAGTCTGATGACGGTTCGGTGGTTCGAATCCCTAGCACCGCTTAACGGAGTGAGCTCCTGTGACTTGTCCCAGCTTCTGCCAACCTAGCAGTTTGAAAGTACGTAAAAATGCAAGTAGACAAATAGGGACCACCTTTGGTGGGAAGGGAACAGAGTTCCATGCACCTTTGGGAGTTGAGTCATGCCGGCCATATGACCCCGGAGACGTCTTCGGCCAGTGCTGGCTCTTCGGCTTTGAAACGGAGATCAGCACCGCCCCCTAGTGTCGGGAACGACTAGCACCTACGTGCTAAGGGAACCTTTACCTATCACTCAGATAAATCTGTGCCACTAAAACAACGGCTCAAGTCAATCTGGGAAGTCGGGTTTTTGAACTTTTTTTAAAAGCCCCACTGTGAGTTGTTCACACTCCACAATCTGGAGATGAAAGCAGAGATCTGTGACAAAAGAAAAACAGCAGCTAAAGTGGAGCTGTTGCACTAACAACGACGGTAGCATTTGGCTCTTGTCTGCCCTCTGAGGCTTGTTTGGACGTCTGTTGTGAACTCTTGGATCTCCGAGACATTAACCGTTCACCTCTGGCCTTCCAGCCATTCCCACCACCACCCCTTGGATCTAAATAAAAATCTCACCAGGGCGGGAATCCAGGGGAAAGATGAGTCGTAGCCCACCCCCCCTGGTCTCCATCAAAAGGGACTTTTTCCTTCGGGGTTTTTTTTTTTTTAGGTCTACCACAAGTCCAGGCAAGTTATTTGGAGACACTCCCAGGATGAGTCGGCCAAGAGCTGGGAGGGATGAGCCAACTTCTAGAATGATGCTTGCTTGGCAATCCTATTGCATTTCATTCCAAAATACAGAGATCATTCCAATGTAAAATAAGAGGAGAAAGAGGGGATTGAAGCGCGTTGTGTAAAATAAATATAGGACTGGGCTCTATATTTATGAAAGCGTAACAACGGAAGGAGGGAAAGGAGAGAGCAGAAGAGAGAAGAGAGGAAAGGAGAGGGGAAGAAGAAAGAAGAGGAAGAAAGGGAGGCGCAGTAAGAGTAGGAGAGAGGGGAGGAAGAGGGGAGAGGAAGGGAAAGAAGAAAAGAGAAAGGAGAGGAGGAAAGAAGAAAGTAGAGAAGAAGGGAGGGTAGGAGAAAGAGAGGGAAGACGAAGTAGGCTTGTTGCAATATAGGATGGATGTACAGGATGGCAGGAAAGCAATCTGGAATATATTATTATATCTCTATGGGAAGAATGGCGTTATAAATGTTAAAGGATAATGTATAACTCTAGTAGTATTTATGAGAAATGAATATTTGCAAAATGTATGCATTGCCTTGTTTTTTCCCCACTCTTCCGGCAGAGTTCATCGAGACGGGTCCCTGCAAGTTGGCAACGAGTCTCCCGTCATGGGTTCCTCTCCCCTTGGAGCAACCCAGCTGGACACAGACGGGGCCCTTTGGCTGGGTGAGTCCGTGAGCTTGACCACATCTATTCCGCTCCGCCTCCTGCCTTTGATCCCCAGAGCTAGGGTGGGGCTTCACTAGCAGCGGTGGCTCCATCCCAAGGACCTGCCCGTAGATTTCCACTGTTCTCCTCTCCTCTGCCTTCTGCGTATCCGCAGAGCTAGGATGGGGCTTCACTAGCAGCAGCAGCTCCTCCATCCCAAGGACCAGCTCATAGATTTCCACTGTTCTCCTCTCCTCTGTCTTCTGCGCATCCGTAGAGCTAGGTTGGAGCTTCACTAGCAGCGGTGGCTCCTCCATCCCAAGGACCGGCCCATAGATTTCCACTGTTCTCTTCTCCGCTGCCTTCTGCGCCTCCGCAGAGCTAGGATGGGGCTTCACTGGCAGCGGTGGCTCCTCCATCCCAAGGACCAGCCCATAGATTTCCACTGTTCTCCTCTCCTCTGCCTTCTGTGCATCCGCAGAGCTAGGGTGGGGCTTCACTAGCAGCAGCGGCTCCTCCATCCCAAGGACCAGCCCATAGATTTCCACTGTTCTCCTCTCCTCTGCCTTCTGTGCATCCGCAGAGCTAGGGTGGGGCTTCACTAGCAGCAGCGGCTCCTCCATCCCAAGGACCAGCTCATAGATTTCCACTGTTCTCCTCTCCTCTGTCTTCTGCGCATCCACAGAGCTAGGTTGGAGCTTCACTAGCAGCTCCTCCATCCTAAGGACCGGCCCATAGATTTCCACTGTTCTCCTCTCCTCTGCCTTCTGCGCATCCGCAGAGCTAGGGTGGGGCTTCCCTAGCATCGGTGGCTCCTCCATCCCAAGGGCCGGCCCATAGATTTCCACTGCTCTCCTCTCCTCTGCTTTCTTTGCATCTGCACGTCAGGCTTTGGACTCAGCTGTTCCTCCTCTTCCTCATCAGCCAACTCTGGACCTGGGGGCTGTGGACTCTCTATCTGAGGGCTGACTGATGGCCCAGCCTTTGTCTCTCTCTCTCTCTTCCAGCTCCATTTCCTTTTCCCCCTTGGAGCTCTCAGGTTGCCTTGATGCTGACCCTGATTCCCACGCCTTTTCCTCCTCTGATTCAACTGTTGATAGGCCACAATATCCTAGCTTGACCTAGGCAGGGCCTTCTAAAGAATGCAATCGTCTTAATACCCAGACATGAGCCAGGATGTGGGTTGGGTTCTCCAGGTGGGGTAGAGTATCTCTCGGCTCTGAAGCCTCCCGAGAAGGTCTCCAGGTCATGGATGGAAGAACCTGGGAGACCCGGAAATCGTGGCTTAGCATGGAGCTGGGACCTCTTGTCTTGACCCTTCCTCCTTGTCCTCTCCTCACAGGTGGGTTGGAGAAGCTCAGCCTGGCCCACAAGCTCCCCAAATCTTTCCTCACCGGCTTCGTGGGCTGCCTACGAGACGTGGTGGTGGACCGCCAAGAACTCCACCTGGTAGAGGATGCTTTGAATCACCCCACCATCTTGCACTGCGCAGCCAAATGAAGACTCCCTGCTTCTCTCTCTCTCTCTCTCCCTCTCCCTCTTCTCTCCCCTCCGCTCGGCTATTGCTGTAATTATTTTCTATTTTTGTAAAACTTCTTGCTTTTTTATATTTTGGGGGGAGGAGGGAGGGACAGGAAGAGGGGGGAAAAGCAGGGAGACGAGGAAGAAGAAGAAGAAGAAGAAGAAGGCGGCTCGCGAGAGGATTCGGTCGGAGAAAAGAACATTATTTTGGGGGCTACTGTTTGGTTGCAACATTATCTCGCCCGTCGGACTCACAAGGAGCCAAGGCCTGGCAACCCAGCCAAGCTTCGGAATGTGACCAAGGAACAAAGTTTCCCCCCTCCCACACACCATTTTGCTTCCGGGGCGGGGCGGGGGGGGTCACCGTCCACTGTAAATGTCACTCATACTTGAAGTCATTCTTTTTTTATTATTATTATTGTTTTTAATCAGGTTTATTATTTGTTTTGAAGAGATTGGACTGCCATTGGTCAGAAAGGCTGTAGGGGGTCTCCTGCTTGAGCGGGGGTGGGGTGGGGGGGGTTGGACTAGATGACCTACAAGGTCCCTTCCAACTCTGTTCATCTCTTCAATCTGTTTTGGCCGACACCAACGCTAAAGGGGGGAAACCGAAGACCGCAGACAGAAGGGATTGCCCGAACTGTGGCGACTCTGGAACAAAGGAACAGCAACTCCCCTACAAACTCAAGGGGGGTGGGATTTCCCACACATCCCCCCCCCCAAATAAGCCAACAGGGACTCACTGCCAAAGTCCAAGAAACTGGACTCTCAAGTTTTCACACACACACACCCCAAAGCATCCAACTACTCCTTCAGTCTTCACCGGGCTCCCTCTGATCTTCTCGTACTCGCTCTTAGAATGACAAACTGCCCAGCAATGTGTCTTGTATGTAAGTGTGTCTGTGTGTGTCCATACACACATACACACACACACAAATCTATCCTTTATCCTCTTTTGACAGAAGCCACAAGAGATTTAGCTCTCGGTAGCAGTGATGAGGAACGGCTTTGCCGGATAGACAGGATGGTCTCGGAGGAGTAGGCAAAGGCATTGGGGGAAGGAGTTAAAACCAAGGTTGTGGGTGGCCCGGAGATCAAACAGCATCCCTTAAACCAGGGGTCGGCAACATGTGTGGCTCTGGAGCCGCATGTGGCTCTTTTATCCCTCTGCTGCGGCTCCCTGTCGCCGGTTGTCTCCAAAATGGATAGGGCTTTCGGTTAGAACAGGTAAAGGAAAAAGGACGCCACGCTAGGAGGAGACTCTATGGTGGGGGAACCGGACTTCCGGTCGGCAGAGGAAAAAGGACGCCGTGCTAGGAGGATACTCTATGGTGGGGGAACCGGACTTCCGGTCGGCAGAGGAAAAAGGACGCCGTGCTGGGAGGAGACTGGTGGGGGAACCGGACTTCCGGTCGGCAGAGGAAAAAGGACGCCGTGCTAGGAGGAGACTCTATGGTGGGGGAACCGGACTTCCGGTGGTCTGCAGAATTGAAGGGGGGGGAGCTTCTGGTTAGGACCTTTGTGGCTCTTTGAGTGTTTAAGGTTGCCGACCCCTGCCTTAAACCTTCAAGGCGACGAGCATACCTTTCTGATCCAGAATCTGAAATCTCCAAGGATATGAGCTTAAAACGTTTTCGGATCCAGAATTCATAATTCACAATGATAATTCATTGGTGGGTTCTTTTATTATCTGTAGCCTGGGCACCAGATCTTGGATGCTCCCTTAGATCAAGCCAAGTTGACCGTCCACCCGATACCTGCCAAATAATTTTGAAGACATTTCAGAGCAGCAAGCGTAGTGTCGAAATCCAAGGCAAAACATTGCTCAAAGTTCCAGTTGATTTCAGAGAGCCAACGTTGGCACATCTGGTGGCTGGTTGTCTTAGATGCCCGTTTGACTGCTCCTTTATGGAAGAAAAATATTTTGGGGATTTAACCGTGCCCTCACCGACCCTGACAGGTGTCTAAAACTTGAGTTCCCAGTTTTACACACATGTACATAATGCAACATACATGTGCCCCATTTTATTTCTCATGACTCATCTACGACGCTCTTCGGGGAAGGGGAGGGGCAGAAAATACATACCTATCTTATCTTATCTATAAATATATACATATATATTTCTATGGTGTGATGTGTACAGGCAGAATCCGGTGACTTCGTCACGCTCCCTCTCCTACATTCCAAATCTTTTGGAGACACTTTCAATTTTGGGGACGTCCT
This sequence comes from Natrix helvetica, assembly GCF_964273705.1. NCBI lineage: Eukaryota > Metazoa > Chordata > Lepidosauria > Squamata > Natricidae > Natrix > Natrix helvetica. The sequence goes on from NC_138551.1 coordinate 148,695,425, forward strand.
TGGCAAGGAAATTTGGAACGTCCCCTTGGGGGATGGGCAAGCGGTGTAAAATTCACGGAACGCAGCCCCTCCCTCCTCCGTCACGTAATGTCCTACAACGCCCTGAATTGGGTGGCAGGGGGGGAAACTGGCAACTCCGGGTCAGGTTGATGGGATGGAAGAGCGGTTGGGTTCATCGCATCCTTGGTTGCTTATGCGACAAACCGCGAGGCCTGCTTTTCTTGCGTTATTTTTAATCCGGCTCGGTTCGTTTTCCGTTGAAACTGGCTACCGAGAGAGACGCTTGTGGCCGCTGGTGACTTATTCAGGCAAGGAAAGGGATACTTGAGGATGCGGTTTGAATTTATTCACTGCGGTCATTCAACCCTCCCCCCCAACAGTTCCCAGGAATCATTGCAGCCGTCGTAAAGGCGCTGAAAATAGAAACAATTTGGATTGCTGTACAGGCCTGTTTTTTTGCAAACTTGCCCAACGTAGAACTAATTTCCTGACTGAAAACCAAGTCAACCTTGCCTTCAAAAGGTGTGGCAGCTCCACCACTGGAGGCTTTTAAGAAGAGATTGGACGGCCAATTGTCCGGAATAGTATCGGGCATCTTGCTTGCGCAGGGGGTTGGACTAGAAGACCTCCAAGGTCCCTTCCAACACATATTCTGTAAGATGAGAGGACTTCAATTCTCCAGCCAACATTTTATCCTACATTTTATGACACAGTGGTTAGAGCGCAGTACTGCAGGCTCCTTCTGCTGACTGCCGGCTGCCTGCAATTTGGCAGTTCAAATCTCGCCAGGCTCAAGGTTGAATCAGCCTTCCGTCCTTCCGAGGTGGGTAAAATGAGGACCCAGATTGTTGGGGGCAAGAGAGGCTGACTCTATACACTGCTTAGAGCGAGCCGTAAAGCACTGTCAAGCGGTATATAAGTCTACGGCTATCCTTTGAAAATGGCTGGGAAAATCCAATTTTCCCACTGAGTCTCCAATGAGCCGAACCGTTTCTGACTAAGCTGCACACTTCCCTTTCCACCTCATGCGATGGTTCTTAGTCCGGTCCAGTTTGGCAGTGAATCTGAACATCAGGGTCTCAGTTTGTGTGTCCCCCCCCCTCCAAATACAGACATGCCTTCAGCTGGGAATTCAAGACTGGATTTGGGGTTCTTGATGTACTTGGAGGAGAATAATATGAGTGCAAGAACACAGTGGCTGTACTTTTCAGTGTGGCCTTATTTTGTCTCCGGCGCTCCATCCTACTCAAGTCCCGAGACCCGGGAATGCTAGGAAACTGCCACCTCCCTAAATGTGAAAGAACTGGGTTAATTAACCTCAGCCAACGGTTACTCTCTGATTATCGGGGACTCCTTTTTACCAATTTGATCGCTTAAACATTGACTTTTCTGTGGTGCTGGGGGGGGGCCTAAACAAACGCACACAAAACCAGGACAGAGGTGTGTTTCAAACTAAAATAAACATTTAAAAAAATGGGAAACAAAGCATCTTCACGTTTCTTTCAAAGCGAGACAAACTCTCAAGCCAATTTCCAGGTGTTAGGTGGGGAGAGGGGAGGGCTTTTCGCCTTCAACACCTGCAGGAAATTTCCACAAAAAGAAACATTTAGGATGGTTCTTAAAATGTAGTGCAGAATCTCTGCCCCCACCCCCACCCAAGGGCTCTTTGAAACCTGGCTAAAATGACCTTTGCAACTCAGCTAAATGAGTAATCGGTAAGGCATTTGATAAAGTAAGCCATCATTTGCTACTTGATAAAGTAGAAAAATGTGAGTTAGACAGCATCGCCACCAGATGGGTTCATAACTGGCTGGCCAACCACACACTGTGAGTAGTCTTCAATGGAACTTCGTCTGCATGGAGGGAAGTATGCAGTGGGGTACCCCAAGGCTGTGTTTTAGGCCCAGTACTCTTCAATTATCTTTATCAATGATTTGGACAAGGGGATAGATGGGGAACTCATCACATTTGCAGATGACACCAAGCTGGCAGGAATTGCCAACACTCCGGAAGATAGGTTTAAGATAAAGAAGGATCTTGATCTAATAAAATGAAATTCTATGGTGAAAAGAGTAAGGTTCTACATTTAAGCAAGAAAAACGAAATGCACAGGGGCAGTATAGGTGGTACCTTGCTCAATAGTAGTAACTGTGAAAGGGAACTTGGGAGTCCTAGTGGACAACCATTTAAATAGGAGCCAGCCGTGTGCAGCAGCTGCCCCAAAAGCCAACACAGTTCTAGGCTGCATCAACAGAGGGATAGAATCAAGATCACGTGAAAGGTTAATACTGCTTTATAAGGCCTTGGTAAGGCCACGCTTGGAATATGGCATTCAGTTTTGGTTGCCACGATGTAAAAAATATGTGGAGACTCTAGAAAGAGTGCAGAGAAGAGCAACAAAGTGGATTAGGGGACTGGAGACTAAAGCATAGGAAGAACGGTTGCAGGAACTGGGTATGTCTAGTTTAATGAAAAGAAGGACCAGGGGAGACATGATAGCAGTCTTCCGATATCTCAGGGGTTGCCCCAAAGAAGAGGGAGTCAAACTATTCTCCAAGGCACCTGAGGACAGAACAAGAAGCAATGGGTGGAAACTAATCAAGGAGAGAAGCAACTTAGAACTGAGGAGAAATTTCCTGACAGTGAGAAGTATTAATCAGTGGAACAGAAGTTGCCTCCAGAAGTTGTGAACGCCCCAACACTGGAAGTCTTTAAGAGGATGCTGGATATCCATTTGTCTGAAGTGGTGTAGGTTTTCCTGCCTGAGCAGGGGGTTGGACTTTTAAATAGATGCCATTTTTATTCACACTTGGGATTGAATTGCAGCTGTGTCACATCTGGTTCCAGTGTCATCTGCAAAGAAGGAGAACAACTTGGCTTTAATATATCCTGCTGGTATTTCCATCTCGTTTGCTCAAGGAGACCCCCCCCCCCAAAAAAAAAATAGGATTCAGAGAAAATAATTGTATTTTGTCACCAAAACTTCTGGGAATCGCTTCAAGGGATTCGGATGAAATGGGATAGTGCCAAAGGCAACCTTTTGAGTATATCACACCTACTTGCGGTTAACTGGACGCAGATCGACTCTACTCCCTTGAGGATATTTTGTGGGCCCTGTTGATTTGCTGGATTGGGTGGGTGGGGGTGGAATTAATAGAAATGTGGGATTGATAGACAAACATCAAAGGGTGTCCTCCCTCATCGTTTGAGGACCCGAATGCAAAAAGTGGCCACATAATCTTCTTTGCCATTCAAGCTATTCTCCAAAGCACCAAGAAGCAATGGGTGGAAACTAATCAAGGAGAGAAGCAACTTAGAACTGAGGAGAAATTTCCTGACAGCGAGAACAATTAACCAGTGGAATGACTTACCTCCAGAAGTTGTGAATGCCCCAACACTGGAAGTCTTTAAGAAGAAGTTGGGTAACCATTTGTTTGAAGTGGTGTAAGGTTTCCTGCCTGAGCAGGGGGTTGGACTAGAAGACCTCCAAGGTCCCTTCCAACTCTTGTGATTCTATTCAGAGTGTTAACATAGCATTTCTCGGACTCTCTGGTCTCATTTTGCAACCTTGATGTGGCCAGGAGATTGTTGGCATCCCCTTTGCAAACGGGCAAAAGAGAGCATGTAAATTAAATCATTATTTGGGGGTGCGGGGGGAAGATCCATATAGATTGGTGAAAAAATGACAAAAGGCTCCAGATTTGGTTTCGGTCATTTCTTCATAGGACTGGAAAACCTCCCTTCCATGGAGAATCCAGACAGATAGATCAGTTGACCAGATTGAACTCTGGTGCTGGAGAAAACTCCTGAGAGTCCCTTGGACTGCCAGGTAATCCAACCAGTCAGTCCTAGAGGAGATCAATCCTCTCCTCTTCTCAAAGTCCTCACCTAAAAGCTAAAGGAAGGTAGTGATAGATTTTATTTTCCTGGGCTCCAAGATCAGCGCAGATGGGGACTGCAGCCAAGAAATTAAAAGAGGCTTGCTCCTGAGGAGGAAAGCTATGGCAAATCTAGACAGCCTCCTAAAAAGCAGAGATGTCACCCTGCCAACAAAAGTCAAGGCGATGGCTTTCCCAGTTGCAATGGATGGCTGTGAAAGTTGGACCATAAGGAAGGCTGAGCGCCAAAGAATGGAGACCTTTGAACTCGGGTGCTGGAGAAGAAGACTCCTGCATTGAGTCCCTTGGACTGCAAGGCCATCCAACCGGTCAGTCCTAGAGGAGATCAACCCTGACTGCTCTTTAGAAGGCCAGATCCTGAAGAGGAAACTCAAAGACCACCTAATGAGAAGGAAGAAGGACTCCCTGGAGAAGAGCCTCATGCTGGGAACGATGAAGGGCAAAAGAAGAAGGGATGGCAGAGAAGGAGGTGGCTGGATGGAGTCACCGAAGCAATTGGCGTGAGCTTAAATGGACTCCAGAGGATGGTAGAGGACAGGAAGACCTAGAGGGATGTTGTCCATGGGGTCACGATGGTCAGACACGACTTCACAACTAACAACTAATTATCTATCTATCTATCTATCTATCTATCTATCTATCTATCTATCTATCTATCTATCATCTATCTACCTACCTATCTACCTACCTACCTACCTATCTATTTATCTATTTATCATCTACCTACCTACCTACCTACCTACCTACCTACATCTATCTATCTATCTATCTATCTATCTATTTATCTATCTATCTATCTATCTATCTATCTATCTATCTATCTATCTATCTATCTATCTATCCTGCAAGTCCTGTGGACTGCAAGGGCAACCCTGACTGTTCTTTAGAATGCCAGATCCTGGAGAGGAAACTCAAAGACTTTGTCCACCTGATGAGAAGGAAGAAGGACTCCCTGGAGAAGAGCCTCATGCTGGGAACGATGGAGGGCAAAAGAAGAAGAAGGGGACGGCAGAGAAGGAGGTGGCTGGATGGAGTCACTGAAGCAGTCGGCGTGAGCTTAAGTGGACTCCAGAGGATGATAGAGGACAGGAAGGCCTGGAGGGACGTTGTCCATGGGGTCGCGATGGACACGGCTTCACAACTAACAACCAGATTGTTAACAAAACATCTTCTTCCATCCTCATAGCTCCTCAAGCTGCATTCCAGGGGTGCTTCCCTCGTTTATGTTTCTCTCTGCACAAAATCACCCTGCTTGAATTTTGCTTCTCTCCAGCTTTTGGTTCTCACGACTCAACGGAGCCCCTTTCCAATTTTGCAGGTGGCTTGTCCTGAACTTTCCTTATTTCCTAAACCTGGGTGGAGCCCGGGGCGGGGGGGGGGGATAAGTTGGGAGATCAAATCTCACTGGTGGCCTGTTTTGTGTGGGGGGGGGGGAATCTGTCTTCCCTTAACAAAGGGTGCCTTGTACTACCAGCTTGTAACATCCCGCGCCGTTTTGTGATCAATGACGCAAAGCAGGGTGGGGAGAGGCGGGCAGCAGCTGGCCCTGCTGGCATCGGAGGAAAACATCTGGCTCATACCAGGGCAAAAGTAGAAGAACTGGCAGCGGGAGACTGTAAAATGACCCATCTCTGGGTTTATGTTGCTGTTGTTTTTTTGCTCAGTTGGGTACAAAAGCGAAGGTTTTGCATTTTGTGGGTAGGAAGTCAGCACTCCCCACTTTCCTAGAAAAAATGAGATGTTTTAGGAAATATTAAAAAGGCAAAATGTTTCCCCTTAAAAGGAGGCAGGAATCCAACCTTTGTCAATGGAGAAGAAATAAGCAGTGGAACAGCTTGCCACTAGAGGTTGTGGATATTCCAACACTGGGAAGTTTTTAAGAAGAGATTGGACTGCCATTTGTCAGAAGTGGTGTAGGGTCTCCTGCTTGGGCTGGGGGTTGGACTAGATGACCTACAAGGTCCATTCCAACTGTGTTACTCTGTTAATGGGCCATTAAGGCCTGAGCCAGTCTATTCTACATAACAAAGATCTGCCTCCTTCAGGCAGAGCCATAGTAGGAATTGCCCAAAGCCCTCTCCTCATCTCACCACATGGCACCTGGGAAGATTACCATATTTTCCAGAGTATAAGACGCACCTTTTTCCCTCAAAAAAGAGTGTGAAAATCTGGGTGCGTCTTATACACTGAATACAGCATTGTTTTGCCTCCCGAAACCCCGCCCCGTTCACCAAAATGGCCATGCAGAGCCTTTAGGAGGCTTCCAGAGTGTTCCTGGGGGCTGGGGAGGGCAGAAATGAGCAAAAACCGGGCCGTTTTTTACTTAGTTTTGCCCCCCCCCCAGCCCCCAGGAACACTCTATAAGCCTCATAAAGGCTATGCATGCCCCCCTTTTTTTTTGACAAAAAACTGGCCCATTTTCGGGAGGTCTGCAGAGTGCAAAAACTTTTTTTAAAATTTGCCTCTTCAAAATCTTGGTGCGTCTTATACTCCGAAAAATACGGTACATCACCCAGCAAGGCTCAACCAAGCCTGGGACTCAGCCTACAGAGCTGCTCCTGCATGGCCCCAGGGGAGTCTGACAACCAAGCTCAAATTCAAAAGCCCAGAAAGGGTATAAAACTCCACATCTCTTCCCTTTTTTTTCTCTTCGCCCAACATCTTCAAGGCGTGTGATCCTGTCCACCATTAAAACCACCTTTCCAAGCAGCCCCCATGAATCCAGGGTCTTTTCCCTCACTTGGAACTGAACCCAGAAGGACATTTTCTTCCAACCTCTGTTTTCTTGGAGGAAAACAAGACCAATTTTCCCTTTGACCGTATCAGACATTTGCATCCAAAGCTGCTTGGAGGGAACGGGGCAAATGGAGAGCATCCGAACATAGTAAATCGGAGCATGAAAGGCTCCACCGGGAGGGAGGGAAAAGGGAAAACAAAATTCTGGCCTAAAAGCCTTTGTGATAAATGAAGCAGCAGCCTGAGATGGAAAAGGAAGACTCGCAAACAAGCTGGGAGATCTCCGGACAACAAAATTGGTCTTGTTGAGTGAGAGATCATCCTTTGAGGGTTGCATCTCTGCGTGAGACACCGTGCTGGGCTTCCTTCTCCCAGGAGTAAATTTAAAAGGTAAATGTTCCCCTCGCACATAAGTGCTAGTCGTTCCCGACTCTAGGGGGCGGTGCTCACCGGCGTTTCAAAGCCGAAGAGCCAGCGCTGTCCGAAGACGTCTCCGTGGTCATGTGGCCGGCATGACTCAACTCCCGAAGCCACACGGAATGCTGTTCCCTTCCCACCAAAAGTGGTTCCTGTCAGATTGGATAATGGATAGGCACACACAGGCTTAACGGTAGCAACAGCTCTTTATTAAGTACAACAAGTGAGAACAATCCAGCGAAGGTTGAATCTGACAGCAGCCCTTTTATAGGGAGCTGTCAGACCCTTCGACCAATAGGATTAAACCTCTGTTCCCGCCGGAACTGAGGACCTTGGTGGAAACCACTGTAGTTAGAACAAGTGTGTAACAGTTCCTATTTTTCTACTTGCATTTTTTAACGTGCTTTCAAACTGCTAGGTTGGCAGAAGCTGGGACAAGTCACGGGAGCTCCCTCCGTTACGTGGTGCTGGGGATTCGAACCGCCAAACTGCCGACCTTTCTGATCGACAAGCTCAGTGTCTTAGCCACTGAGCCACCCTTTAAAAGTGCATTAGAACCACTTAAATAGGGCCAACTGCGTCTAGAGGAGGCTGCCCCTGTCTCTCTGGATGAGTTTCTGTTCATTTAAGTCAGGGGTGTCCAAACTTGAGAACTTTAAGACTTGTGGACTTCAACTCCCAGAATTCCCCAGCCAAGTTTGGACACCCCTGATTTAAGTGCCCAAATGCAAGCAGTTTAATTGCCCCAAGTGTCCGAAATAGCCCGCCGGTTGGACTCAGGGATATAGAGGACAAGGCGGAAATCCAGTGGAATTCCTTGCTTCGGACAGTTTCCATGCAGGGTGGCCCTGAGGCGTGCGTGACTCAGCTGCAAAAATTGAGAAAGAGATAAGAGAAAGGAGCTCTTTTATTCTCTTTCTCTTTTAAGAAGAAGGAAAAAAGAAGTTTGGAGACACAATGGGGCTCAGTTTGAGCCGAAAGCGTTCAGAGGCCCCTGGGGTTGGTCTCTGGGTAGAGGCTTACGGCCTGGTCAGGAATGAGGAGTCACGGCTGCCAAATTGCCTTCTGAACTCATCGCCGCCTCCCTTCCTGGGGTTCCCCTATAATCCCACGCTTGCCTTAATATAGCTCCATTAGCCGATAACCTAGCGTTGCCCAGCTATTTATTTATAGGGCAGAAATGTCCAGACCAAATGTAATTTTTAATGTTGGATTTTTTCCCCTTGTGGAGTACTGTGAGTTACCATGGCAACTCCACTGCGCTATACAGTGGAAGCCATTTTACGGCAGTACGGCAGAAGCCATTTTAAGGCACAACAGGCTGCATCATAATAAAGCACACACCCTGAGGGGTGATAGGGGTGTGTTACCCCCACAGTATTTGTCTCCAGAGAGTAAGTCATCTGTGTAGCAAGTTTGGTTGAAATTGCTTGAGGCGTTCCAGAGTTACGCTGGAACATGCAAACACATAAAGCCGTGATAGATAGATGATAGATAGATGATAGATAGATAGATAGATAGATAGATAGATAGATAGATAGATAGATAGATGATAGATAGATAGATAGATAGATGATAGATAGATAGATGATAGCTAGATAGATAGATGATAGATAGATAGATAGATAGATAGATAGATAGATAGATAGATAGATAGATAGATAGATAGATAGATAGATAGATAGATAGATGATAGATAGATGATAGATAGATAGATAGATAGATAGATAGATAGATAGATAGATGATAGATAGATAGATAGATGATAGATAGATAGATGATAGATAGATAATGGATGGATGGATAGGGTTAGGGTTAGGAATTCTGGGAGTTGAAGTCCATCCAGCTTAAAGCGATTTTTGATGGAGAAACACTGATTTAAAAGAAGCCGAAGGTGATCAGTAAATCCACTCTTGTTCATTCCAAGTCCTAACTCCAGAAAGAGAAAAAGAGAAAAAATATATGCCCCCAAAATTGGGACTTTTTCATCCCGCCTGACAAAGCGCTCTGCCTAAGCCGAAAGCTTGCTTCAGACGTCCCTACATTTCATTTCATTATTTTATTCTATTTCATTTAATTTCATTATTTTATTATATTTTATTCTATTTCAGTTCATTTCATTATTTTATTATATTTCATTTCATTATTTTATTTTATTATATTGTATTTCATTATTTTATTATATTTCATTATTTTATTATATTTCATTTCTTTATTTTATTATATTTCATCATTTTATTTCATTATTTTATTATATTTTATTCTATTTCATTTCATTATTTTATTATTTTATTTTGTTTTGTTTTGTTTTGCTTTATTTATTTTATTTTATTATTTTATTTTTTATTTTATAAATATTTTATTTTTTTATTAAAGGGAGCGCTGTCCCTTTAAAAGGCGCGCCGCCGCTGCTAAGGCGGGCGTCCGTTGCCAGGCGCCGTTGATTGGCGGAGCGGGGATTCCCTTCGGTATGACGTCACCGGGCTAGAAGCGTCTTTCCCCTCGGCTGACACGAGGGTTTTCCACAGCAGCCGGCGGGGAGGGAAGAGGCGTGTCTCGGCCAATGGGGGACTCGGGCGTCGTAAGGACGGGGCGGTAGCCTTTGCCGTATATGGCAGAGGAGGGGGCGCGGCCTGGGGCGAGGCTGCTCTCTGGGGCAGCCACTCCCTTCGGCTCCCAGCTGCTCAGCCAGCGATCCCGGTGCTGCCGAAGGGGACACGCGCGTTTCTCCTCCGGGCCGGCGAAGAAGGGACTTAGTTCAACCCAGCAGAAGCCGCTGCAATGATTTCCCGCAGGTAAGGACTGCCTGGGGTGAAAGAAAAGGCAATATTGGGTAGACTGCTCCTGGTGCTGGAGGCTCCTCTAAAGAGCGAACCCTTGGGTCCGCCGGGGGGGGGGGGGAGCGGGCTTGTGCCCAGATCTTGGTTAGGGGGTCAGGCGGGTAAAGCCAAGGACGGTACATCCTTCTTGGCCCATAACTGGTTCCTTCCAACTCTGTCATGATACTGTAAGAGTCTTCTGCTTGAGCAGGGGGTTGGACTAGAAGACCTCCAAGGTCCCTTCCAACTGTATGAACCTATGATTCTCCTGCTTGAGCAGGGGGTTGGACTACATGACCTCCAAGGTCCCTTCCAAGTCTGTCATTCTGTAAGGGTCTCCTGCTTGGGCAAGGGGTCGGACTAGATGACCTCCAAGCTCTGCTCCAACTCTGTGTGTCTGTGTGCTAAAGTTATATATATATGCAGATTTTTGGTTTAATTGGCATTTAGTGGGGGAGACATCTTTTCTTATCCCAAAGTTTGGATTTAAAACCACTGTTTGAGAGGGATGTCAAGTTTAGAAAAATGAAATAAATACGTATTTATTTCACAAATAAGTCAATGAATAAGTCAAAAATTGCACAGAGGTAGACTGCTGCTGATGGTGGAAGTTCCATTTATATAATACACCACCATCGGTCGACCTCCTTTGGGTCGATGGGGGGGGGAATCTTCACTGGGGAAGGAAAAAAAGGGGGGTGCCAAATTTATTCTGGTGGGAAGTGGCAGGGGGGAAAAACCCTCTTTTTCCAGGGCTCTTTCGTGAATATTTGAGCTTTATCAAAATAATACTTTTTTTTTTTAAAAAAGCGGCTTTTGTCGCCTGCAGCTTCTCTGATATCTTTGCATCGCATCCTGTACGTGTGTTTCCTTTCCTTTCGGCCCTAGTTTATAATGTAAATATCAGCTCAGAGGCAACGTTTCCTGCCTCTTTTTTCTCCTCCTCCTCCTCCTCCTCTTGAAAGCCTGGAGGCCTCATCCTTCTTCCTCCCTCTCTTTAAAGATTTAAATCCACCGGGACCTCTGGGATCACTTCAGCCTCTGCGCTGGATTCCTGCCTGGAGTAACCCGTTTCTTTCCGCTTCCTAAGGAGTTAGGGCCCGCTATCTAAAAGCTTTTATTTTCCCCTTTCTATTTCTTTCCCTTTCTATTTCCTTTTCTCTTCTTTCCTTTCTTTCTTTCTGTCCATCCATCCTTCATTCTTTTTCTCTGTTCCTTTTCTTCTTTCCTTTCTGGTTTTCCTTTCTCTCTGTTTCTCCTTTCTTTTCTTCCTCTCCCTTTCCTTTCCGTCTTTCCTTTCTTCCTTTCTCCCTGTTTCTCCTTTCTTTTCTTCCTCTTTCTTTCCTTCCCCTCTTTCCTTTCTTCCTTTCTCCGTTTCTCCTTTCTTTTCTTCCTCTTTCTTTCCTTCCCCTCTTTCCTTTCTTCCTTTCTCCGTTTCTCCTTTCTTCTTCCTTTCCTTTCTGTCTTTCCTTTCTCCCTTTCTCTCTATTTCTCCTTTTCTTTCTTCCTCTTCTTCCTGTCCTTTCCCTCTTTCCTTCCTTTCTCTCTATTTCTCCTTTCCTTTCCGACTTTTCTTTCTCCCTGTTTCTCCTTCCCTTTCTTCCACTTCTTCCTTTCCTTTCTGTCTTTCCTCTTCCTTTCTCCTTTCCTTTCTTCCTCTTCTTCATTTCCTTTCTGTCTTTCTTTCTCTTCCTCCTTTCCTTTTTCTCTCTTTCTCTTCCTCCTCTCCTCTCTCCTTTCTTTTCCTTCTTCTCTGTTTCCTTTCTCTTCTTTCCCTTCTCCTCCACTGGCCCTGCAAACCAGACTTAGATCATCCCTGCTGACCTCTGACCCTTCTCCTAAAATGAACTTCCCTCCCTCAAAATCCTTTTGTCTTGGAATTCTTCCTTCAGCGCGCTTGGCCGTGTGTGGAAAACTGGTTCGTATCCCTCTTTGGACCCTGAAAATCCTGCCGCACTCGTCATCGGCTCAGCCTGCACCTCCGCTATAAGACCGAGGCAAAAGTGTGCCTTCTTTTCCACGGCTTTTCGGCAAGGACAAACTAGCCAGCATGGCTTACGAACTATGGTTTAGGACGAGCACAAACGCTTCTTCCAGAAGCCGCAGCTTAGCCTGAGATGGCACTCAAGGACCCTGTCAATTTGCTGTCACTGGGGAGGCTGTCACTCCCTGTCAGGAGGCTGTCACTGGACAGGAATTTCTTATTTTAAAACTCAATTTTAATGCTCTCTTTTTAATGTTTCTTTTTAGGCGAACCGCCTCTCTTAAGGGTGTCTGTCTGTCTATCTGTCTGTCTGTCTCTCTCTCTCTCTCCCTCCCTCCCTCCCTCCCTCCATCCATCCATCCATCCATCTATCTATCTATCTATCTATCTATCTATCTATCTATCTATCTATCTACTATCTATCTTCTATCTATCTATCTATCTATCTATCTATCTATCTTCTATCTACGTATCTATCTACTATCTTCTATCTATGTATCTATCTATTTATCTATCTATCTATCTATCTATCTATCTATCTATCTATCTATCTATCTATCTTCTATCTATGTATCTATCTACTATCTTCTATCTATGTATCTATTATCTATCTATGTATCTATCTATTATCTATCTATCTATCTATCTATCTATCTATCTATCTATCTAATCTATCTATCTATCTATCTATCTATCTATCTATCTATTATCTTTCTATCATCTATCTATCATCTATCTATCTATCTATCTATCTTCTATGTATCTATCTACTATCTTCTATCTATGTATCTACCTATTATCTATCTATCTATCTATCTATCTATCTATCTATCTTCTATCTATCTATCTATCTATCTATCTTCTATCTATGTATCTATCTATCTATCTATCTATCTATCTATCTATCTATCTATTATCTATCTATCTATCTATATCTATCTATCTATCTATCTATCTATATCTATGTATCTATCTACTATCTTCTATCTATCTATCTATCTATCTATCTATCTATCTATTTATCTATTAT
>NC_138551.1:148713309-148788355 GCF_964273705.1 Natrix helvetica
GGGGAGGGCAAAAAAACCATGCCAAAAGCAGAGGGGGCGCTGGTCACGCACATATGCGCATGCGGGAGGGGCGTGCTCATAGCATTATGAGTGTGGCTCACCCATGCACGACCCCCTCTGCGCTCCTCCTGCTTTTGGCACAGGAGCCAAAAAAGGTTAGCCATCACTGGCATAGGGCTTCCTGGGGGTTGGACTAGAAGACCTCCAAGGTCCCTTCCAGCTTTTGTTATTCTGTTGGTTTCCCAAAGAAATAGCTGATCTCCAGCTATTCCGAAACGGAATCAGCTTGCCTTGTCAGCTTCCTGAAAGGAAGTTCAGAAACTCAGCGGCCCCAAATCAGGAAATGGCTTCCTTCTGGAATTCCCTCTTTTTTTAAGCAAAAAAGGACCCCTCGGCTACGATGATGATTCAACCATGACCAAATGTGGGGGGGGGGGGGGAAACCGACGGGCAGAGAATTGGATCCCTGCTGATTTCGCTCGAGTCGTTTTTATAAAATCGGAATTTCCCCAAAACTTTTTTCACACCCCCCCCCCCCAAAAAAAAAGAATGGGGGAAATATCTGACAGTATCATTCCAGCATAGGAACGCGGTGGCTCAGTGGCTAAGACGCTGAGCTTGTCGATCAGAAAGAGGTTGGCAGTTCAGCGGTTTGAATCCCTAGCGCCGCGTAACGGAGGGAGCTCCCATGACTTGTCCCAGCTTCCGCCAACCTAGCCGTTCGAAAGAACGTTAAAAAATGCAAGTAGAAAAATAGGAACCACCTTTGGTGGGAAGGGAACAGTGTTTTGTGCGCCTTCGGTGTTGAATCATGCCGGCCACATGACCACGGAGACGTCTTTGGACAGCGCTGGCTCTTCGGCTTTGAAACGGAGATGAGCACCGCCCCCTAGAGTCGGGAATGACTAGCACATATGCGCGAGGGGAATCTTTACCTTTACGTAGTTTAATAAAAAGAAGGACTATGATTGATTGTGATTATGGTGTGGTGATTAAAACACCATCCCAGCATTCAACAGTCTTCGCCCTCACGGATCTCACAATGGCAAAGGGACAGAGGAGAAATACAGGTGGCCTTCGACTTGGGATCACAATGGATCCCAAAATTTCTAGCGCTAAACCAGATAGTTATTAAGTGAGTTTTGTCCTACTTGACAAACTTGCTAGAAGTTCTTAAATTACTGCTCAGTTCTCAAGTTGGGGTAGGTGACCTCAGGCGTCTGGATGCCCAGGAGTTAAATTGCCTTATGTCGCAAAGGAGTATGGAAATTGTAGTCCGCAATTTCTGCAGTGGTGGGGAGGGGGGGAGATTTTTCAGTTTAGACAGTAAGGATGGGCAGGGAAGCTGCGGAGGGATGAGAAGGTCTGTGAAAGGGAATTTGCTCTCCGGAAGGCTTTCAACCTGTCCCGAGGGGAAAGATTTGGTGGGAAGTAAGAGCAGCTGAGCAGTCTGCAGAGGGATAGTAGGGGAGTAGAAGGAAACCCACCTCCCCAGGATTTTGTAAGGGGCAAACGAGAACATTATTTCACTGAAATAGAATAGAGTAGAATAGAATAGAGCAGCTATGCCAATGTCACCCACTGCAGTTGTCGGCGTGCGATTTATTGAGCTTTGCTACCTCTGGTAGGCCAACCATGGACAAAAGTGAGTTTCAGAAGAAAACAGAACATTTCATTCACTACATAGGCTAAGTTTTGTGGCCGCTCAGGAAATCGTCAGGCTTCGTGGCTCTCGGTGTTTTCTTTTCGGTGGTCCAAATGGCTCTTTGCGTATTTAAGGTTGCCGACTCCTGGCATAGCTGCTTAACTCCTCCGGAGAACGTCTTTCAGCCTTTAAAGCTGCTTGGCCAGAGATTGCTTTTCAAATCTCCTGCACTCAGTGATGTAGTTTTGATGTCACAAATCTCCTTTTCAAAGTTTCACCTTGCATGGAAATTATGTCTTTAGAGGTGATTGCAAGCCACCGTAATTTTAGATGCGGCAGGCCGAAGGAGTTGAGCACAACTTGACGTGTAAATCTGGGTGTTTCTTGCCATCTCGGTTTAGAAGAACATCCTGAATAAGATTTACACACACACACCCTCTTTTTTTTCATTTTGTTTGATTTTTAAAAAATGAGGTAAGGAGGCGGGGCTTATTTCAAACCGGGGTTTTTTGGGGGGGGTGTTGGAGGAAGTTTTTATAGAGAGAACGGTTGGGATATGAAACAACCGAGACGCGGCTGCTTTTTAATTCGGTCCCGCAAATCCTCAAACAAGGATGGGATTAAAAAATGTTAGCAACCGGGTCTCTGTCAGTTGCTGGGTGGGCGTGGCTAAGGTGGGCGTGGCTTACTCGGCCTCCTGCACCATGTTGGGTGGGCGCTTTCACCCTCCCTAGGCTCCGGAGGCTTTCCCCGAGCCTCCTAAAGGGTGAAAATGGCCTCCTCTGGCCGGATATGGACCCGTTTCCAGACTTCTAAGAGGCCCGTTTTTCGCCCCCTCAGAGTCTCCCTGCAGACCCTGCACTTACCTGGAATTGGTGAACGGGACACGTGGAGATTCTTGGGAGGGCGGGGCAGGATGGGCGGGACCAGCTGGTCCTTGAAACAACCAGTTCGGTGAACCGAATGCAAAATTAACATTCGGCTGGCCCGAAACCAGTGCGAACCGGCTGAAACCGGTTCGTGTTGATTTCCGCAATTCCCTCATCTCGCCGGGTTGTCGCTAAGGATTCCAGGAGTGTGAATATTCTCTCTCTACCCACCCACCCCTCTCTTTTTTAAAAAAAGTTTTTTCATTTTTGGTCTCATATATACATTTACAAGTGCACATTCCCTTAGTTATTATTCTTATCATATTTTAACATTTTTAAACATTCATTTTTCCATATAAAAAATTTAAATATATGATCGGGATTGCTTTGCTTACCATCCCATATGCCTGTTTTGTTTTACCTCCACTCTACTTTTCTTTCTCTTCCTTTTCTCCCTCCCTTCTCTACTTTCTTCTCCTCCTCTCCTTTCCCTTTCCTTCTTCCCTTTTCTCTCCCCTACTCCTCTCTACCTCCTCCCCTTCATACCCTCTCTCCTCTTCCTATCCCTCCCAATCTTCCCCTCCTTTCTTCTTTCCCTCTCCTTCCGTCTCTTCTCCTCTTCCTCTCTTCCTTTCCTCTTCTGTTGTTGTGGTTGCCTCTTTTCCTCTTCCGTCTGGTGTATTTTCTGGATGGTATTCCAGCAAACCTGGTTCTAACTTTATATTTGCCATTTTACTTTGCCATTTGCCTTTTCCTCGTTATATTTTCCAATCTGTTTTTTTTTTACCTATGTCTCATTCTTTGAACATATACTTACTGTATTTTTGGAGTATAAGATGCACCCCTTTTTCCCTCAAAAAAGAGGCTGAAAATCTGGTGTGTCTTATACACTGAATACAGCATTTTTGGCCTCCCAAAACCCTGCCTGCTTCACCAAAATGGCCGTGCATAGCTTTTAGGAGGCTTTCAGAGAGCTCCTGGGGGCTGGAGAGGGCAGAAATGAGCAAAAAACAGGCCTTCTTTGCTCAATTTCCACCACCACCCCCAGCCCCCAGGAGCATTCTATAAGCCTCCTAATCACTATCCATGCCCTTTTTTTGACAAAAAACAGGCCCGTTTTCGTAAAAAACGGGCCATTTTTTGCTTGTTTTTGCACACACACCCTCTCAGGAGCACTCTACAAGCCTCCTAATGGCTATTAGTGCCCTTTTTTTGGGGGGGGGAAACCGGGCCCGTTTTTGGGAGGTTTGCAGAGTGCAAAAACTTTTTTTAAAAAAATTTGCCTCTTCAAACCCTTGGTGCGAAATGGGCCCATTTTTGGGAGGTTTGCAAAGTGCAAAAACGTTTTTTTTTAAAAAAAATTCCACTTCAAAACCCTGGCGCGTCTTATACACTGAAAAATATGGTATATGTATATACATATACATATATATTAGTCCTTTACTACCACCCACCCGTCTCTTCATGGGGAGAATAAAATCCATCCAGGTTATTCTTTCTCCCCCCTCCCCCCCCCCGCAAATGGCAAATATTCTATTAAACAAAAGTGGCCAACTAATGCGGGGTTTTAATGATCCAACCATCCCTTTCCTTTTTCTTCTTTCCTTGGCAATTCTAAATTTAGCCGATCGGCAGGCAGAAAGTCCATGACAGATTTTGCAGGTCATAATGTCTGCCGGAATGGGGCTCAGCATCCTTGGACAATGGAGATAATTTTCTTTCTGACCCAGAAAGTTTTTTTTTTAAATGAATACATCCTGTTTGGAGGGGGGGAAATGGCTGGGATGGACGAAGAGGAACAAATATTGACCATAAATAGCTTAGTAAGGCCTGGCTGACATCAACTTTTTTTTCCTTTCAGTTTTTTAATTTTTATATATATATTTGTGTGTGTGTGTGTGTGTGTGTGTGTATGTTGTATTTGTGCTGATAAATAAATAAAGGGAGATTAGTATAGATCTATTTCAAGCTATTTAGCTCTCATCAGCTAGACATACCCTTACTGGGATTTGAACCTGGGCTGTATTACATATTAGGCAGAAGTCTTAGCCACTAAGCCACAAGCTCTCCTTCTTATCAGTTAAGCCAGGGAAATAGATATGTATTTATGTTACAATATTTGGGCATACCAGGGGTTGTAACATAAATACACACACACACACACACACACACACACATATCAAATCAATGCGTGAACAGTATGGCACCTGGGTGTCATACATCTTAATACAAATAAAAGTAATACGGTTAATCATAATTATGACATTCAATCAATGTACGTATTTTTTAATAATAATACACGTTTATATCAGGTTGCAATCTATCGTTGTTTAATTATTCCATGTTTTCTCTTGTGATGACTTTTATTTTATTATAGAAAAGTGTTTACACCAGTATTCCCCCCCTTCACTTATTTCTATCCCTTATTCTAGCTTTTAATCATGTCACCTTTTCTGAAAAGACTTTTTCTTTCTATTCTGTCTAACCTCTAATCAAGTCACCTAGCTAAAAAAGAAAAGAGAGGGAGAGGAAAGGCAGAGCAAATGCAAACAACAATGAAAAAAGAAAAAAAATCATCTATAGAAAAACAGTCTTTCAAAGGAGTGTTTATGACCACAGACCTTATCTATCTTGGAAAGCTGGCATGTCAATATTTTCCCAAATGAGGCGCTGTGCAAGGAAAGGCTGGGCACAGAGTCTCTGAGATTCAGGGACAGATCTTCACACTCCTGAAACTAATCTAACAACCGAAGGAACGGATTGTTTCCTGCAAAAGCCCACTCCCCTTTCGCTCCTCTTTTATTTCCTGTGGGAGGGGCCATTCACCTTCCACCTGTGACTTTACTCCCAAGTCGACCCTGATTTCTGAGTTGTTCTTTTCTTCTGGCAGCTCGGCACATGCGCGCACTGGGAACAGGCTCCAACTGTTCCTCTGCCTCACTGCTGTCTAGCTCCGTAGGCACCTGCTCACTGCCAGACGGCCTCGGTCCCGTCTCTGCCTCTGAAGCAGAGCCCTCGTCCGAGCCTTCCCCAGACTCCAGGACTGGCCCATGCTCTCCTCCCCAACTGTACGACTCTGCTAGTTGCTGGCGGCCCACAACAAGAGAGGGAAATCCTCTCTTGGATTTCGAGCTCTATTTCTGCTCAGGGGGCACTTGAGAGACGTCACAAAAACCATTGGGCCTCCTTTTGTGGCGGCCTCCATGAGGTCTAGTCACCTGATGAAGCGCCACGGGGGCCGTTTGCTCTCCCACTCAATGGGTTAAGAAGCCAGGGAGGGATTCCGTTGTGGTTTGGGGGGGCCTAGGAAAGCCCGTCGTTCTCGGCTGGGTGACTCGGTCCTGATAAGAGCCTGTGGTTTGGATAACACGGGGTTAGGTGCTATAAATATTTGCGGTTGGGCGGCCAACGGGGCAATCTTTGGGCGCAACCTGTACCTCGGCTTCTGAAGTTACCAAACAGCCCGTCTTCCTTATCTTGGCTGTTTTTCCCTCTCTGCCTGCAAGATTTTCAGTACTGTGGTGGAGTGGCTGCTAAGGTTTGCCCTTTGTATTATTCTTTGCGTCTCCAGGAAATGGGTTGGCAATCCTGCCTCTTAGACGAGTAAAGAAAATAATATTTTGTCTCCTTTTTGTTCCACGTCTCCCTTCCTCCCTCCCTCCCTCCCTCCGTCTCTCTTTCCTTCCCTTGACTTTTCCCTTCCTTTCTCTCTCGTCTTCCTTTCCGTCCCTTTTCCTTTCCCTTCCCCCTCTCTTTTCCTCCCTTCCTCTCTCCCTCCCTCCCTCCGTCTCTCTTTCCTTCCCTTGACTTTTCCCTTCCTTTCTCTCTCGTCTTCCTTTCCGTCCCTTTCCCTTTCCCTTCCCCCTCTCTTTTCCTTCCTTCCTCTCTCCCTCCCTCCCTCCGTCTCTCTTTCCCTTTCTTGATTTTTTCCTTCCCTTCTATCTTTTCTTCCTTTCCGTCCCTTGCTTTACTTTCCCTTCCCCCTCTCTTTTCCTTCCTCCCTCCCTCCCTCCCTTGAGTTTTTCCTTCTCTCTTCTTCCTTTCCATCCCTTGCTTTTCTTTTCCTTCCCCCTCCCTTTCCCGTCTATCCTCCCTTCCTCCCTCCCTCCCTTGATTTTTTCCTTCCCTCTCTTCTTCCTTTCCGTCCCTTGCGTTCTTTTCTCTTCCCCCTCTCTTTCCCTTCCTTCCTTCCCTTCCTCCTTCCTTCCTTCCCTCTTTGCTTCCTTCCATCCATCCCACTAAGTTTGACTGGCAGAGCCCTTGAGATCTCTCAACTAGAGTTAGATGCCGTGTGGACTTCAACTCCCAGAATTCCCTGGCACGCTGCCCAGGGAATTGTGGGAATTGAAATCCACCTCTCTCAAAGCTGAGGTGGAGAAACTTGGCTATAAAGGCCTAATAAGTGGTTATCCGTCCTCCCCGCCCTATAAAAAAAAATTATTACTATTTTAGTTGAGTTCTTGGCTAATTGTTAAGACACAATTTGTTTGTGTGTGTGTGTGTGTGTGTGTGTGTGTGTGTGTGTGTGTGGTGGGTTTCAAATTTTTTTAGAACCTCTTCTATAGTTGTGGCCTGCTTTGTGGGAATGGCTTGCTGGCCATGTGACTGGGTGGGAGTGGCTTGCCAGCCATGTGACCGGGTGGGAGTGGCTTGGTAGCCATGTGACCGGGTGGGCATGGCCAACTTGTAAAAATGTGGTGAAACTCACTTAACAACGCTCTTGCTTAGCAACCAAAATGTTGGCTCAGAAACTCTGGCATTGAAGTGTGCAAGTCTTAAAACTGTCAAGTTACAAGACCCTTGCACCCCTAACCCTTTAGGAAAAAAACCCCAGGGGTGTTCAAACTTGACAGCTTTAAGACTTGTGGACTTCAACTCCCAGAATTCCTCCTCTCGCTCTTCATCTTGATGATGCGCGGACGGGCGGGGGGGAGGGAGCTGGAACCGGTTCTAAACGGCACAGTAGATTTGTGGAACCTCTTCTATAGAAGAGGCTAGAACTGGCAGGAACCCACCCCTGGTGTGTGTGCGCCTTCAAGCCAGGTTCTTTTATTCCGCTAATGGCCTTAAAATGCTGCCCGTGGCTATTTCTATTCTACCTTGGTTCTCTCTCTCCTCTCATATTGTCGGGCTACTTGATGGAGATAAAATTTAGTTAAATATCTCTTGGGAAGCCCTGGTTAATTATTAAATATTTTTGATAGATGTTCCTTGTCTTCCGTGCCAGCAAATATTGTGGGCGCTTGTGGGCAGGGATTAAAAGCGTAGCCAGCCCACCAAATTGAACCGAAGCACCGCTCGATCACATTTGATCCAAAACTGGCCTGCAGTTGGAGGGGGGGCAACAACCACCATCCCCTCTAGGGGGGCTTGGTCTCAGGGTCCAGAAGCCAGGAAGGCAAACGGCATAGGTGGCTAAGCTTCATTCAGCCAAATCTGAGGTAGCCCATAAAATGCTTCTGTGGATAATTCATGTAAGGAGCTTGAAATCAGGATTTGTTACAAGGAAAACAGTCCATAAATGAAAATTAAGGAGGAGGGAGGGGGGTTCGAATGGCTGTTGGAGATTGTTTAGAATTCTAGCGCGAAATGGGGTCAGGATAGATGACCTCTAAGATCCAAAATGGGTGGGACTGAATGGCATTTAAGATCTGAAATGGGATTGGACTAAATGACCACTAACCTCCAAAATGGGGTTGGCCTAATGACATTTCAGATCCAAAACGGGATTGGACTAGAGGACCTCTAAGGTCCAGGAATGGGGTTGGACTAAATGAAATTTAAGATCTGAAATGGGGTTGGCTTAAATAGCCTTTAAGATCCAAAATGGGGTTGGACTAGATGACCTCTAAAATCCAGGAACGGGGTTGGACTAGATGACCTCTAAGTTCCAAAAGACTAGGTGACCTCTAAGTTCCAGAATGGGGTTGAACTTAGATGACTGCTAAAATCCAGAATGGATGTTGAGCGCCAGGGAAATCAGGAGATACAGACAGTTCAAATGGGTCTAAAGATTTACTGGAAGCTTAAGCTCTCTACAAGAATCCAAACTACTAACAGTCAAAGCAATTTGGCGGCAGATAAGGAATTCACAGTGGGTTGGACTTAGAACTTTTGCGGGCGCGATGGGATTCATAATCGATGACGCGTTTGACTCCTCCCTCGGACTCAGCCATCTCCTACAACGGGGTTGGAGTAGTTAAACACTAAAATCCCAAGCAGGGTTGGACTAGAAGACCTCTAAGATCCCAAACAGGGTTGGAATAGATGAACTTTTAAGCTCACCCTCCACCTCCCGTGAATAACCCCAGCTGCCCATCTTATTAATAGTGAGGTGTTCTTGTTTCTCTTTTGCTCTCCCCCCGCTTCCCCCCCCATCCCTCCCTCCCTCCAGGTGGTTCCATCCAAATATCAGCGGGATTGAAGCAGAGAAGCTGCTCCTAACCAGGGGTATTCATGGGAGCTTTTTGGCCCGTCCGAGTAAAAGCAACCCCGGAGATTTCACCTTATCGGTCAGGTAGGTGGTGCAACCCTAGGAGGGGAAAAAAACCAGATCAGTCCAGCTCTCGAAACTTCGATACTGCTTCATTCACAAGTCGTCCCCCCCCCCCCCGATGTTCTTTGCTTGACCGGACGCTAAATGAAACAGTTGAGCTTAGCAGGAGTGTTCTGAGCGAGGCTTCCCAAGAGCCTGAAGCAAACTCCTGGTCCCGACAAAATCCCCTTTTATTAATTGGCTGTGAATTCTGCTCCTTCACCTCCAGCAAAGTCTTTCGAGGGAGGATTTACAGTCACAGACCTTATCTGGCTTGGAGAGCTGCCAGGCCGGTATCTGCAAAAGTTTGGCAAGGAGTCTCGGAGAGTCACGAACCAATGAAGTGAACTAATGGTCTCCTGCAAGCTCCACTCCCCTTTCGCTCCTTTTTTATTTCCTATGGGAGGGGCCATTCATCGTCCACCTGTGGCTTTACTCCCAAGTCGACCCCTGTTCTTTAGCTGTTCCCTTCGTCTGGCCACTCTGCGCATGCACACACTGGGAACAGGCTCCAGCTGTTCTTCTGCCTCATTGATGTCCGACTCCTAAGGCAGCTGATAACAGTCAGACGGCTCTGGCCTCCTCTCTGCCTCCGACACAGAGCCCTCCTCAGAGCCTTCCCCAGACTCCAGGACTGGCCCATCTTCCTCCCCAACCTCCTCACTGTCCGAATCTGCTGCCAGCGGTCCACAACAAGCAGGAGGAAGTCTCTCTGCTTGTGCTCAGAGGCCCTGTTTCTTCGGAGGCCCCAGGATTATTTGCAAAGGGACATAGAATGACCTCTTTGTGATGTTCAAATCCTCCACATTAGCATTTTTGGGAAGAGAGAGAACAAAAGCGTCCATTTAGAATTGTAACCGGACGGACCAAGAATCAGTATCGTTCCGTCCTTCCTTAAAAGGCATTTATTTTATTTTTGCTTTGCTTTGTTATTATTTTTATCAACAATTCCAGGTGGTGTACATACATGATTAACGTCTGTTCCTTCAGTCGATTGTTCTCAGAAAATTCCTCCTTATTTCCAGGTTGAATCTCTCCTTGATCAGTTTCCATCCATTATTCCTTCTCTGGCGTTCAGGTGCTTTGGAAAATAGCTTGACCCCTTCCTTTCTATGGCAGCCTCTCAAATATTGGAAGATGCTCTCCTGTCTCCCTTGCTCCTTCTCTTCACTAGACTAGCCATGCCCAGTTCCTGCAATCCTTCGTCGTATGTTCTATCCTCCAGTCC
This sequence comes from Natrix helvetica, assembly GCF_964273705.1. Lineage (NCBI taxonomy): Eukaryota > Metazoa > Chordata > Lepidosauria > Squamata > Natricidae > Natrix > Natrix helvetica. The sequence continues at coordinate 148,723,587 of NC_138551.1, forward strand.
CCTCATCATCCTGCTTGCTCTTCTCCAGTTGCATGCCTTCTACGTATGTTTAATTGAGGTCCCTTTTAATATTTAATTACTTTTTTTTTAAAGGGTACGTTGCATCTCCTGGATGGATGGATGGATGGATGGATGGGGGAGAGAGAAGGTTAAGAATTGTTCTGTCCAGCACAAGGAGGGTTAATTCTGTTTGGCCCAGTTAAATGCTTTTCACCCAGACCCCATTTTCAAGACTCCGTTAATTGCATTTTAAAGGCACTTTGGAGACAGTCTACCTAGGGAGCTCAAGCAGACTCCACTGATATTTGATGGATGAGTTCGGTCAGAGCAAAAACCAGCTCCCCCCATTTCTCAATCAAGCTTTTGTTTTTGTGCCTTTTTAAAAGAATAGGATAGGAGTGGAGTGGAGTGGAGTGGAATAGAGTAGAGTACAGTAGAGTAGAGTAGGAGTAGAGTAGGAGTAGAATGCAGAATGGAATGGAATGGAATGGAATAGAATAGAATAGAATAGAATAGAATAGAATAGAATAGAATAGAATGCAGAATAGAATAGAATAGAATAGAATGCAGAATAGAATAGAATAGAATAGAATGCAGAATAGAATAGAATAGAATGCAGAATAGAATAGAATAGAATAGAATAGAATAGAATAGAATGCAGAATAGAATAGAATAGAATAGAATAGAATGCAGAATAGAATAGAATAGAATAGAATGCAGAATAGAATAGAATAGAATAGAATGCAGAATAGAATAGAATAGAATGCAGAATAGAATAGAATAGAATAGAATGCAGAATAGAATAGAATAGAATAGAATGCAGAATAGAATAGAATACAATAGAATGCAGAATAGAATAGAATACAATAGAATGCAGAATAGAATAGAATACAATAGAATAGAATGCAGAATAGAATAGAATAGAATAGAATGCAGAATAGAATAGAATAGAATAGAATAGAATGCAGAATAGAATAGAATAGAATAGAATGCAGAATAGAATAGAATAGAATAGAATGCAGAATAGAATAGAATAGAATGCAGAATAGAATAGAATAGAATAGAATAGAATGCAGAATAGAATAGAATAGAATGCAGAATAGAATAGAATAGAATAGAATGCAGAATAGAATAGAATAGAATAGAATGCAGAATAGAATAGAATAGAATAGAATAGAATGCAGAATAGAATAGAATGCAGAATAGAATAGAATATAATGCAGAATAGAATAGAATGCAGAATAGAATAGAATAGAATAGAATGCAGAATAGAATAGAATGCAGAATAGAATAGAATAGAATAGAATGCAGAATAGAATAGAATAAAATAGAATAGAATGCAGAATAGAATAGAATGCAGAATAGAATAGAATAGAATAGAATGCAGAATAGAATGCAGAATAGAATGGAATAGGAGTAGAATAGAATGCAGAATAGAATATAGCAGAATAGAATAGAATATAGAAATATAGAATAGAATAGAATAGAATAGAATGCAGAATAGAATATAGCAGAAGAGAATGCAGAATAGAGCAGAATAGAATAGAATATAAAAATATAGAACAGAATAGAATAGAATTGAATTCTTTATTGCTCTCAGTGTACATAAAAAGACAAGATACATTCATCAAGAATCATAAGGTACAGCACTTAATGATAGTCCAATAACTAGGGTACAAATAAGCAATCAGGAAACAATATCAATATGAACCGTAAGGATACAAAGGACAAAGTTGCAGTCCTGCAGTCATAAGTGGGAGGAGATGGGGGATAGGAACCATGAGAAGACTAATAGTAATAGTAGTACAGACTTAGTGAATAGTTTGACAGTGGTGAGGGAATTATTTGTTTAGCAGAGTGATGGCGTTCAGGGGAGAAAAACAGTCCTTGTGTCTAGTTGTTCTGGTGTGCAGTGCCCTATAGCATCGTTTTGAGGGTAGGAGTTGAAATAATTTACGTCCAGGGTGCGAAGGGTCTGTAGATATTTTCACAGCCCTCTTTTTGACTCGTGCAGTGTGCAGGTCCTCAATGGAAGGCAGGTTGGCGGTAATTGTTTTTTTCTGCCGTTCTGATTCTCCTCTGAACTCCGTGTCTGTCTTGTTGGGTTGCAGAGCCAAACCAGACAGTTATGGAGGTGCAGAGGAGAGACTCAGAAAGTGATGCTGGATTTGTTTGTTAGTTGTATAGAATTTCTGGCTTTGGGACAGATCAATTGTTGTTGTTAGTTGCGAAGTTGTGTCCAACCCCATGGACAATGTTCCTCCAGGCCTTCTTGTCCACTCCCATCCTCTGGAGTCCATTTAAGCTCACGCCGACTGCTTTGGTGACTCCATCCAGCCATCTCCTTCTCTGTCGTCCCCTTCTTCTTTTGCCCTCCATCGTTCCCAGCGTGAGGCTCTTCTCCAGGGTGTCCTCCTTCCTTCTCATTCGGTGGCCAAAGTCTTTGAGTTTCCTCTTTTCAGAACATTTCAGATCAATTGTAGGTTGTTGGGTTTGTTTGTTTGTTTTGCCTTGTCTTCGAATCTGACTGATTTGTGCAATTTAGAAAGCATTTCACCATCCGTTCAATTTCCCCCTCTCTGCTTTGCAATCTCCCAGCTTCCTTTTTAACCTTTTTTTTTTTTAAATAAAAATAAAATAAAATTCAAACTCGGTCCAATTGTTGGACGAATCAAACCAAGCTGTCCTAAAATGCTTTGAAAGCCACCCGCCACAATAAAATAGGAATATTTTAACCCGACCATCGCACAATTTATTCCGGAGCGTGTAAGGCATATAAACCTGCGTTCCAGAATGCTGCTTGCCCTAACTCAGTGCTGTATCATTCATCTTTTTATCCACCATTTTCTTCATGCCGGTGGTTTTAATGGGCTTTTAAAGGAGCGAGCCTGCAGTTTTTGCCATTAAAATACTTGCGTTGGTTGAGTGATATAGAACGTATATAAAATATAGATTTGGGCCAAGGCTACGCACGCTTGAAATGGGGTTTGAAGGAGGGAGACGATGCCAGTGGGATCCCGTTGGGCTAAATTTTTATGAGGAGGAGAAGAAAATTTAATTTTTGGGGGGGTGGGTGGGAGGATGGACTGAGAGAACAGGAAGCGGATTCCCAACAATATCCTTATTGTGTCTTTAGAGTGACTCATTCTTGCTTTTTCTTGCCACAGCTTTGCCGCTGGCCCGCCCGTTTGCAAAACTCCTTCCAAAATTAGGAAAGAAATTAGCAGGGTCTGTCGGCTTCCTTTAAAAAGGCTGACAAGGGTTTACTTTTATTTTTATTTTATTTCATTTATTTATATGTCCGTGTTTTGACTATAGTGTGTTCAGAACCCTTTTACTGGGCTAACCATTTTACAAAATCGAAAGGAAAGATAACGCATAAACTGAAAGCAATATATGATAATATAACAGAACAATTCTAACCCTATTTATACCTATATTCGCTCATTTATATTCCTGGGGTGGCTCAGGGGCTAAGATGCTGAGGCTGTCGATCAGAAAGGTGGGGAGTTCGGCGGTTCGAATCCCTAGCGCCACATAACGGAGTGAGCTCCCGTTCCTTGTCCCAGCTTCTGCCAACCTAGAAGTTGGAAAGCATGTAAAAATGCAAGTAGAAAAATAGGAACCACCTTTGGTGGGAAGGTAACAGCGTTCTGTGGGCCTTTGGTGTTTAGTCATGCCGGCCACATGACCACGGAGATGTCTTCGGACAGCGCTGGCTCTTCGGCTTTGAACGGCGATGAGCACCGCCCCCTAGAGCCGGGAACAATTAGCACGCTCTGGGGAGGGGGGGGAATCGGAGTTATATCGGCGACGGTCCATCCAATCTCATCCTTTTCCTCCCCGATTTTCGGCTGCAGGAGGAACGATGAAGTGACCCACATCAAAATCCAAAACACGGGCGATTATTACGACCTCTACGGAGGGGAGAAATTTGCTACCTTGGCTGAGCTGGTCCAGTACTACACCGAGCAGGAGGGGCTTCTGCGCGAGAAGAACAGCAATACCATCGAGTTACGATTCCCGCTCAATTGTCAGGATCCCACCTCAGAAAGGTGAGTTTGGAGGTGGGTGGGCGAATCTAGCCAACCTACCTGTTGTGGCCCTCCAGCAGCCAGCGAATCAGGCAGTAGATTCGAACAGTGAGGAGGTTGGGGAGGAAGATGGGCCTGTCCTGGAGTCTGGGGAAGGCTCTGATGAGGGCTCTGTGTCGGAGGCAGAGAGGGGGCCGGGGCCGTATGCCAGTTATCAACTGCCTTCAGAGTCAGGCATCAGTGAGGCAGAAGAACAGCTAGAGCCTGTTCCCAGTGTGCAAAGTGGCCAGGCGAAGGGAACAGCTAAAGAACAGGGGTTGACTTGGGAGTAAGGCCACAAGTGGGCGATGAATGGCCCCTTCCGGAGGAAATAAAAGAGGAGCGAAAAGGGAGTGGAGTTTGCAGGAGACAATTAGTTCCCTTCATTGGTTGGTGACTCTTGGAGACCCCTTGCCAAGTTCTGCAGATATCAGCCTGTCAGCTCTCCAAGCCAGATAAGGTCTGTGACCATAAATCCTCCCTTGAAAGACTTTGCTGGAGGTGAATGAGCAGAATTCACGGTCATTTAATAAATGGGGTTTTTTTAATGAGACGAGTTTGCTTCAGGCTCTTGGGACGCCACGGTCAGGCCCTAACGGTTGTACTTGCACCACTGAAGGATCGTGCTGGCCTACCTTATAAGATCGCTGTGAGGATGAAGTCTGGAGGAATGCTCTGAATTTCTCTTTGGACTGTGCAATGGGTTTCAAACATTACCACTGATTTGTCTCTGGAGATTCTCAGTCATCCAGGTCCATACTTAGCATATCTCAAAGGGACTTTTTTTTACATTAATTCTTTAATTAATTTTTAAAAAATGCAAATAATGCAAACATAGTACATATACATCTAAATACAAAAAAAAAGAAAGAAAAAAGGGGAAGAAACCAAATATTGCAGTGCGCCCCCACCCACTGGAGACCTTCCCCACCAGTTCTATTTCTTCTTCTATAACAACTAAAAGATAAACAATATATTCCAATTGTGCCCTTATCCCCTCCATAACAACATATATTCTTGAGTAGGTTTTTCCCTTTGCCTTCTACCAACCTGGATTTTATAAAATCCCCCCTTGTTTCATTACAATTGTTTGCTTTAATCATCCCGTTTTTAAATTTTAATTTCTGTTGTTAATTTATCATTTGTTGCCCTACTGCAGATTTCATTATGTCATTCATTTCTTTGAATATCCCAATTCCCTCCCCAATATTTAGCCATGACTAATCTAGCTGCCATTCTCAAATTTACAATCAATTCCTTTTTTGTTTCATTTATATCCCATTTTTTCCCCACCAGCAACAGTAATGCAATTCTTGGTGCCATGTCTAAATTGACATTCAAAAGTGCTCTAATTTCTCTTAAGCATCGTGTCCCATGTTTTTGGTCCACTATCACAATCCCACCACCTATGTTTATATGTCCCAACCTCTTTCTTGCACCTCCAACCAATATTTGTATATTTACTATCTATTTGATTTAATTTACGTGGGGTTAGATGCCACCTTCATCTAAAACATATGAAGAACGGTTGCAGGAACTGGGTATGTCTAGTTTAAGGAAAAGAAGGACTAGGAGAGACATGATAGCAGTGTTCCAATATCTCAGGGGTTGCCACAAAGAAGAGGGAGTCAAACTATTCTCCAGGGCACCTGAGGGTTGAACAAGAAGCAATGGGTGGAAACTAATCAAGGAGGGAAGCAACTTAGAACTGAGGAGAAATTTCCTGACAGAACAATTAATCAGTGGAACAGCTTGCCTCCAGAAGTTGTGAATGCCCCAACACTGAAAGTCTTTAAGAAGATGTTGGATAGCTATTTGTCTGAAACGGTATAGGGTTTCCTACCTAGGCAGGAACTCTACTATTGTATTGTATTGTATTATCTCTCTTTTATATCCATTTTCCTTAACTCTAACTGACGTATTCTTATGTATTTTTCTATCCCAAATATTTTTCCAATCATTATCATTTATTTCTCCCAAATCTGATTCCCAAAATTAATTTTCAACCTTTTACCTGCTCAAAGGGGCTTTTAAAAAAAAGCAACTGGCCTTCCCCCCCCCCCCCTTTCTTGGTTACTACTAATCTGTATTTTACCGCGAATTTGTACCAATGATTTGTACTGAGCTTCCGTGTTCCTGATGGATTCGGGGAACGTTGATGTCACTCGGCTGCCTCCTTCGCGGGAATTCAAAGCGGCAAGGAAGTAGGGATTTGGGGCAGTTTCCCACCCCACCCCCCCGGCCTTTTCCAGGGTGTTCCTCTGACTTCCAAGATTGGCCTACCTTCCTGGATTTTCCCCATCCAAATATCAACCCCTGTGACCCAAAGCAAGGGATTCTGGGAATCGTAGTCCAGCATCTTTACCCCACTGTTAGAAATTTAATAAAGTTATGCTGCAAAAGAAAAGCAATAGCAATCGCACTTAGACTTATATACCGCTTTACAGCCCTCTCTAAAGCTGTTTACAGAGTCAGCCTGTTGCCCCCAACAATCTGGATCCTCATTTTATCAACCTCAGAATGACGGAAGGTTGAGTCAACCTTGAGCCTGGTGAGATTCGAAGTGCCAAATTGCAGGCAGTCGGCACTCAGCAGAAGTATCCTGCAGTACTGCACTCTAACCACACAACGCGCCGCCGTGAATAGATGGTGGGCTCCCTCTAGAGGCCAGAGTAGGAAAATCCCCCTTCTAGGACTGTTCTCATTGATTTTTGAACCGTGAGCCCTATACCAAATAGGAGTACCGCCAACGAGAGGCAGATAATGTGCGAATTTGCGGGGTTCTTCAGCGACAAATGCAGAAAAGTAGCAGGGAGAAGGGTGAAAAGTGGTCTCTCTGGGGTTTAAGCCCCATGATAATATCTCTACACTGAGTTAAGGGGGGGGCGGGCAAAGGGGAGTGTGAATTTTCCCGTTGGAAAACCGGCTGCTCTTTTTTCAGATGGTATCATGGTCACCTCACCGGTAAAGAAGCCGAGAAACTCCTCACCGACAAAGCCAAGCCCGGCAGTTTTTTGGTCCGCAGCAGTCAAAGCAAGCCGGGCGATTTCGTCTTGTCCGTTTTGACGAACGAGGATAAAGCCGACACGGGAGACCGGAAACCCCGTGTGACTCACATCATGATCCGCTATCAGGTCAGGATCTGCGACCTTCCCGCTTTCTTTCGATCTGCCTCTCGGGATGTGGTAAAAGAATAGAATGGGACCTTGGAGGTCATCTAGAGGCAGCCCTTGACACAATTATAATAGGGCCCAGAAGACCCATTGTTAAAAAGTGTGGTTGTTGAATGAGGCATCGTACGACCCCACCCCATTTTCTGCCATGGGCGTTAAGCGAGGCATCCTGCGACGAGAGCAGGGGTCAGCAACCCGTGGTCTCTGGAGCCGCATGTGGCCCTTTCATCCTTCTGCTGCGGCTCCCTGTCACTCAAAATATGCGTCACAACCGCTAATGCGTGACACCCGCCGTCATGCCATCCCCACTAGGCCAACCATGGATAAATCCAAGAAAAGTTTCAAAAGAAAACAGAACATTTCATTCAACTACATATGCTAGTTTGGTGGCCGCTCAGGACATAATCAGGCACGGGAAGGAGTTTCTGTGGCTTCCGGTGTTTTCTTTTCTGTGGGGAACGGGTCCAAATGGCTCTTTCAGTGTTTAAGGTTGCTGACTTTTGCATTAGAGCAGGGGTCGGCAACCTTAAACACTCGAGGAGCCACAAAGGTCCTAACCGGAAGCCCCCCGTTCAATTCTGGAGCCGACCGGAAGTCCAGTTCCCCCACCATAGAGTCTCCTCCTAGTGCAGCGTCCTTTTTCCTCTCCTGACCGGAAGTCTGGCTCCCCCATCATAGAGTCTCCTCCTAGCACAGCTTCCTCTTTTTCCTCTACCTCTCCTAACCGAAAGCCCTATCAATTGTGAAGCCGACCGGCGACAGGAAGCCGCAGCAGAGGGATGAAACAGCCATATGGGGCTCCAGAGCTGCGGGTCGCTGACCCCTGGACTGGTGTGTAACTTTCCCTGATTTTGTGACACAAACACACTCCACTGATTTCGCTTCCCGGAAGCTGGTGTCAACCCTGAAGCTGACCTGACCGAGGCCATTGTGAGGCTTCAACGTGGCCACACTGGAGCTGAGGGATAGGGAGGAGGGAATAGAGATAGCTGGTGTTTTGTAGCCAAAACAAAATGCTTTCTTCTGGGAACCAAGGACATTCCCGCAGGTGGTCAGACAGAGGAGGAGTGAAGTTACTAGGCAACCCGACGGCACCTTGATTGGATCATGTGACTGATTGTTTGGGGAAGGTTGGGGTAGGGTTAACCTTCATAAGAGCCACGGTGGTGCAGTAGTTAGTGTGCAGTACTGCAGGCTCCTTCTGCTGACTGCCGACTGCCTGAAATTTGGCAGTTCAAATCCCACCAGGCTCAAGGTTGACTCAGCCTTCCGTCCTTCCGAGGTGGGTAAAATGAATCCTCTCTCCCTCCCTCCCAGTGGTTAGAATGCGGTATTGCAGGCTAACTCTGCCCACTGCTAGCAGTTCGATCCTGACCCACTGGCTCCAGGTCGACTCAGCCTTTCATCCTTCCGAGTTCAATAAACCAAGGACCCAAAATTGTTGGGGGACCAGAGGCTGATTCTGTAAACCCACTTAGACACGGCTGTAAAAGCGCTGCAAAGCGGTATATAAGTCTTAAGGGCTATTGCTATTCCTGGTTCTCCTTTGGCAGCTGGACGGGAAGTATGACGTGGGTGGCGGGGAGCGATTCGACACCCTAGCGGACCTGGTCGAGCATTACAAGAAGAACCCCATGGTGGAGAAGTCAGGGGTCGTGGTACACCTGAAACAAGTAAGTTAGTCACCTGTGCCGAGCGTTTAACCAGGGGGATAGAGTCTGGGAGGGAGGTCTTTCTCTCCTTCAACATCTAGAGAAGATTCTGTCTCCGCCAGCCTTTCAACGCCACCCGGATCATCGCCGCCAACATCGAGAACCGAGTCAAGGAGCTGAACAAGATGGCCGACCAGAGCGAGAAGGCGAAGCAAGGATTCTGGGAGGAATTTGAGGTACGGGGGCGGGGGGAGGGCCAATCTGGGAAAACCGGAATCTGAAAGTTTCCAGGTTTCCCCCACTCAAAAGAAAGTCCAAGTCCCTGCCCAGCACCCACATGTCCATCCCGTGGTCCAATCACGAACCATCCAAAACTGGAGATGCCTCCCAGTCACACATACCGCAGCTGCCGGGCAAGGCGTCCTTGACTCTCTGAGAAAGGAATGTTATTTTGACTATATATCTCCCATACTCCATATAATCCCCCCTCCCATTTTCCCTCAGTAGAAAATGCGGCAGGCCTGAAGGCCCAAATTTAAAAGATGGCTTCCAGGTCTAACAACATGTCTATCACATGATCCAATCAGGCACCATCCCAACTGGAGTTGCCTCCCAGTCACACATATCGCAGCTGCAGGGCAAGGTGTCCTTGACTCTCTGAGAAAGGAATGTTATTTTGACTATATATCTCCCATACTCCATATAATCCCCCCTCCCATTTTCCCTCAGTAGAAAATGCGGCAGGCCTGAAGGCCCAAATTTAAAAGATGGCTTCCAGGTCTAACAACATGTCTATCACATGATCCAATCAGGCACCATCCCAACTGGAGTTGCCTCCCAGTCACACATATCGCAGCTGCAGGGCAAGGTGTCCTTGACTCTCTGAGAAAGGAATGTTATTTTGACTATATATCTCCCATACTCCATATAATCCCCCCTCCCATTTTCCCTCAGTAAAAAATGTGGCAGGCCTGAAGGCCCAAATTTAAAAGATGGCTACCATGTCTGACATCTGGGAACTTTCACCCGGACAGATATGGAAAGTTGGGGTGGGATTTTTCCCATCATCCAGGGGTGAAATGATACCGGTTCAGACCGGTCTGCTCAAACTGGTAGTAAAAAAAATGCTACCGGTTCAGGCGAATTGGTAGTTTCCATGATCAGCTGTGTAACAATCAGCTGTGCTGCCTGATTAAGCTGATTGTTGCACAGCTGATCGTCCGGTAGCATTTTCTTTTTACTACCTGTTCGGGCGAACCTGTAGCTCCGATGATGAGCCGTGTTGGTGCGCATGTGCGCGCAAAGCAAACCGGTAGCAGTCTTCAGAGAATTTCACCCCTGTCATCATCCCGGCTTAGGCCGTTGCTGGGGATAATGGGGTTTGTTTTAAAGCCTGGCGCCCACAAACGAATGGGAACGCTGATGCCTTTCCAACTTCTTGGTTCCCACAGATGTTACAGCAACAGGAGTGCAAATTTCTCTACCCCAGGAAGGAAGGGCAGCGAGCCGAGAACAAGGCGAAAAATCGCTACAAAAATATCCTTCCATGTAAGAACTCCGAGGGTCGAACTATCCTAAAAGTGGGAAATATTTTGTCTTTGTCAGAGTAAGGACTTAAGGGCCGACCTGCTGCTACGATGATGTAATGCTAGGAATGAGTCAGCAAGGTTTTGGGGCTGATATCACTTTAAGAGCCTGTAATAAGAAGAGGCCCTGTTCGGGAGTATCTCCCTCCATGTGTGTTTCTGGGCTGTAATTGCTGTTTATTTGAGGGCTGACTAAAGTACGTGTATGTATATATTCTTTGTAGATAAAATAAGTATTTAAATATAAACCTCTGTTTACTGTATTTGCTCCTGGGTTGTCTCACACAGTCACACTGTGGGCACTCCGACAGCCTTGTAAATGGAGATTATGAGGATAAAAAAATAGAAAGATTGCTGGTGTTTTCTTCCTCTTCTCGCACACTTCCCCTCTTTTAAGCAATCCCAGAAGTTCACATGTTTCGCACTCGAAGCCCGGTTTGTATCACGGAGATTAGCAGAGTGGCGTGGCAGCCTTCTTTCACCCAATCTGAGCCCTATGTGCCTGCCTTGCAGGGTTGTTGAGAAGAGAAGCAGTGAGCGAAAGCAGCTTTTTTAAAAAAAGAGAGGACAATTGAACACATTCAGGATAATATAAATCTGGGCAGTAAATTAAAATATTTCTGTGATTTTCAAGACAGATGCTAATTCCCACCCACCCACTCCGGCGTTTATGCTGTTTCCCTCCCTTTGCAGTTGACACAACCCGTGTGGCTCTCCGGAACGCCGATCCCAGAGTCCCAAATTCCGATTACATCAATGCCAATTATATTAAGGTGAGTGGCAGGCAACTGGTTTAGATTAGATTAACCGAGTTGGAAGGGACCTTGTAGGTCATCTAGTCCAACCCCTCGCCCAAGCAGACCCTACACCATTTTTGACAGATAACAGTCCTGTCTCTTCTTGAAAGCCTCCAGGGATGAAGCTCCCACATCTTCTGAAGGCAACTTCTGTTCCATGGGTTGGAACCAACTGGGCGTTGATCTAAGATGATTCATTAGGGACATGTTTCCCAGCATTTGCAGAACACTTACCGTATTTTCCGGAGTATAAGACGCTCCGAAGTATAAGGCGCACCTAGCTTTTGGGGAGGAAAACAAGAGAAAAAAAGTCTGCCTCTGCCTCCCAGCAATTTGCCTCCTTGCAACAAACAGCAAACAGTACAGACGATATACACTGTTTGTTACATTTCAGACTATACTTGTACAGATGCTGTTAAAATTGACGTGGCTTTCTGGAAGTATAGTTATTTTCTGCTATTTAAAAGAAGATACAATAGCACTGAGCCTCTTCAGATCAAGCATTTATTTTAAAAAGCTTCTTCATTTTGTTGTCTAGAACAATAATAAAGCAGTCCTTAAAAAATAAGTCTAATAATTTGAACATTCTATAGGCATTTATAGTTATTGACTTAACAGCAAACAGCCTGATTAGCACAAGAAAAAAAAATCTGCCTCTGCCTCCCAGCAGTTTGCCTCGTGCAGCAAACAGCAAATTTCACTTTCAGTTTCAGCAGGGGCCTCCTGATCATCAGCTGTTTCAGGCTGCAGGGACTGCCATAGCCTATTGCCGCCTCCGCAAGCCCCATTTCCCCCATTTGATGCAAGGAGGTAAATTGCTGGGAGGCAGGGGCCAAACGGTGGCAGCCGGTGGGTGGCTGGGGGTACGTTTGGTGTATAAGACACAGCCAAAATCTCACCCTCTTTTAGGGGGTCGGGGGAAAGGTAAGTCTTATACTCCGAAAAATACGGTATTATTTTTCCCACTTTCTGTGCCCTTGAAGGGAAGGCTGGGGCCTCCTCCCTTGCTCTTGAGATTGAAAATAAATGCAGCGCGTAAAAAACCTGAAAACGTTTGGCCTGCACGGGGCAGCGGGAATGCTTCCGGCTGTCTGCAGTTGAAATCCAATCAGCTCATTAAAAAAAAAAAAAGTAAAGCAGACAATCTAATGAACTCTAATGAAGGAGCCTAATTTGGTGATCGCTTCAGTGGTGATTTAGTTCAGCCAGAGGTTTCCAATCCTACTCTGACCTTGCAGACTTTTAAAGAAGAGACTGCACAACTATTGGTCCATGGTCTTCGGCTTGAGCGGGGGTGGGACTAGAAGACCTCCAAGGTCCCTTCCAAGTGTATTATTCCGTTCGTCTATTGTTCCTTTAGCCCCTGCCTTTCCTAATTTGCGGTCCCTGGCTTAGATACCATCTTCCCCGTCTAGCAATTCTCTCCTCTCCTCTCTCCCTTGTTCTAGAATACCCTCGAAGACGGGTGCAGCGCCGAACATTGTAAAGTCTACATCGCCACCCAGGGCTGCCTCCAAAGCACCGTCAACGACTTCTGGACCATGATCTACCAGGAAAACACCTACATCATCGTCATGACCACCAAGGAAGTCGAGCGAGGCAGGGTGAGCCCCTCCTAGCGCCCTTCCCCCGTCACATCAAAAAGCCTGTGACGTCATTTGCTTTGCCGTCTTAATTATTGTGAGAGAGCTGGCAGCAGATTCGGAGAGTGAGGAGGATTGGGGAGGAACCTGGGCCAGTCCTGGAGTCTGGGGAAGGCTCTGAGGAGGGCTCTGTGTCAGAGGCAGAGAGGGGGCCAGGGCCGTCTGACAGTTATCAGCTGCCTTCAGAATCGGACATCAGTGAGGCAGAAGAACAGCTGGAGCTTGTTCCCAGTGTGAGTTGCCAGACAAAGGGAACAGCTAAGTAACAAGGATCGACTTGGGAGTAAGGCCACAGGTGGACGATGAATGGCCACTCCCAGAGGGAATAAAAGAGGAGCGAAAGGGGAGTGGAGTTTGCAGGAGACCATTAGTTCGCTTAATTGCTTCGTGATTCTCCGAGACTCCTGGCCAAGTTGTGCAGATCTTGGCCTGGCAGCTCTCCAAGCCAGATAAGGTCTGTGACTGTAAATCCTCCCTCGAAAGACTTTGCTGGATGTGAATGAACAGAATCCACAGTCAATTAATAAAAGGTTTTTTTTTGTCGGGACAAGGAGTTTGCTTCAGGCTCTTGGGAAGCCGAGGTTAGATCAGAACATTAACTAGCTGGATTCACAGGACACGCTAAATCCTCCTTAACAAGCCATCTTCATTCCGCACCGTTTAAAAAAAAAACACCAGCAAAACTGTTTTCCAGCTTCACAAGTGTTGCGTGAACTGAGTTTCTCTCTCTCTCCTTTTTTTTTCGTCTTGCAGAACAAGTGTTTTCGCTACTGGCCGGATGAAAACTGCACGAAGGAATTTGGCCAAATCAGCGTGCAGAATATCGGGGAGCGAGAATGTCAGGGTTACTACATCCGGGATTTACAGATCGCACGGACAGACAGGGTAGATTGGGGATTCTCTTTTGAAAAGCAGTCATGTTTCTAGTGCTCGTGGCAACGACTGTAATTTTTGGAGTATAAGACATACCTCCCCCCCCCCCCCCCAAAAAAAAGATGGTGAAAATCTGGGTGCGTCTTATACACTGAATACAGCATTTTTGGCCTCCCGAAACCCCACCCCCTTTGCAAAAATGGACACGCAGAGAGTTTGGGGGGGCCTGCAAAGTGCTCCTGGGGGCTGGGGAGGGCACAAATGAGTGGAAAACAGGCTCATTTTTGCCCCCCTCCTCCCAGCCCCCAGGAGCACTCTACAAGCCTCCTAAAGGCTAGGCATGTCCATTTTTGGCAAAACACGAGCCAACTTTCGCAAAAAGTGGGCCATTTTTTGCTCGGTTTTGCCCCTCCCCCCCAGCCCCCAGGAGCACTTTGCAGACCTCTCAAACTCTCTGCATGCCCCATTTTTCACAAAAAAATGAGGCATGCAGAGGGTCTGCATAGTGCAAAAATGTTTTTTTGCCTCTTCAAAATCTTGGTGCATCTTATACTCTGAAAAATACGGTAAGGGTGGAAATCTGTCGTCCTAGAACAGGGATGTCAAATGGGATTTCTTTGAGGGCCGAGTGAGCATTCTAGTTCTCCTCTGCGGGCCAGACGGGGAGGTGTGGGGGGGGAGACGGGATGGACACCTCCAGCAGCAATCTGCCAGTCGAACACGGGCTGCGCAGAGGCCCCACGCTTCTGGCCCGTTTTCAGCCTCCTCGGCCTCCTGCAGTACTCTTGCTGGCCAAAAACGAGCATCAGAGTGCTGCAGGAGGTCAGGAAGGCTGAAAACGGGCCACTGGGGGATGGGGGCAAAGAGCCCATTTTGGCCGGCAGTGGCACTTGCAGGCTGGTGCTTTGATATTCCCAGTCTGGCCTGTAGGCCTTGAGTTTGACACCCCTGGTCTAGACAGCAAGCGGGGTTTTTAATTGGATGTTTTGACACGTTGCCTTAAATTTGTGGGCCACCGTAAAATGCTGCAGAATAACAGAACAGATTTTGTCTCCAACTATTAATGTACTTGCTGTTTCAAATGTGGGTCCAAAATACGCAGTTGCTTTCTCCTTTTTGTCCGTTTCTTGTGTACTTTTGGGGCCCTTTGTTGTGTTTTCCAGTCGAAGCTCTGCCCAGGCGTCTTATTCTGCCCAACCTCTCGCCGTTTCATCCCTCCGACACGCGGTTAGGCCAGCCCCATTTCCTTCAGTGGTTGAATGACTCACACCCTTTCGGGGGTCTTTCTCTCGGCCGTCGTATTTCCTGGTTGCAAATGCAAAGTGAATCAGAAGTTCCAGGAAAGGAACACACAACCGCAGCGCTGGGGTTATGTCATTAGCCCCGCGTAGGCGGTGTGCAAATATTTATCTATTTCTGTTTATGTTAATCTTCAGTGACTTGCTTTGCCGGTCATCACACTTCACGATTCCCGCACCGACTTCTCCCAAATCGGGGAAGTCTCCATCACAGTGACACGTTACTATTTCTTCTTTTTGTGCCGTTTCCGTCATTGGACGTTGGCGATCCTATTTTTATCAACAGCCACACACAAAAATGCTGCTGAGTTTTATCCAAACCGGTCCCTGAGATTTTGAAGCCATTATGTTCTTTTACTGCCTGGATCTGATTTGCCTTCAATCTTTCCCCGGAGGATTAAGTGAAGGATGGCATATTTTTCCGGGTATCCGGACATCACATGTGATACTCACATCTGAGTATCTTCCTTACTCTGCTAAAGCAGCGAGATCTTATCACCTCCTCCTTTCTGATTTTTGTCCGCCGATTTCTCCGTGATTTAATCTGATCCCTCTCTCCTTCCGCGCAGGAAGAGCGGCCCAGAAAAATTAAGCACTTCCAGTATTTCAGCTGGCCTGATCACGGCGTCCCAAACGAACCAGGCGGAGTCCTCAGCTTTTTGGACCAAATCAACAAGGCTCACAGAAGTATTCCGGAGTCGGGACCAATTGTGGTGCATTGTAGGTGAGGGTCATCCGGAGGCTTGGATTTGAGGGTCTTCCACCTAAGCCTGTGATGGTGTATAGAGTAGAATGAGGAATAGAATAGAATAGAATGTAGGATAGACAATAGAATAGAACGGAACAGAATATGGAATGGAATGGAATGGAATGGAATGGAATAGAATAGAATAGAATAGAATAGAATAGGGAATGGAATGGAATGGAATAGAATAGGGAATGGAATGGAATAGGGAATGGAATGGAATGGAATGGAATAGGGAATGGAATGGAATGGAATAGGGAATGGAATGGAATGGAATAGGGAATGGAATGGAATAGAATAGGGAATGGAATGGAATAGGGAATGGAATGGAATGGAATAGGGAATGGAATGGAATAGGGAATGGAATGGAATAGAATAGGGAATGGAATGGAATAGGGAATGGAATGGAATGGAATAGGGAATGGAATGGAATGGAATAGGGAATGGAATGGAATAGGGAATGGAATGGAATGGAATAGGGAATGGAATGGAATAGGGAATGGAATGGAATGGAATATGGAATAGAATGGAATGGAATAGAATATGGAATGGAATAGAATAAAATAGAATAGAACAGAATAAGGAATGGAATGGAAAATAATAGAATAGGGAATGGAATGGAATAGAATAGAATGGAATGGAATGGAATATAGGATAGACAATAGGATAGGATAGGATAGAATAGGGAATGGAATAGAATAGAATAGAATGTAGGATAGACAATAGGATAGGGTAGGATAGGATAGGATAGAATAGAATAGAATAAGGAATGGAATAGAATATAACCAGTGGTGGGTTTCAGAAAAATTTAGAACCTCTTCTGTAGTTGTGGCCTGCTTTGTGGGAGTGGCTTGCAGGCCATGTGACTGGGTGGGAGTGGCTTGCCATCCATTTGACCGGATGGGAGTGGCTTGCCAGCCATGTGACTGGGTGGGCGTGGCCAACTGGTGAAACTCACTTAACAACGCTCACTCTTAGCAACCAAAATGTTGGCTCAGAAACTCTGGCATTTGAAGCACGCAAGTCTTAAAGCTGTCAAGTTACAAGACCCTTGCACCCCTAACCCTTTAGGAAAAAAAAAAACAGGGGTGTTCAAATTTGATAGCTTTAAGACTTGTGGACTTCAACTCCCAGAATTCCTCCTCCAGTCATGTTGGCTCAGGAACTCTGACATCGAAGCGGGCAAATCTTAAAGCTGTCAAGTTATAAGACCCTCGCACCCCTAACCCTTTAGAAAAAAAAAACCCAGGGGTTTTTGACAGCTTTAAGACTTGTGGACTTCAACTCCCAGAATTCCTCTTCTCGCTCTTCATCTTGATGATGTGCGGATGGGGGGGGGGGGAAGGGAGCTGGAACCGGTTCTGGAACCGGTTCTAAACGGCACTGCAGATTTGTGGAGCCTCTTCTATATTAGAACTGGCAGGAATCCACCCCTGAATAGAACAGAACAGAATAGAATCTGGAAGGGACCGTGGAGGCCTTCTAGTCCAGCCCCCTGCTCAAGCAGGAGAACGTACAGTATATCTTTTCAGACAAGTGACTAGAGTGTTGAGTTCAGCAGAGAGAGTTGTATGGATGTCCTTCTACTCTTCCCTTTCTCTCCTTTTCCCAGTGCTGGGATAGGCCGAACCGGCACAATCATCGTAATAGATATGCTGGTGGACACAATTCACCGACAAGGTAAACACAACCTTGCCTTTCCTCTGATTTTGTACAGGGAGTAATAACTGGTAGAGCTCGACTTACGATCACAACTGAGCCCCAAATTCCTGCTGTTAAATGAGACATTTTAAAGTGAGTTTCGCCTCACGTTCTGGCCACCGTTGCCAAGTGAATCACTTCCGTTGTTAAGTTAGTAACACGGTTGTAAAGTGAATCTGTCTTCCCTCCCATTGACTTTGCTTCGCCAGAAGGTCACAAAAAAGGGATCGCGTGACTCCAGGACGTCGTAAATATGAAACCGTTATCAAACATCTGAATGATATTTCTCTCTGGGCACACTAAGAATATATCTGCTGAATAAGACTCCGCATTGGAGTCAGGAAAAGCATCCGGCCAGTAAATATTTATCTCCATTCAGTTGCCCAAACTGTACTCCGCAAGGGATTATGGGGTTGTTAAAAGAGGAGGAGGAGGATGATCACGTGACCATAGGGATGCCGCAACAGTTGTAAGTGTGAAAAACGATCCTGGGTCATTTCTTTCAGCGCTGTTGTAACTTTGAACAGTGACTAAATGAACTGTTGTAAGTCGAGGACTACCTATATTTACAACAATCAAGGCATCCTCCGGTCATAGGATCATGCTTCGGACACTTGGCAAATGTTGTGCACTTACAACATTCACACTCACATCATCGAACAAATTGCGACCTTCCCAGCCAGCTTCCAGCAAGCAAACGCGATGGGGAAGACGGCAGGAAATCACAATTGATATGTCACGTAACAACTGCGGTCAAAAAAGGTTGTCAAGTCGGATGTGATCCCGTGATGCCTCGCGTGAGGATTGCGCCACTCCAAACAAAGTTTCCAGTCCCTATCGTGGTTGCACGTTAAGGACGACCGTATTTTTTGGAGTATAAGACGCACCGGAGTATAAGACGCACCAAGGTTTTGAAGAGGCAATTTTTTTAAAAAAAGGTTTTGCACTCTGCAGACCTCCCCAAAACAGCCTGTTTCCCCCCCCCCCCCCAAAAGGGCATGAATAGCCTTTAGGAGGTTTGTAGAGTGCTCCTGGGAGGTGGGGGTGGGGTGGGGCAAAAACAAGCAAAAAAACACCCCGTTTTTTGTCAAAAAGGGGATATGCATAACCTTTAGGAGCCTTGCAGAGTGCTCCTGGGGGCTGGGGGGGCAGAATTGAGCCACAAACGGCCCATTTATCATTCATTTCTGCCCACCCCAGTCCTCAGGAGCACTCTATAAGCCTCCTAAAGGCTATGCACGACCATTTTGGTGAAGGAGGCGGTGTTTCGGGAGGCAAAAGATGCTGTATTCGGTGTATAAGACGCACCCAGATTTTCAGCCTCTTTTTTGAGGGAAAAGGGTGCGTCTTGTACTCCGAAAAATATGGTATTTAATAATAGTAATAGCGTAAGAGTTTAACATCAGCACGCTGATTCTCCTACCTGCTTGCATGGCAATTTTTTTTCTTTTTTCTTTTTTTTATTGTTTTAATTAAACAAAAAACACACACAAAAACATTCTTCATTACATCTTCCAGAAAGCATGTCGATTGGTTACAAATAAATTTCATGCGTTACTACAATCATTCTTTATATTTCATTCATATTGAATTGTACATTTTAAATCAAAAACCTTTATACCATCAATATACCATTATTCTCATTTAACTATATTTGTTTAAACGTGCTTTTGTCTAGAATCATTTATATTTATATTATACTAAATCTAGACAAAAATTTATTGCTAGAATTTATAAGTACCCAGGAGAGATTACCGGTACATCTTTATAACAAAATCTAAACAAATAATAATAATAATAATAATAATAATAATAATAATAATAATAATAATAATAATAATAATAATAATAATAATAATAATAATAATAATAATAATAATAATAATAATAATAATAATAATAATAATATCTTTTCCCCAGGTCCCATATTATAGTTTATATCCAAATTGTTTTTACCAGTTAGAGTTATTATTTCATTATTATTGTCATGATGGGTTATCTGTTAACGAATAAACATTTTAAAAATGAAAACATTCTATAAGCAGCTACAACGTTCTACTTATTAATCACCTAGAATTAACTAATTTTTTATTTTTATTTTTTCCCCCATTCAATTATGTTTTATTTGGGTTTCAGCATCCTTAACTTTCTTATTTTACCCATAACTATTATTTTTGAGTTTTGTTACATTCCTTCATTGATTCTTGTTTCTTTCCTCCATCCACCTATACCATTTACCCCATATCTGGTAGAATTCTGATTCTTCTTTTCCCTGAATTTCTTTAGTTAGTTTGTCCATTTCAGCACAGTCCATAACCTTTCTTATTATTTGATCTTCGCTTGGAGTTAGTTTTTCCATTTCTGGGCATAGGCAATCCTTGGCGTGGCAATTTTTTAAACATCTCTCTCTCTCTCTCTCTTTTCTCTTACTCACAATAGGTTTGGATTGTGACATCGACATCCCCAAGACAATCCAGATGGTACGGAGGCAGAGGTCGGGTATGGTGCAAACGGAAGCCCAGTACAAATTTGTCTACATGGCTGTGCAGCAGTTCATCGCAACGCAGCAGAAGGAGCTAGAGGAGGAACAGGTGAACAACTGGAAACTACCGTATTTCCTCCGCCTAAAAGAGGGTGGAAATGTTGGGGCATCTTATACATGGAATACAGCCAATTTTGGGGCTCCCGAAGCCCCGCCCCCCCCTGCGTCCAATTTGCAAAAAATGGTCCATTTTTCTCAAAAACAGAGGTGTTTTTGCCTTCCCCCAGCAGCACTCTGCAGGCTTCAGCAGAGATGGGAGAAGGCAAAAAACGCCTCTGTTTTTGCAAAAAAAACCCTCCGTTTTTGCAAAAAAATGGCCCATTTTCTGCTTGTTTTTTTTTTTTTTTTTCAAAAACGGGGGCGTTTTTGCCTTCCCCCATCCCTGCTGAAGCCTGCAGAGTGCTCCTGGGGGCTGGGGAGGACAAAAACATTTTTTTTTCTTACTTACCTCTTCGAAATCTTGGTGCGTCTTATATGCCGGTGCGACTTATGGACTGAAAAATACGGTAACCAAAGAGAGAAGCAACCTGGGATTAAGGAGAAACTTCCTAACAGGACAATGAACCAGTGGAACAGCTCGCCACCAGAAATTGTGGGCGCTCCATCAGTGGAGATTTTAAAGAAGAGACTAGAGCAGAGGTGTCAAACTGGATTTCTTTGATCAGCACTGTAGTTCTCCTCCGCGAGCCGGCTCGGGTGGGGGAGACGGGACGGGCGCTTCCTGCAACACCATGCCAGCCAAAACAGGGCACGGGGAGGCTGTGTGAGACACCCCCCCACCTTCGGCCCCGTTTTCAGCTTGGACGGCCTCCCGCAGCACCCCAAAATGGGGGGGGGGTGTCATGCACACAACCCCATGCCCCTTTTTTGGCCTGAACGGCCTCCTGTGCCCCCCCCCACATGCCCCATTTTGGCTGCCAAAGGCACCGCGGGTCAGTCCTTTGCTATTTCTAGGGCCAGATTTAAGCAGTCCGCGAGCCCATTCCGGAGTCTCCACGTGGCTCGTTTTGAATGCAGGTAAGTGCAGAGTGCTTGCGGATCCTCGGGAACGGCGAAAAACAGGCGTAACGGAAGTTCCAGAAAGCCTCCGGAGCCTGGGAAGGACGAAAACACCCCCCCACCCCGCCGTGGTGCAGGAGGTTGAGTTGGCTACGCCCACCCAGCAACTGGGCAGAGAACCGGTTGCTAAAACGTTTGAATCCCCCCCGCCCCCCCCCGCCCCCCCGCCCCCCGCCCCCCCCGCCCCCCCGGGTATATAAGTCTTAAGTGCTATTGTTATATCTATTGCTATTGCATGCGAGCCTTCCTCATTTCTCAGCCAGAAGACTCGAATCCGGGAAGCCCCCACGGACAATTACACAACAATTACCCAACGGTGCCAAACGCCGAACTTGAAAAATAAGGATTTCATCATAGAGCAGAAGAGAAAAAAAAATAACAGGAGAATAGCCGAATAACAGAACGGCGGAGTTGGAAGGGACCTTGGAGGTCTTCTAGTCCAACCCCCATGCTTAAGTAGGAAACTCTATACCATTTCAGACAAAG
This sequence comes from Natrix helvetica, assembly GCF_964273705.1. Classification (NCBI taxonomy): domain Eukaryota; kingdom Metazoa; phylum Chordata; class Lepidosauria; order Squamata; family Natricidae; genus Natrix; species Natrix helvetica. The sequence continues at coordinate 148,745,215 of NC_138551.1, forward strand.
GGCTGGCCAGTTTCTTCTTAAAAACGTCCAGTGTTGGAGCATTCATGACTTCTGGTGGCAAGTTGTTCCACTGGTTAATTATTCTCACTGTCAGGGAATTTCTCTTTAGTTCTTGTTTGATTCTATCCTGGATTAGTTTCCACCCATTGTTTCTTGTCCTGCCTTCAGGTGCTTTGGAGAATAGCTTGACTCCCTCTTCTTTGGGGCAGCCCCTGAGATATTGGAAGGCTGCTATCATGAATAATCATAAAACTTAATTGAAATTCTTATTTCAGAGATTTCTACGGAAGGACACGGGTTACTTAAACATCCAATACTTGCCGATGGAAACCCCCCGAGTGAAAGCTCTCCCTCCTTCCCCTCGGCTCCAGATAGGGTAAGATCCTTTTCTCTCCTCTCCCTTCTCCCCCCCCCTCCCCAAAATAGGAATTGCAAGTATTCCTCATCTTACAACCACAATTGGGACCTGATTTTGCAACCTTTCTTCTCATGGTTGTTTAAGTGAATCACTCCGGTCGTTAAGTGACTCAGACAGACACTAAGTGGATCTTGTTTTCCACCGTTGATTTTTGCTTGTTAGAAGCTATCTGGGAAGGTCGTGACCCTGTGACAACCCCCTACCCCCACCCCACCCCGGACTGGACAACCATGGTAAATCATTTTTGGTTGCCAAGCATCCAAATTTTGATCCTGTAAGTTTGCATGAGCAAAGGGGACGCTGGGACGGTCGTAACTGCAAGGACGAGTTTTAAGTTACTTTTTTCAGCGCCGTCATAACTTTGAACGTTGTTAAAGAAGGAGGACTAGCTGTAATTGAAAAAAAAAGAAATGGGTGAAGGAAATAACCAGGAGTCTTTGACTTTTGACCACAACTGAGGCCAATGTTCCCGTTGCTAAGCGAGACATTTGTTAAGCGAGTCTTGCCTCATTTTACACGGGGGTTAAGTGAACCATTGCGGTTGTTCAGTTAGCCACATGGTCATTAAGTGAACCCAGCTTGCCCATTGGCTTGGCTTGCCCGAAGGTCGCCAAAGGAGATGGCGTGACCCTGCGACCGTCATAAGTAAGAATCAGTGACCGAGCGTCTGACTTTGGATCGCAGGATGCTGCAGTGGTCGCAAAGTGTAAAAAACGGTCATAAGTCACTTTTTTCAACACCATTGTTCACTTTGAACAGTCACTAAATGAAGCCAAGAACTACCTGTGTTTCATTTAAGTGGAGATCTGAACCTGCATAGGTTATGATGGTTATTCATCGCATGCTCAATAATAATAAACTCCATTTAATGGCGATATCTGAAGTGAGTGATGCAGTGGCCTAGAGGTGGAGCTCTCACCCCATAATCAGGAGGCTGGGAGTTCGATCCTAGGTAGAGACAGCTGTTTCTCTCTCTCTTTGGACACAATGAGAATATATTCTGCCGCACAAAACTCAGTTGCCCAGACTCCACCCCGCAAGGGATTACGGGGTCGTTAAAAGAGGATGAATGGCGATATCTGAAGCTTGCCTGTGTCTCAATGTCTTCGGTTGACTAAGCTGGTGTGCCCTGCGTAAGCCTGAGATTTTGTCACGGGTTCAAAAACTACCCGCCGTTGCTCGTTTTTTTTTTGGTAAGGCCGGTTGCTGATTCTCCCTCTTTTATTCCGCAGAGTGGACGACGAGGAAACGACCTCTGTCTACGAAAACCTGAGTATCAAAACCGCCAAGGTCTCAGGATTCACTCACTCGGGAAGATAGTAGCTGTAGAACAGGATGGAGACAGGTGGCTTATAAAATAGGTAGGCAAGCGTGTCCAGGTGTGTGATTTTTTTTGTCTCCCGATATGACGGACCGATGGATCGCATCCCCAAGCACTGCACTCTTTAAGACCTTCCTCTCCGGAAACCCAGTTCTGTTGAAAAACTCGGTTTCTCCCAGCTTTTCCATTTCAGAATTATTTTTCCTTTAGACTTAAATATCACTGCGCCACGGTGGGGTGGGAGGAACGAAACAACGGCATAGTTTTCCGTCTCTGCTTTTATGGATGGGATCAAACTCGTACGACTTCCAAGGTATTGGTGCGATCTGAAAGGACACCAGTTTTAATTCCATCTCAAGGTTTATCGTTACCTCCTCCAGATACGAGGCAGTTTCCGTGTTTTAACTCCCACCTGGATTTTCCATCCTGAACGCAACCGTAAGACTCCCTCTCTCGTTGGTCTCATTCAGTGTGGATTTCAACCTGGGCCACTTTAAGAGAGAGGTGGACTTTCAATTCCCAGAATTTTCCCACCAACCTGCTGATTGGGGGAATCCTAGAAGTTTCTACCTGGGGAATTCTGGGAATCGAAGTCCACCCAACTTAAAAAGTTGTCTAGCTGGAAAAACACTGTTTTAATTTATGCAAAGGGCAAGATATAATTCCTTTTCTTGTTACGCTGTATTCCTCCCCAGGGGTCTCTGGTTCTCTGTAACAGAGGTTACAAACTGGGTGTGTATGTATGTATGTATATATATATAAAAGAAAAATATATATGTAGTGAATTAACAAGTGTCTTTGTTTAGAACAGAGGGGTTTACACCGTTGAGCATGGTGGCCCGAGAATTCTGGGAGTTGAAGTCAACAAAGGCCAGCTGGGGAATTCTGGGAGTTGAAGTCCACACATGCCGGCTGGGGAATTCTGGGAGTTGAAGCCTGCACATGCCGGCTGGGGAATTCTGGGAGTTGAAGTCCACACATGCCAGCTGGGGAATTCTGGGAGTTGAAGTCCACACATGCCAGCTGGGGAATTCTGGGAGTTGAAGTCCACACATGCCGGCTGGGGAATTCTGGGAGTTGAAGTCCAGACATGCCGGCTGGGGAATTCTGGGAGTTGAAGTCCACACATGCCAGCTGGGGAATTCTGGGAGTTGAAGTCCACACATGCCGGCTGGGGAATTCTGGGAGTTGAAGTCCACACATGCCGGCTGGGGAATTCTGGGAGTTGAAGTCCACACATGCCAGTTGGGGAATTCTGGGAGTTGAAGTCCACACATGCCAGTTGGGGAATTCTGGGAGTTGAAGTCCACACATGCCGGTGCAGGAGGTGGCGAGCGTGGTCACCTCATGGCTGCTGCTGGGTTGTAATATTTTCGGGGAGGGCTTATATTTGGGGGAGGGCTTATTTTAGCGCATGCGCTCAAAAGCCCAATTGGGTTTATTATCCGAGGAGGTCTTATTTTCAGGGAAACAGGGTAAGAATATTATAATATTGCAAATTCTCTTAGGCCTGAACATGACCTGTTTTCTAACAACAGACAGGCAGAGTTGAAGTTAATGCGATACAGGTAGTCCTCGACTTACAACAGTTTATTTAGTGACCGTTCAAAGTTACAACGGCACTGAAAAAAAGTGACTTATGACCGTTTTTCACACGACCGTCGCAGCATCCCCCACGGTCACCTAATCAAAATTCAGTCTCTTGGCGGCTGACTCATATTTGCGACAGCTGCAGCGCCCCCAATTGAGTCATTTTGCAACCTCGCTTAACAACCGGGTTGACTGGCTGAACAACGTGCAGGGATTCATTTCACCGCTGTGTCAAGAAAGGTGGTAAAATGGAGCAAAAATTCACACCTGTCTTGCTTAGCGACAGAAATTTTGAGCTCCGTTGCGGTTGTAAGTCGAGGACTTAATCTGTAGGAACCTCTCTCACTGCTCCACCAGTATCCCCCAGTACTGTTTATATATAACCTCAGTTCCCCCAATATCGTCCCTCCCTCTCTTTCGGTGACATCTGCTTTCCCCCTTTTGTGATCTTCCCCAAGAACGGGCGGAGAAAAATATCACCACAATAACAACAAGAACTGTCCCACACACAATTCAGCGGTATAAAACTGAAATGTTTAATAACAATAGAAAATGAAGGGTCCTCTCCTTTCGCCCAAACGAAACTGGAGGCAGAGACGGCAAAGTGTCAAGGGTCAGCAAAAAGGGAAAGGTGCGCAGAGTTCGGTCCGTTTGCTCGGATTTGCGTGTCCTCGGAGGGGAAAGCCTTTTGGTTCACTTGCCACTGTCACAATACTCCCCCTGAAGTGTATTCTCCCATACATGCAAAACAAGACTTTGCACGGACTTTGGCAGTTGAGTCTCGCAAAGCAGGTTATGGCTGACCCTAGAGCCACTTAGGGGGTGTGGAAGTGGCCACAGGTGTGTTTCAAGTTGACACGACCCAAGATGTGGAACGCTCAAACGTTCACGAGTTGCATTGCACCAGGTCAACGTGACGGCCCATCGAACCCAACGCGATCCTCTAGAACGGAGAGGACAAGTCCACCCCGTCTCCCCGGTTCCTTCCAGAGGAGACTAAGACTCTCGTGGACTTTCTCCCCCAACCCCACCCCCAATGACCAGCGGTCAACCCACATTAGAGCAGCACCCGTAAAACAGCCCCCCCCGGGGCAATCACGCCACGAGCTTGGTGAGGTCCAGCGTGGGGGCCGGGGTGGTGAGACGGTAAGGCACGTAATTGGGCCGCGGGAACGTGAATTTGTTGAGGCACTTCAAGTTTCCCGTCTTGACGATACACTGGACGGGCCATAGGATGATGCAAAAGAGGATGATGATTAGCACGGCAAGCAGGAGGACGCGTTTCCAGTCGTCGCATATCGAGCAGCGGGAGAGGCGTCCGATGAAACCCTCGGTGGGAGTCTCGGGGACTTCCGGCTTGCTGGGGGCGATGTCGATGGTGACGAAGGTGTGGGCGTGCTCGGGATCGGAGCATTGTCGGCAGCAGAGTTTGGTCCCTTCCATCCAGAGGTTTTTCTCCTTCTGGAGTTCCTGCGGTAAGGTGGCCATCACCTCTTTGCACGTTTGGAGGCCCGGCGCGCCTTCCAGCGGGATCTCGGTGAGCTGCCTGCAGAAGGGGCACGGGAGCTGGTCTTCCACCCGGTTGGGCGGTAGGGCGGCCGTCAGCCGGGCCAAACACTCCAAGCAGAAAGTGTGATGGCACTGGAGGACCTTGGGCGTCTTGAAGAGGTTGTCGTAGGTGTTGAAGCAGATGGAGCATTCGATCGGCGAGGTGGGCCGCTCCGTTGGGGAGCCCAGCCTGGTCTTCCCGTCGATGGGGGAGCTCAAGGGAGACCCCACGGGCGAACACACGGCGGGCCTGTTTTCCGCAGAGGGAGACGTGATCACGATCGGATTGAGCGGGATGTGTCTCTCGCGGGGGTCCGCCGGGATTGGGCTTTGGGGAGACGAGGGAGGCGATTCTGGCACTTCAGTGTGCCAGATCTGGGTTAAGCAGGACATGACGGAACCTGGGGAAATAAGAAAATGGGATGAATATTAAGCCAACATGGAGTCATCCTACATCAGTATTTCTCAAATCAGAGCAACTTTAAGTCGGGTGGACTTCAACTCCCAGAATTCCCCAGCCAGCCCGGGAATTCTGGGAGTTGAAGTCCACCCATGCTGGCTGGGGAATTCTGGGAGTTGAAGTCCACCCATGCTGGCTGGGGAATTCTGGGAGTTGAAGTCCACCCATGCTGGCTGTGGAATTCTGGGAATTGAAGTCTACCCATGCTGGCTGGGGAATTCTGGGAGTTGAAGTCTGCCCATCTTTAAAAGTTTCCAAGGATGAGAAACACTGCCGTAGACGTTTATTTTCTAAATCTTTCTAAGACCCCAGCCCTTTTTTCTTCTCCAAAACTTCCTTAACCTTCCACGGGAATAAAAATCCACAAGTTCTTCACTTGTCCAGAATAGCAACTATTGTAAACTGGGAACTCCAACACTTGAGAATTCCCCCCTTTCTCAAAAACACCAAGAAAGAGCTGCGTGAAAAGAGGAAAAATAAAATAAAATCACACGTACCCCAGCCGGTGCTTCTCCTAAATTGAGAAGGAAGGAGCGTTGCTGTCTCCATGAAATCCACTAGGGATCTCGGGGGGTCCCAGGTAGAGACCCTGTTTGCTGGGGAGGGGCAGTGTTGGCCGGCTGCATGCAAAGCCTAAGACAAACCAGTATACGAGTCCGTTCAGGATGATAGGGAGATAACAGATGCCAGCGTGGCTAAACTCCCACACAATCTGCCCTTTGTTGTGTTTTTAGGAGCTGAAGCAAAAAATGAATTGCGAAGCTTTACTCTACACACACACACACACACACACCTCTTGCCAGCTTTGGGACTACCCACGCCTGACCCCAAACCTTAAGGGAAGCCTCTTGTTCTTCTTGGACATCCAGGAAAAAACCCCAGCAATTTTCTCTCTTGTGGAATGCTGGGACTTGTCAGATTATGCAAGGGGACAGAGATGTGAGATCATCCCAAAACGAGGACCAGTTTTCTGATTCTCCCGCAAAGAGATTTACATCCCTCCAGCCAGGCATTGGAAGAGCATCCTTCTGCTGTTTTACAACAGACGCGCCTTCCAAATATCTAAATAAATGTTATTTCCACCATCGGCTTGCAAAGAAGACACACAGGCGAAAAACAGCTCCGATATTGGCAGATTTTTTCCCTCCGTAGCAAGTTCTCCTATTTTAATTTGGCTTTGCTGGGTTCCCCCCCACCCCCACGTTGCAAGCATGATCAAGCAAAAAACCACAGAGGGGGGAATTTCCTGGTTCTCATAATCTCGGCATAATCTGACCGCACCTTCTGCTTTTATCTCATTCTAAATAGGAACTACCGGCCGTATTCAATCCCCAGCCAATTGCGCTAACCGCTTGTTTTTTTTTAAATTTATGGCGTGTTTAATTTCTCTGAACTTGGCACCTGTCTATTTGGGGGCAGAAGGCAAAAGCTGGGATTTAAAAAAAAATCCTTATTTTTATTTTGCGATTCCTCCAATTCCCTCTTAACTCCCAGGAAATTCAGCTGGGAAGCTAACCACGACATACTTAAAAGTTTGAAAGCTCCTTCGGTTGCATTTGAACCCAACTCTTTACTTTTTAAAACTGGAAACTTTACTAGAGGGAGCAACTTCTAAGAAATTGAGAAATGCAGAGAAGGCAGAGTCTAGCGAAGAGAAGGACCAGGGGAGACAGGAGAGCATCTTCCAATATTTGAGGGGCTGCCCCAGAGAGGAGGGGGGTCAACCTATTTTCCAAAGCATCCAAAGGCCAGACAAGGAATAATGATGGATGGAAACTGACCAAGGAGAGATTCAACCTGGAAATAAGGAGGAATTTTCCGACAGTGAGAACAATCAACCCATGGAACAGAAGTTGCCTTCGGAAGTTGTGGGAGCTTCATCCCTGGAGGCTTTCAAGAAGAGACGGGACTGCCATTTGTCAGAAATTGTTAGGGGTCTCCTGCTTGGGCAGGGGGTTGGACTAGATGACCTACAAGGTCCCTCCCAACTCCGGTATTCTATATTCAAATCTCGCCAGCCAAAAAGCATGGAAAGGCAGCAAAATTTGTAAGCTAGCATGCACTTAAAGCCCAAATGGGTGGTGGTATGATGGAGATGGTGGGTAACTCAAGCTAATTGGTGAGTCTGCTGCCCCAAAACCAGTAAAACTGGTTTCTGAGCCTAACTGCTCTGGAGAATGTAAAAATCACCCTAAAGTGACTGAGTCATCTCAGTCATTTCCCCAAAGAAGTTGGGGTGATGTTTTTTATTCAGAGGATGGAGTTTACTAGTGCTCGATTTTGCTAGGAAAAAGCTTACAGCATTGCTACGGACTTCGAAGTTGGGTTTTTTTGGAAAGGATCTGTGGAAGGAATTTATAAGGGGCAAAACATCCTGGACTCTCCTAAAAGTTTTCTAAAGGTTTTAGGCCTGCAAAAAAAGCCACTTTCCATCCTTGAAGAATTGCTCCTCGATCCCATCGCAAAATCTCCCCCATGCGGAGTTTGAATTCAACTAGTCTTGATTTCGGCTGAATGTTGCCGTTGGAGGGAGCTCGCTCTTCTTCCGGATACTCCATTGCAATCCCCCCTCATTTTGTTTTTCCAAGAAGAGGTCTTCTTCCAGGATATCAACCTCCCCCTCCCAAACATGAGGTTCCTCCAGTAACTTTATCCATCCATCTTCACGGTATTAAATCCATGCCCCAAAGCAAACGGATTAGAAACAGAATAACAGAGTGGTAAGGGACCTTGGAGGTCTTCTAGTCCAACCCCCTGCCTAGGCAGGAAACCCTACACCAATTCAGACAAATGGCTATCCAATATCTTCTTAAAGACTTCCAGTGTTGGGGCATTCACAACTTCTGGAGGCAACTTCTGTTCCACTGATTCATTGTTCTCACTGCCAGGAAATTCCTTCTTAGCTCTAGCTTGCTTCTCTCCTTGATTAGTTTCCACCCATTGCTTCTTTTCCAGGTGCTTTGGAGAATAGGTTGACTCGCTGTTATTTGTCAATATTGGAAGACGGCTATCATATCTCCCCTAATCCTTCTTTTCATTAAGCTAGGCAAAACCCAGTTCCTGCAACCGTTCTTCATATGTTTTAGCCTCCAGTCCCCTAATCCTCTTCGTTGCTCTTCTCTGCCCTCTTTCTAGAGTCTCCAACTCTTTTTGACATTAATTTTTTGTAATAAAATGCAGAACCTTTTCATTTGTTCATAAAGCCCCAGAGATATTCGTCCTACTGGCAGGGACCGGTGTGTCCCCTGCACGAGTCCCCATGCCTTCTCTAGCCACATCCTTCTTGAAGTCACTCAATTGCCATGCTTGGAGTGATTAAGTCACCACGCGCCCGGATGTTTGTCAAAAGCTCTTTCCAGAGGTGGAGCCTTCCAATTATTTTAACACCCAGGGATTTCTCTGAATAGAGGTGTGGCGCCTTTTGCCTTCCAGCCAACGTGATTGAAACATGCGCCGAAGGTGGCAGCTCCCCTCCAAGCTATCTCAAGAGATTGTCATTCCACAATCATGCTCAACAAAAATGCTCGGAGGCTTGCTGGCATAACCAGTTGTGGTTGAAGTTTTATCACCGTTGTTAAATCAGCATCCCCTGCCTCTTGGTGTTTCGTTAAAGCTGGGGGGGGCAGTCCTTGAGTTACGACGGCCCTCGTAACTGAAGAGCTTCCGTCGCTAAGCGACGCGGTCATTAAATTTTGCAAACACGTTTCCCGTGCTCGCAAAAACGAATTTGGCTTTCCCCGTTGACTTCGCTTGTCGACGGGGAGGTCAGAAACGGTGAACACGTGATTCCCCAGGACGCTACAACCGTCATACATACATGTTGACTGCCAGGCACCTGGATTTTGGTCATGTAACCACAGAAATGGTCATAAACGCAAGGACTGGTCTTAAGTCACTTTTCCCCCCCAAAATCGTAACTTTGGTCATTAAGCAAGGGAAAGGATGAGCCATGGAGATTCTGGACTGCAAAACTCCAGCTAGCCACTAGATGGCTGAAAAACATTTGAGATCCATATCTCTCTGCTGCCCCTAATGGTCATCTGGAGTTTTGCAGACCTTTTTTTTTAAAAAAAAAAATTAAACTGCTTTTACGCAAACACCAGATCTCTTGTAACCAAGTTATCAATCCGGGAGTGAATTCCTCCTGAAAAAGTCACAGAAAATCCACTTGTTGGGATCTAAGCCTGGGAGAACTTGGGAGAACATTTTGATTGATTTTAAGCTATGATTACAAACATTTAATAATCACAGATTTTAAGGTTTATTGCCGAAAAGCACCTACTTGGAGCAGGAATAATATGTAAAAGAGAATATCCTGGGAACAAATCAAAAGAGATATATATATTCTCATTCTCCATCTCTGGTAAATTCCCCGAATTTTTTTCCCCACCTGCTCAAAGGCACTTTAAAAGCAAGCTCACCTGTCTTGAGTTGGGTGATCCTAGGAGCAGCAATGCATGTTTTAAAAGCTTCTGGCTGTTTTGTTTTGTTTTTAATTCCTTTTCCTTCCTTCAAAACAAGGAGAAAAACAGCTCCATCTAAGACAGGAAACGTGCGGGAGAGAAATCCCACAGCAGCCAACGAGATCTTCCCCCAAAACAGCACTACTCACATCACCTGGGCTGAGAAATCTTTTATAGCTTCTGGTCTTCCAGGTGACTGCATGGTTCTTACCTGTCTCGACCAGGTGTGGCTGCCGGCCTTGGGATTGGCTGGCTTTTCAGGAGGGGGGCGTGGTGTGGCTTTTTGTGTTGACAAACAGGACTGGCTGGAGCAGCTTCTGGACAGCAGGAAACATCCCAAGTCTACTTCCAAAGAGTGGAGAAATAAAGGCCAGCGAGCTGGTTTGGTCCTGTTTGAAGTGGTTTTAGATAAGATCCACCATTGGAGATACGTGTTTTCCGCCTGAAAAAAATCCCAGGAATCGGTTTGAATCCATTCCAGTGGAACCCTTCGCTGTGATTTCTATTCAGCCCTGGAAATATAGATAGATAGATAGAAACATAGATAGATGATTGATAGATGATAGATAGATAGATAGATAGATAGATAGATAGATAGATAGATAGATAGATAGATGATAGATAGATAGATGATAGATAGATAGATAGATAGATAGATGATAGATAGATAGATGATAGATAGATAGATGATAGATAGATAGATAGATAGATGATAGATAGATAGATGATAGATAGATAGATGATAGATAGATAGATAGATAGATAGATAGATTAGATAGATAGATAGATAGATAGATAGATGATAGATAGAGACAGACAGACAGATAGATTCCCCCCCACCTTTCTAAAATTGTTCTTTCACACGCAAAAGAGAAGGAAAGGGAATGGGAGGGAAAAAACAGGAAGGAAAGAGCTGGCTTGTTAGGACTATCCTACTCTGCAAAAGTAAATGATTAACGTTTTATGGGATGACTTAAATAAACTTTAAAACATGGGCAAAGAAAGTGGAAGGGGCAAAACCTTGCTGAAAAATACCTCTAAGTCAGAGGAAATGAAGACCTGCCTAACAGTGGCGTGAATCCTATTAATTATATTCAATGAAAAGAAGGACTAGGGGAGACATGATAGCAGTCTTCCAATATCTCAGGGGCTGCCCCAAAGAAGAGGGAGTCAAGCTATTCTCCAAAGCACCTGAGGGCAGGACAAGAAGCAACGGGTGGAAACTAATCAAGGAGAGAAGCAACTTAGAACTAAGGAGAAATTTCCTGACAGTGAGAACAATTAATCTGTGGAACAACTTGCCTCCAGAAGTTGTGAATGCTCCAACACTGAAAGTTTTTAAGAAGAGGTTGGATAACCCTTTGTCTGAAACGGTATAGGGTTTCCTGCCTAGGCAGGGGGTTGGACTAGAAGACCTCCAAGGTCCCTTCCAATTCTGCTATTGTATTGTATTGTAATTTAATGTCCGTCTCCATACAACTCCAGGTTGTCTTTAGCCTCTCCATCCAAACCTGGTTTGATTTTGAAGGAGCAAAAACCAGCTGCCCTGTTATGGATTTTGATGTTAGGATTTTTTAAAAAAGCATCTTTTAGCTCCTGCTTGGGACACAATGGCTTGATGGCTAAGACTCTGAGCTTGTCAATCAGAAAGGTCGGCAGTTCGGCAGTTCAAATCCCTAGTGCCACGTAACTGAGTGAGCTCCCGTGACTTGTCCCAGCTTCTGCCAACCTAGCAGTTCGAAAGCACGTAAGAAATGCAAGTAGACAAATAGGAACCACCTTTGGTGGGAAGGGAACAGCATTCCGTGCGCCTTCGGGAGTTGAGTCGTGCCGTCCACATGACCATGGAGACGTCTTGGGACAGCGCTGGCTCTTCGGCTTTGAAACGGAGATGAGCACCGCCCCCTAGAGTTGGGAACAACTAGCACATATGTGCAAGGGGGAAACCTTTATCTTTTCTTTTGAACTCCTTTAGCTCCCGAGGACTCCATGGGTGTAGAAGTATAGGTAGTTCTCGGCTTACGACCACAATTGCGCCCCAAAGTCCTGTGGTTAAGCGAGACAATGGTTCAATGAGTGTTGCCCCTGTTTCGCAACCTTTCTTGCCACCGTTGTTAAATGAATCACTGCCGGGGTTCAGTTAGTCCCACGGTCGTTCAGTGAATCTGGCTTCCCCGTTGACTTGGCTTGTGAGAAGGTCGCAAAATAAGGATCGCATGAGCCCGGGGACGCTGCAACCGTCATAAATATGAACCAACTGCCAAGCGGCTGAATTTTGATCACAGGACTATGAGGAACGCTGCAACGATCGTAAAGTGTGAAAAACGGTCACTGTTTTCAGCGCCGTTCGAACCGTCACTAAATGAACTGCTGTAAGTCGAGGACCAGCTGTCGTTTGCCATGGTCCGTTTCTGGATTCTATTTATTGTGGCTTCCTGATCTAGTCTGCAGTTAGTGGATTTCCTAGTGGTCTCCTTTCCATCTCCCAAATCTGCGTGGCGTTTCCAGATTAGCCAGGGCTGGTTTGGTGTTTGCCATCTGCCAGATTACATATCAAACTCTTGAGTGGCCAATATTTAGACAAGGGCCAATTTGATTATTGATTATTGATTTGTCCTCCCCTGATCCATTGATTTGGGGGGCGGGGGCTATTGGAATGACAAACAAGCACACACCCCCAGGGGTGATCTCCCTTCGACTTCCTGAAACTTCTATCAAAGTCTCTCTTCACAGATCCTAACTTGGACTCAGGATAATGGCCGTTGCAATCTCAGACCACACCGCTAATATTCTAATAGAATAGAATAGAATGGAATAGCATAGGAGAGAATAGAATAGAATAGAATAGGATGGGATAGGATAGGATAGGATAGGATATAATGGAATGAATGGAATGGAATGGAATAGAATAGAATAGGAGAGAATAGAATAGAATAAAATAGAATAGAATAGAATAGAAATAGAAATAGAATAGCATAGCATAGGAGAGAATAGAATAGAATAGGAGAGAATAGAATAGGAGAGAATAGAATAGGAGAGAATGGAATGAAATAGAATAGAATAGAATTAGAATAGCATAGCATAGGAGAGAAGAGAAGAGAATAGGAGAGAAGAGAAGAGAATAGGAGAGAATGGAATAGAATAGAAATAGAATAGCATAGCATAGCATAGAATAGAATAGAATAGAATAGGAGAGAATAGAATAGAAGAGAATGGAATGAAATAGAATAGAATAGAAATAGAATAGAAATAGCATAGCATAGCATAGGAGAGAATAGAATAGAAGAGAAGAGAAGAGAAGAGAAGAGAAGAGAATAGGAGAGAATGGAATAGAATAGAAATAGAATAGCATAGCATAGGAGAGAGTAGAATAGAATAGGAGAGAATGGAATGAAATAGAATAGAAATAGAATAGCATAGCATAGGAGAGAATAGAATAGAATAGAATAGAAAGAGAAAGACTAGAATAGAATAGAAATAGAATAGGAGATAATGGAATGTAATAGAATAGAATAGCAGAGAATAGAATAGAATAGCATAGGAGAGAATAGAATGGAATAGGAGAGAATGGAACGGAATGGAATAGAATAGAATAGAATAGAATAGAATAACAGAGTTGGAAGGGAACCTTGGAGGTCTTCTAGACCAACCCTCTGCTCAGGGAGGAAACCCTACACCACTTCAGACAAACAGTTATCCAACCTCTTCTTAAAAGCTTCCAGTGTTGGAGCATTCACAACTTCTGGAGGGCAAGTTGTTCCACTGGTTAATTCTCCTCACTGTCAGGAAATTTCTCCTCAGTTCTAAGTTGCTTCTCTCCGTGATCTCGTAGAGATCAAATCTCGTAGATTTATTTTTTTTTTTTTACTACCAGGGGGATTCAGGAAGCCTGCCGTTCCCAGAATCCCCCAGTTTGGCCCTCGGCGAGAATCCTGGGACATCTCCCCCTTCGCCTCCCAGCATTCCCTACCGCCGAGACTTCTGGGAGTTGAAGTCCCGCCCCACCCCTCTGGAAGGAGTCCCGTTTCAAAGCGAGCAGGCGAGGCGAACAGCCGGTTTCCCACCGACCGACTTCAGATGGCTGAGCGTTGATTCAGCATTTCTGCCGGCAGAGTCATTAAAACCGCGCGAGGCTCTTTTAATTGGCCTTTGCGCTCCGTCTTAACTGCGCTCCTGCTGCGATTATGATTATGTAAGAATTACCGGGTGCGCTCGGCAGGCACAAGGCCGATGAAGTCATGCCACCCTCGCCGTTTAAGGGATGAGTCACCGGCCCCATTTCCCAATTTCAGGAATAGCCAGCATTCTCCCCGGGTTGACATCAGCTCTTTTTCCCAGGCAATTAAAAGTCAGCCGACAATGATTTGCAGCTCCCGGAGAACGGATGAAAGGAACGCAGCCACCATCAAGCAATGCCTTTGCGGCGAAGGCACCTGTTGGATTTCTGCCTGGCTTGCATTTAAAAGAGCCGAGTTCTCCCACTGCAGCTAACTGGCTTGAGCTTAAGCCATCCTAGTGTTGAAGGACTGTCCCAAAGGTGCTTTTTTCAAACTGGGCTTCCTTATGTTTTTTTTTTTTCCCTTGAAAAGGTTTCACTTCTCACCCCAAGAAGCTTTCTCAGTTCTTGACGCTCTTTCGGATGAGAAGCGAAAATGTTTTCAGGGGTGGCAAGAAAGTCTAGTTCTGTTTTTAAAGACAACCAAAATCTGGATAATTGAGAATTCCCACAAACTTTGCTATGTTTCTTTCCAACCAAGCTGGTTTTCTGTGAAGAGGTTCTTTTGTTGTGGCCCGGCAGCGGCCAGCAGAGCTGGCAGCAGATTCAGACAGTGAGGAGGTTGGGAAGGAACCTGGGCCAGTCCTGGAGTCTGGAGAAGGCTCGGATGAGGGCTCTGTGTCAGAGGCAGAGCGGGGGCCAGGGCCGTATGCCAGTTATCAGCTGCCTTCGGAGTCAGACATCAGTGAGGCAGAGGAACAGCTGGAGCCTGTTCCCAGTGTACGCATGCGCAGAGTGGCCAGACGAAGGGAATAGCTAAGGAACAAGGGTCAACTTGGGAGGAAGGCCACAGGTGGACGATGAATGGCCCCTCCCAGAGGAAATAAAAGAGGAGCAAAAGGGGAGTGGAGTTTGCAGGAGACACTTAGTTCGCTTCATTGGTTCGTGACATGAGTTCTGCAGATCTCGGCCTGGCAGCTCTCCAAGCCAGATAAGGTCTGTGACTGTAAATCCTCCCTGGAAAGACTTTCCTGGATGAGAATGAGCAGAATTCACAGTCAATTAATAAAAGGGGTTTGTGTTTGGACCAGGAGTTTGCTTCCGGCTCTTGGGAAGCCTCAGTCAGAGCAGCCTTCTCTGTGGTGGCTCCCTAGAATGTCATCTCCACAGAGAAGAGATGGGTCCCACTCTTTCGTAAAGCTCGGAAGTCCTAATTCTGCCAAAGAGCCCGAGAAAGAATGGAGCCTATAAAGTGGCTTGTTTGACTGCATCACCAAGTGGGTGGGAACATATCGTTTTTCATTCTTTTAATTGGGTTTTTATTAATTTCAAGCCGCCCAGACAGAGTCACTGAAAGTGAGTGGGTGGCAATATAAACTTTGTAAATAAATAAAACCTAACTTTTCCTCCAATCAGCGCCTGGAATTTGAGCAACAAAGAGGATTAGGGGCTAAAGCATATGAAGAACGGTGGAATTGGGTATGTCTAGTTGAATGAAAAGAAGGACCAGGGGAGACATGAAAGCAGTCTTCCAATATCTCAGGGGCTGCCCCAAAGAAGAGGGAGTCAAACTGTTCTCCAAGGCACCTGAGGATAGAACAAGAAGCAATGGGTGGAAACTAATCAAGGAGAGAAGCATCTTAAAACTGAGGAGAAATTTCCTGACAGTTAGAACAATTAATCAGTGGAACAGAAGTTGCCTCCAGAAGTTGTGAATGCTCCAACACTGGAAGTTTTTAAGAAGATGTTGGATAGCCATTTGTCTGAAGTGGTGTAGGGTTTCCTGCCTAAGCAGGGGGTTGGACTAGAAGACCTCCAAGGTCCCTCCAGCTCTGTTCTTCTGCATTCTTTAAATTTGAATAAGACCAAAGGGGGGGGGGGAATGAGACAGCAAGGAGGATTCACTTGAGCCTTGCTTGGTTTATCGAGTTTCACATTCCTGCACTCAAAATGTCCTTTTTATCTTGGAATTCAGCCCCCAAGGGCCGGCCCTAGGCTAAGCAGTCAAGAGGGAGGCCTTCAAAATCCAGAGGGCCTCCAACTATAATAATTCACGAAAAGGAATTTGGTGTGAAGGAAGCAGTAAATTGGAGGTGGACATATTTAGCTGGAACCACAAAGAATGTACTTTTATCTGTCTCCCGACCACGTGCTTCGGTAATCAGATATAAGGGGTGGGAAGACAAAAACTTTTGACCTGCCCAGGAGCCCTTCTAAACAGGCTTGGTTTTTTAAAAAAAATTTATTTTTTGCTCTAGGCAAGATTTCAGTCAAAGCCCTCCTCGGCCGGCCTGAGTTCAGCTCCACTCGGCTGTGATTCGGATCAAAAATACGCTTGGGTGCTAGAAAAACTATCCAGTCAACCTAACTGAGACCATCTCATCTAGCTGGTTCAAACTTAAGAGGGCGGTTGGGATCCGTTGTGGCCTGCCAGCAGAGCTGGCAGCAGATTCGGACAGTGAGGAGGTTGGGGAGGAAGATGGGCCAGTCCTGGAGTCTGGGGAAGGCTCTGAGGAGGGCTCTGTGTCGGAGGCAGAGAGGGGCCCAGGGCCGTCTGACAGTTACCAGCTGCCTTCAGAGTCGGACATCAGTGAGGCAGAAGAACAGCTGGAGCCTGTTCCCAGTGTGCGCATGCACAGAGTTGCCAGACGAAGGGAATGGCTAAAGAACAGGGGTCAACTTGGGAGTAAGGCCACAGGTGAAAGATGAATGGCCCCTCCCAGAGGAAATAAAAGGGGAGCGAAAGGGGAGTGGAGTTTGCAAGAGGCAATTAGTTCCCTTCATTGGTTCGTGACTCTCCGAGACTCCTTGCCATGTTCTGCAGAGATTGGCCTGGCAGCTCTCCAAGCCAGATGAGGTCTGTGACTGTAAATCCTCCCTCGAAAGACTTTGCTGGAGGTGAATGAGCAGAATTCACAGTCATTTAATTAAAAGGGCTTTTGCAGGGACCAGGAGTTTGCTTCCTGTTCTTTGGGAAGCCCAGGTCAGATCAGGACCTAAGGGAAACTTGGCTTGCCTGCCGTCAGGACGCACGGGTGCCCAGCGTAACCCTTTTGAATGAATGCAGCTCCGAAAAGGATGCGTGCGGAGAGGCAGTGTGCCACCTCAGGAGCGCATGAGTCCAGACACGCTAATTGCCTTCTGAACTATGGAGGGAATGCGCCTCAGATGGAGGGAGAGAGAAACTCTTCTGGAAGCCGGAGGGCCCCGTGATCGCCCAACAGAGCTGTGAGCAAGCGCCCGCTGACACCGTCCTGCTTAACAAGCCAGAATTAGTCAGCCGAGCTCATTAGCAAGGAAGGAGGAGAAGGCAAGGCTCTTTGATGCTGGAGATGCAAGGATGGGTTGTTTTCGTTTTTTGACCCACGCTTCAAAGATGGGCAGAGATGTGTTGCGCTGAGCTGCATCAGGGGGAGCTCATTCCGGTCCCCAAAACTTGCAAACCTCGTCCCCCTTTGAGGCTGGGAAGGCAAGATGTGGATTGATCGGGGTTCCTCAAAGTGGCTTTATATCATAACAGAATGATATATCACTTATGTCTTTTATGTACACTGGGAGCTTATGCACTGAAGACAGATTTCTGGTGTGCCCAATCACATGATTGATCTATCTATCTATCCATACATCCATCCACCCACCCATCCAATCTACCTATCTACCTATCTAGTCTACCTACCTACCTATCTGATCTATCAATCTATTGATTATCCTCTATCTATCTAATCGACCTACCTACCTAATTATGTCTATCTATACCTACCTGTCTATCTGTCTGTCTGTCTGTCTGTCTCTGTCTATCTGTCTATCATCTATCTATCCATCCATCCAATCTACCTATTTACCTATCTAGTCTACCTACCTACCCATCTGATCTATCAATCTATTGATTATCCTCTAATTGACCTACCTACCTAATTATGTCTATCTATATCTACCTACCTACCTATCTACCTATGTATCTATCTCTATCTGTCTGTCTGACTGTCTATCTCTCTATCTATCCCTACCTACCTACCTACCTACCTACCTATCATCTATCTATCTATCATCTATCTATCTATCTATCTATCTATCTATCTATCTATCTATCATCTATCTATCTAACTGTGTCTGTCTGTCTGTGCCTGCCTGCCTGCCTGCCTGCCTGCCTATCTATATCTATCTACCTACCTATGTCTGTCTATACCCACCTACCTACCTATCTACATCTATCGATCTACCTACCTAGCTACCTAGCTCTCTACCTACCTACCTACCTAGTTATGTCTATCTATATCTACCTACTTACCTACCTACATCTCTCTCTCTCTCTCTCTCTCACTCTCTCTCTCTCTCTCTCTCTCTCCCTCCCTCCCTCCCTCCCTCCCCTCCTCTCTCAGTATAAATATAATAAAATATGGTTAGGGGAAAAAAAACATAAACCAGAGCTGTAAAGCATGTTCCTAAGCCTGCGTAGAAAATCCAAGGTGTAGAATCTTTTTTTTTTTAAAATACAGTCAGGAATAATATGTTGCTCCAGATAAGGCAGGGAATAAATTAGGGACAAAATCCATATCGGAGGATCGGTTGTCAGTCGGTTGATAAAAGAATCGATGGCCTGAGAACGTCGTCGGGAGCTGCATCTCACCAGCAATGTCCGTGGCCCTGAGGCTGTTTTTCCTCTATCGCCAAAGGGGGGGGTTGGACTAGATGACCTTTGAGATGCCCTTTGACTCCAATCTGGCCAATTCTGCCTTGCTGGCGCTCTTTTCTGCTGGAGTAGTCTGGATCCTAGAAAGCTGTTTGGCTTCCTCCTCCTCCTCTTTTTTTTCTTTTTCTTTTTAACAAGCCACACAAACTCGTTTTATTGCTCTTTCCACATATACGGCTACTGGGTGTATGTTGCCAATTGTATTGGACGGAGGGAAGATTTACGGCCTCCTTTAAAGTGGAAGCTGGTTCTTTGGCCAGGAGGCAGAGAGAGAGAGAGAGAGAGAGAGAAGAGAGATAAGGGCGCTCATTCCTTAATGATTCCTGCAGAAGTTTAAACCAGGTAAATGAAATAAAAAAATAAACAAAAAGAAACCACCAGTCATTTCTGGCAAACCAGAAGCAGATGGAGAGATACTGACTGGGGCGGGTTGGATCAGGTTTGACCTGGCTGCAAACAGGGAAGGAAAGTTTATTGAAAAGAGCCAACCCAATCTAGATTGGGCAAAATTCGCTCTGAAAGCAATTAAAAAAACTGGCTAGGAATCGAACACGTCGTCTGGAAGTGTAAAAACAAAGCGGGCGTTTTTAATGTCATTTGTTTCCAAATAAATAATGATCCCCACACCAATTGCAGTTCTCAACGTATTGCAAAGCCTCACAAGGCAAGAAGGCGGTTGAAGATACAATACAATACAATAGTAGAGTTGGAAGGGACCTTGGAGGTCTTCTAGTCCAACCCCCTGCCCAGGCAGGAAACCCTATACCGTTTCAGACAGATGGCTATCCAACATCTTCTTAAAGACTTCCAGTGTTGGGGCATTCAGAACTTCTGGAGGCAACTTCTGTTCCACTGATTAATTGTTCTCACTGTCAGGAAATTTCTCCTTAGTTCTAAGTTGCTTCTCTCCTTGATTAGTTTCCACCCATTGCTTCTTGTTCTACCCTCAGGTGCCTTGGAGAATAGTTTGACTCCCTCTTCTTTGGGGCAACCCCTGAGATATTTGAACACTGCTATCATGTCTCCCCTAGTCCTTCTTTCTCTTAAGCTAGACAGACCTAGTGGGGATGATGGGTGGGAAAGCTGCCTCTGGCGGGAAGGTCCCAGAATGGCCCCCTGTTCTGGCCTCGGCTTCCTGAGAGCCTGAAGCAAACTCCTGGTCCCGACAAAAAACCCTTCTATTAATTGACTGTGGATTCTGCTCATTCACATCCAGCAAAGTCTTTCAAGGGAGGATTTAGTGTCACAGACCTTATCTGGCTTGGAGAGCTGCCAGGCCAAGATCTGCAAAACTTGGCAAGGAGTTTCGGAGAGTCATGAGCCAATGAAGATATATTTTCCAAAGCTTATTACTTTTTCAGAGCCGTTGGACCGAACATTACATACAAAATTGATTTCTGAAAAGAAAGGGGGGCCCCTCTAATATTACAAGCTTCGCCATCAAAATGCAAACCCACCAACTGTCTTCGGAGAATTAGAACTTGGTCCTTAATACCCTCTTTGTAACAGGTTAATCCTATCCAGGAGAATGCTTAAACATTAATAAGACTGTAAATCAGAGCGATATATTGGCGCACGAAAGGATTGTGAATAAGTAACATTATTAAAGAAAGCGGGGTTTTTAGACAGGATACGGTAATTGATGGCTTGCATCGAATGACGGAGTTTTAATAGAAGGGGGAAAGGATTATTAAAAACAAAATTGGGCACTTTACACCCTTCTCTCTGTAGCTGAAATATTTTTCGAAAGCTTCTCAATCTCTTTTCCCTGGCCTAATTGTAATCGTAATTGTATTTACAGGGAACATCTATTACTAACCTTCCTGGATGGCTTTTTAAATTTTAAATTGGGGTTTTAAACGGGTTTTAAAATTGTTTTAATTATTTAAATTGGTTTTGGGGTTTTATACACAGACGATATGTGTGCGTTGTTTTGTTTGATGTCTTATGTTATGTTTTGTTGTCTTGAACATGAACGGTCTGTACACCGCCCCGAGTCCCTACGGGGAGAGGGGGCGGTCTATAAATTCAATAAACCTTAAACCTTAAACCTCTTGATTTTCCTTCATGGTACCAAAGTGTAGTTGAGATGGGCAGCAGATACATTTCATATACATACATACATACATACATACATACATACATACATACATACATACATACATACATACAAGTGTCTGTGTATGTATGTGTGTATGTTTCAGCATAACTCTGGAATGCCTCGAGCAATTTCAATCAAACTTTGTGCCCAGGTGACTTACTCTCTGGAAAAAAATACTGTGGGGTTAAGATGGCCCTAACACCTTTCGGTGTATGTGTTCTGTTAAGATACAGCCTGTTGTGCCTTAAAATGGCTTCTACTGTACAGCACAGTGGAGTTGCCATGGTAACGGCTTCACAGTATTCCTCAAGGGGGCTCTCTTTGACTGTAGAAATTACGTTTGGTCCGGAGATAGATAGATAGATAGATAGATAGATAGATAGATAGATGATAGATAGATAGATAGATAGATAGATAGATAGATAGATGATCGAGAATTTCTTTTTAAAATTAGGACTGGCAAGAGGAGGAGGAGAAGGAGGCGGCAAAAGATGCAATTTCCCAGCAGAGGACGCATCACCAGGGGTCAAACCAACCACAATATTTTCTTCTACTAATCTAGCTTTCAGAACAAAACAAAAACTTCAGAATTTGTTCCTCTCCTTTCTGTTCCTTGGGCAGTCGCAAAACGGAAGGATCCCAGCTGGAAAAAGGCTGGGAAGTTCGTGTGGCTGGTTGTGCAAACAACACAAAACTGTTTATAAATGAATCTTAATTTATAAATTAGCAGGAGCCACTTCGGTTCCTTCCCGACCGCCACCGTAATTCCTCCTTTGCCACGATTCCGGTGGCAAACGTTCAATTGAGGCAATTCACCATCCTATATCTTTTTTGAATGATTTTCCATACGGAGAGAAAAATCCTAGATTATTGTAAATTTGCTGGCAAGTAATTTGGAACAACAACTACCTGGAAGCAAAGCCAAGGTAACAAAACACACACACACACGAAATTATATTTTATTTTGCTCAAAAGTATTTATTCTTGGCTAGCTATATACGGAACTGGAGTTTAATTGGTCCAGTGGGACAGTCCATTTCTATTACAGTTAAAAACACACTTCAGTTCATCCAGTGTATAAGACTTTATATATATACTAGCTGGTTACCCATGCTTCGTGATGAAACTATGTGATCAGGCTATGCAGGGAAAATTCAGTTCACAATCCACTGGCTCAGTGGTGGTCGGATTGAAACACATGCGGGAATATCGCTCCTGCCACCTTGAGTCTGGACGCAGTTCCATAGGTGGAAGGCGTAGACATTTTGGTGAGGTACCAACGTTAGGTACCGTAAGGAGCCTCAGGCCGCTCCCGAGTGAAGAAATGTCTGCCAGTTTGAACTGAGGTAACGGAACGTGAGGCAACTGTCAGTTGGAACAGAGTTTTTTTCAGGTGGGGAGAGGGAGTAGAACTCCTTCGCATCAGAGCGTGTAAATGTAATACTGTATAAGAAATGCTAATGATCTGATGGTCATTTTGAAAAATCCTTTCTTAGCAAGCACCTAGAAGCCAAGAGGAACATACCCGCCAAATTTCAAGTTTGTAAGCTTTACGATTCTGGAGATTTTGTGATGAGCGGGTGGCACTTGGGGTTGATAGCTAGCTAGCTATGGATGGATATATAGGTGATATATAATTAGATAGACATGTATGTGCGTGAGAGAGGGGTGGCACATTATATACTGTGTATGTACAGTATAGGCCCATCTCTTCCTGGTTTTCTTGGCAAATTGACAATTCTTCCATTTGTATACCTGTTGAGATTTTAGAAAATTCTACAAGGAATTGTGCCCTCAAAATGCAAATTGGGCTTGACATTCTCTCAAAAACTTTAGGAAACTGCAAAGAGGGCTCATCAGCTCAACTTCAGATTGGCTGGACTTTATTAAGAGTCACGGACTATGAAATGGGTAAACGCATCCGATGTGCCCATTTTCTGCCAATGTCTAATCTCTTCTTTAAAACTTCCAGTTTTGGAGCATTCACAACAACTGGAGGCAAGTTGTTCCACTGGTTAATTGTTTTGTCAGGAAATTTCTTAGTTCCAAGTTGCTTCTCTCCTTTATTAGTTTCCACCCATTGCTTCTCGTTCTGCCCTCAGGTGCTTTGGAGAATAGTTTGACTCCCTCTTCTTTGGGGCAACCTCTGAGATATTGGAAGACTGCTATCATGTCTCCCCTAGTCTTTCTTTTCATTAAACTAGACATACCCAGTTCCTGCAACCGTACTTTGTATGTTTTATCCTCCAGTCCCCTAATCCTCTTTGTTGCTCTTCTCTGCACTCTTTCTAGAGTCTCCACATCTTTTTTACATCGTGGCGACCAGAACTGGATGCTGTATTCCAAGTGTGGCCTTATTAAGGCATTATAAAGTGGTCTTAACACTTCACGTGATCTCGATTCTATCCCTCTGTTGATGCAGCCTAGAACTGGTTTGGCTTTTTTGGCAGCTGCTGCACATGGCTGGCTCATATTTAAATGGTTGTCCACTAGGACCCCAAGATCCCTCTCACAGTTACTATTGAGCAAGGTACCACCTATACTGTCCCTGTGCATTTTGTTTTTCTTGCCTAAATGTAGAACTTTACTCTTTTCACTATTGCATGTCATTTTATTAGATCAAGATCCTTCTGTATCTTAAGCCTATCTTCTGGAGTGTTGGCTATTCCTTGCCAGCTTGGTGTCATCTGCAAATGTGATGAGTTTCCCATTTATTCCCTCATCCAAATCATTGATGAAGATGTTGAAGAGTACTGGGCCTAAAACAGAGCCTTGGGGTACCCCACTGAAAACTTCCCTCCATGCAGACAAAGTTCCATTACCCAGTACCTGCAACTATTCTTCATATGTTTTAGTCTCCAGTCCCCTAATCCTCTTTCTTGCTCTTCTCTGCACTCTTTCTAGAGTCTCCACATCTTTTCTACATCGTAGCAACCAAAACTGGATGCTGAATTCCAAGTATGGCCTTACCAAGGTCTTATAAAGTGGTATCAACACTTCACGTGATCTTGATTCTATCCCTCTATTGATGCAGAGATGGATGCTTGGGGCAGCCTCCCAAGAAAAGCCAACCCCACATGTCGGTCATTCCAAATTGGTCCCTGCGTGCTAGCGACGCATCTGATCAGTCACGTCTGAACATTGAAAAACACGCCAAATTCAGTGTGCTTTTATTCACGGCAGAGGGGAAAGGGGACGGAGTGAAAAAAAATACTTCTATATACAAAGCTACACGTTTTGCATTGGACACAACAGTGTGAAGGATTTTTTTTTTTTTAATATATAAAACAACAACTTCTCTATTCCAGTGATTTTGGTTTTCAATGGCTCACTTCAAAAAAAGAAAATTTTCACTCTTTCTGATTAAAGAGAAAACACATTCCCCCCCCCCACCCCTCCTCTACGGACAGTGCAGTCCGTTCCGGGTTGCGATTGGGAGAAACGTCCTGTCTTGTAATAAGAAACAAGAGTGGCTTTTGGTCCTTTTGTGGGTTGAAACACACAACAAGGCAACAAAACAAAAAAGCATCGGCTTTTTGCTAAACTTCGCTGCAGAGGAGGAAATGAAAAAAGAAAAGAAAAAGCCCAAGCAAAAGCAAGCCACAAATGCAGATTGGCTTCGGTGCGTAAGGAGAATGCGTGGTTTCATTGCATAGAATTTCGGTCAATTCAGAAGGAATTAAATATATATATATATATATATATATATATTAGGACATCCACAGGCTATTCCCAAGTCAGTTTCCCACAAACGGGGGACTGTTAACGAGTCCGAAGGAAGCAAAGGATCCTAAATTAATCACCATGCAACTTCAGTTAACACAAATATCACTTTTTTTTTTTTTAAAGAGATGGGAGGTGCGTGGATCACAAGATTAAGGGAACCTGTGGTTGGCCGTAGCCTTCTGGATTTTAACTCCCCGTCAACCCGTCCAGCGTGACCGACGCGAAGGGTGGGGATTGTGTATTCTTTTGGAAATGCCCCCCAAATAGTGGCAAGGCAGGGAGGACACAATGTCCTACTTTAGGTGGGGTGGGTGGGAAAGACAGCTGCCTTGGGAGGGAAGGCTTGTGCAGGGGGTTGGACTAGATGACCTGAAAGGTCCCTTCCAACTCTGTTAATCAGCGTGTGATGACTACAATGCCCATTTGGCCCTACAGGAATGGACGCTGGTCTCTAGATCAGCGATGGCTAACCTTTTCTGGGGTACCCAAAGCGTGCGCCCATTGTTCTACGGATGCGCAGAACTGAAAATCAAGATGGTGGGAGAAACGGTTCGGGGGCGACCCAGGCCATCGTAAACCATTACCGGGTCGGCCAAACTGGTAGGAGCCCACCTCTGGTGCGCACGTTCCCCGGAGCATGTTATTTTGGGACAGCACAATGGCTCAGTGGTAAAGACGCTGAGCTTTGTCGGTTGGAAATCGGACGGTCCAGGTTCGGGACTCCCATGCAAACGGGGCGAGCTCCCATCCTTCCCACAGGTCCTGCCAACCCAGGCAGTCGAAAGCAAGAGGAGACCCGAAGACCAGCTGGCCGGCGGGAGGCACGCGCAGCAGAGTTGAAGTGGGGCGACGGCTTGCGTGCCGTGGCTTCCCGATTGCGGCTGTAGATCCTAGCTAACTTGTCTTGAATCAAGATCACAGCCCTGAATTAAAAAAAAGGTTGAAGAAACAGTCCCCCCCCCCCGTTGGAGGAATCGTTGGATGGGGGGGCATTTAAAGTGGCTGAATTTCTTTGTATGGCCTTCGGGGAGTTTAAGGACTGGCGCGCTTTGATTTGCATAAGGAGGGAGTCGAGTCAGGAGTTCTGCTCAGGGTACAAGTGGAAAAGCAAGAGGAGAAAACATGATCGTTTTGTGGAGGATGTAGGTTTCGTTTTTTTAACGGAGCACCAAACGAGACGCCCGAGAGAATGCAAGCAGTCCTCAACTTACGACCGTGATTTGAGCCCCCAAATCTCTGCTGCTAAACGAGACATCTGTTAAGGGAGCCTTGCCCCGTTGTACTAGTTGTGGCTAGGGAATCACTGCAGTTGCAACTTGGTGGTTAAGTGAATCTGCTTCCCCCACTGACTTGGCTTGTCAGAAGGTGCACAGAGTTGGAAGGGACCTTGGAGGCCATCTAGTCCAATCCCTCCCCTCCCTGCCCTACACCACTTCAGACAAATGGTTGTCCAATCTCTTCTTAAAAACTTCCAGGGTTGGAGCATCCACAACTTCTAGTGGCAAGCTGTTCCACTGGCTAAGTGTTCTCAGGATCAGGAAATTTCTCCTTAGTTCTAGCTTGCTTCTTCTCTCCTTGGTTAGTCTCCATCCGTCGCTTGACAAAAGGGGATCACATGACCCCGGGACACAGCAACGGTCGTAAGTATGAACCAGTTGCCAAGCACCTGTAAATCACGTGACTCTG
Organism: Natrix helvetica; assembly: GCF_964273705.1. Taxonomy (NCBI): domain Eukaryota; kingdom Metazoa; phylum Chordata; class Lepidosauria; order Squamata; family Natricidae; genus Natrix; species Natrix helvetica. The sequence goes on from NC_138551.1 coordinate 148,771,434, forward strand.
GGGATGCTGCAAAAGATGGCTGTGGGAAAAATGGTGGTAAGTCACAACAAGTGCTGTTGTCAGTTTGGTCCCTAAATGAACTGGCGTAAGTCGAGGACTAGCTGTATGCCCAAGCACCTCCCTTTCTCCCACTGTTGGTGAGCGGAGAACATGGGGTGAGCTACTGACCCCTTGAAGGGGCTGCCAAGTGTGGTCATGGGGAAAGATGGGCCAGGCCTGTCCAGGTTGGGGTTCGGCCACCTCCCTCCCCTCCTAAAAATTCAGGCTAGAATTTTACTAAAAATGGGAAACCTGGCTGGGCCCTACTCGGGTGCGAAGATTAAAAAGGGAGAATCAAACGCTTAAAACGTTCAAAATAATAAATCTGAACGCTCAAAAAACGGCAAGACTGCCCTGAGCTTAAGGCTTCGGTCAAACTCTAGGAAAAAAAATAACAACACCACAGGAAGAAGGGAGTGTGCTTTCTAGCAGCCTACCCCACGTCCGAGAGAAACACCCCCTTCCGGAAAGCATTTTCAGTGCCGTTTTGTTTCCAAAAATCGCACCCACCACCCCAAAATATGGCACTTGAGTTTCCTTTGAAGCATGGCCGTTGGCTCCTTGGCCTCAATCTAAATCTGTAGAAATCACAGGGTCCGGAGCAAAGAGACTTCTCAAAGCTGCTTGGCAACCAGGAAAGCTAAAATCAGCATCCCATCCGGGTCGCCAAAAACGTCTCTCTCCTAAAGGTAACCCAACGCGTTAAGAGTCCCCGTTTTCCCGCCGATTGGAATGAGTCCACTCGTCACACAGAAGCCGACTGGCCCCCCCGGTCGCCGATTCCCTTCGTAGGTGCTTTCCCGGCCACTCAATTGCTGGCCTGGTATTTACAAGTCCTGATGGCTACACGTTGCTGACCCGGGTCTCGGCGGACAGAGTCGTGCTGGTGGTCGAGGTGACAAGCGAACGATCCCGCCGGACGTAACGAGGTTTCCGGACTGCAGCCATAAGAGAGAGAGAGAAACACGGTTAGTTTCTATCCCGAATTTTACCAAAGAGGCTTAAAATTCATTTGAAGGATTTCCACACCTTTCTCTTCCAACACTGGCTCATCCAATCACACACTCACACACACACACAGAGAAAGATCAAGGTGGATAAAAATCAATGATTTTTTTTAAAAAATGGATTTTTTAATTTTTTTTATCTAATTTATTTTAATAAAATGCTTTTGGAGTAAAAATCTACCTAAAGATAGTTTTCTATTTAAGAAACATTGATAATTTAGTTTATTCAGCATGAAATGGAGATCAGTTACTGTAATTTTCAGAGTATAAGACACACTGGAGTATAAGACATACCAAGATTTTGAAGAGGCAATTTTTTTTAAAAAAAAAAGTTTTTGCATTCTGCAGACCTCCCAAAAATGGCCCGTTTTTTGTCAAAGAAAAGGGCATGCATAGCTTTTAGGAGGTTTGTAGAGTGCTCCTGGGGGTTGGGGGGGGGGAGAATGAGCAAAAAACGGCCTGTTTTTCACTCATATTTGCTCTCCCCAGCCCCCAGGAGCACTCTACAAACCTCCTAAAGACTCTGCGTGGCCATTTTTGCAAAGGTGGTGGGGTTTCGGGAGGCAAAAAAAATTGCTGTATTCAGTGTATAAGATGCACCCAGATTTTCAGCCTCTTTTTTGAAGGAAAAAGGTGAGCGTTATACTCCGAAAAATACGGTATGTAGCAGGAGGCTGAATATTCTGCAACTGTCGGTGAGTCAACAGTGGGTGAGATGAGGAGCTGCTCTTTAAAAATTATGATTTAAATCGAGTAGTGATTTAGTAGTGATTTAAATGAACTCGATCTAAATGAAATCTACCCTGACATAGATACACATTTTTTTTTTAAAAGGAAAAGTTAAAAAAAAAAAGAAAAATTGGGAGGAACCCTTGCATTTAAAAAAAAATCGATATACAAAAAGGACACAATATTTTGATTTGGGAAAACAAGGGCTCCCTAGGGGATGGTATAAGCCTCTGATTCCACATGCTTATTAAGACTATTTTGTTGACGAAGAGGTGGCAGGGAGAAATCCTGTCCCCCTCCCCCCCCCCCAAACTGTAATTATTTTTTCTGCTCCAGTTGCCCGCCACCCGAAACGGCGTACGCGTTTGCAGTCTGTAGAGACTGAAAATGAGCGCCCTGGGAATTATTCAGGCAGATTGAATTGTTGGAGGCAACCTGGAGAAACTCGCTCAAAAATGCTTCCCCTCCCCAAGCATTCCCGTAAAAAACCTCGCTCGGTCTGTCTGTTGAAAGAGCCTTAGCTCTTTAGGGTAGTGGAAATGGGGAGAGAGAACCATTACGAGCAGCTGTAGTTATGCCTGGAACAGAGGGGACAAATAGCTGTTTTGTGTTGAGAAAATAATAATAATAATAATAATAATAATAATAATAATAATAATAATAATAATAATAATAATAATACCAGGATTTGCAAACTGAGGTTGAGCGACTGTGGAAAAAGAAATCATGTGTTGTCCCAATTGTAATTGGAGCCCTTGGAGCAATACCTAAAGGGCTACCTACTCGCTATTTGGAAATTCAAAATGTACCTGACTTGAACATTCTGACTCTACAAAAAATCCAGTCTACTTGGAACAACTTATATCCTCCGACGTTACCTTAACAGTTCCTAGGTCCTTGGTTAGGACTCAAACTGCTGAGCTACCAACCAGTCCCAAAGGCTGTGAATCTCGCCAAAGATTAACCACGTAATAATAATAACAATAACAATAATAATGTCACAGTGATACCCATTGTCATAGGGGCACTTGGCACCATGTTCAAGAACTTTACAAGATACATGAACAAATTGCAGCTTCCTGCAATAACCCCAGCGGAACTGCAAAAAAACTGCACTACTCAGAACATCTTATATTTTAAGAAGGTCCTTGGTTGATCCCTAGGACGCTGGCAGCAAACCCGTATCAACCATTAGCGCCAGTCACTGGTATTTGTGACACATCTTTAAATGATCAGTTGACTGAGTTTCGAATGGAGGAGAAGGGGGAGGGAGGAGGGGGGGGAGGAGGAGGAGGAGGAGGAGGAGGAGGAGGAGGAGGAGGAGGAGGAGGAGAAGAAGAAGAAGAAGAAGAAGAAGAAGAAGAAGAAGAAGAAGAAGAAGAAGAAGAAGAAGAAGAAGAAGAAGAAGAAGAAGAAGAAGAAAAAACTTGGTTAATACCTAGGAGGCTGGTAGCAACCCATATCAACCATTAGCGCCAGTCACTGGTATTTGTGACACATCTTTAAATGATCAGTTGACTGAGTTTCGAATGGAGGAGAAGGGGGAGGGAGGAGGGGGAGGAGGAGGAGGAGGAGGAGGAGGAGGAGGAGAAGAAGAAGAAGAAGAAGAAGAAGAAGAAGAAGAAGAAGAAGAAGAAGAAGAAGAAGAAGAAGAAGAAGAAGAAGAAGAAGAAAAAACTTGGTTAATACCTAGGAGGCTGGTAGCAACCCATATCAACCATTAGCGCCAGTCACTGGTATTTGTGACACATCTTTAAATGATCAGTTGACTGAGTTTCGAATGGAGGAGAAGGGGGAGGGAGGAGGGGGAGGAGGAGGAGGAGGAGGAGGAGGAGAAGAAGAAGAAGAAGAAGAAGAAGAAGAAGAAGAAGAAGAAGAAGAAGAAGAAGAAGAAGAAGAAGAAGAAGAAGAAGAAGAAGAAGAAGAAGAAGAAGAAGAAGAAGAAGAAGAAAAAACTTGGTTGATACCTAGGAGGCTGGCAGCAACCCCTATCAACCATTAGCACCAGTCACTGGGATTTGCAATGCATTTTTGAATGTTCAGTTAGCTGAGTTTCATGTTTAATGATTAAAGTATATAGCAATAGCAACAGCACTTAAGAGTTATATACCGCTTTACAGTGCTTTACAAGCCCTCGCTAAGCGGTTTACAGAGTCAGCCTCTTGCCCCCAACAATCTGGGTCCTCATTTGACCCATCTCGGAAGGCAGAGTCAACCTTCAGCCTGGTGAGATTTGAACTGCCGAACTGCAGGCAGCCGGCAGCAGGAGCCTTGCAGTACTGCACTCAAACCACTGTTCCAAAACGAAAACCCAGAGTTCTAAAGCTACCTGTTGTGGCCCTCCAGGGGACAGTGGAGCTGGCGGCAGTTTCGGACAGTGAGGAGGTTGGGGAGGAAGATGGGCCAGTCCTGGAGTCTGGGGAAGGCTCTGAGGAGGGCTCTGTGTCAGAGGCAGAGACGGGGCCAGAGCCGTATGCCAGTTATCAGCTGCCTTCGGAGTCAGACATCAGTGGGGCAGAAGAACAGCTGGAGCCTGTTCCCAGTGTGCGCATGCACAGAGCTGCCAGATGAAGGGAACGGCTAAAGAACAGGGGTCGACTTGGGAGTAAGGCCACAGGTGGAGGATGAATGGCCCCTCCCAGAGGGAATAAAAGGGGAGCGAAAGGGGAGTGGAGTTTGCAGGAGACCATTAGTTCAATTCATTAGAGTGAGGAGTTGTTCGTGACTCCTTGCCATGTATTTTCTTGTACAGCGTGGCGTTTGGGAGATGCAGTATCAACCTGGCAGCTCTCCAAGCCTGATAAGGTCTGTGGTTGTCAATTCACCCTTGAAAGACTTGTTTGCCCGGGACTTTGCTGGAGGGGAATGAGAGGAATTCACCTTCGCTTTAACAAAATGGTGTTTTTTTTTTTTTTTGTCGGGACAAGGAGTCTGCTGCGTGATTTGGTGAAGCCTAACCCTATCTTCCTTTTCTGGATACAACGTGAAGGTTTAATCCTGCAGAAATAAACTTGGTTACAAAGGACACCTGGATAAGGCGTTTTGCACAAACGAGAGATGGAAAATCCTTACTTGAAGAAGGTGGAGATAACATGGATGCCTATAAAGGGGGGAAAAACAAACAAACAAGGTGAGGTTTGGAAACAAGCCAGTCTTTTCATTAAGATAACCACTCCGCCCCGTCCTTGGTTTTCCGAGAAGATCGATCGCTGATTCTACCCATTCATTGGAGGAAAAAAACGAATTGCGGTGATCTCATCCTGTAATTTCTCGCTGGGAATTGCCTGATCAAAACCAGTGTACTTCAAATGTGCCAATTTGGAAGAGGTGCGAAAGTTCGATTTCCCAGAATTCCTCAGCCATTCTGAGCTGGGGTGGGGGGGGTGGACGCTGGGAATGGAAATACATGCAATTTAAATTTGCAAGTTTGAAAAACACTGGGGGTAGGCATTCCAGGTCGGCTGTGTCTTCTTGGATTGCAAAAGTACCAACCCCTGAAAAAAATGCTAGCTAACAGATCAGAGGAAGGAGAAAGCAGGAAGGGGCTCTTGTGGCCGGCCAGCGGCCAGAAGAGCTGGCGGCAGATTCGGACAGTGAGGAGGTTGGGGAGGAAGATGGGCCAGTCCTGGTGTCTGAGGAAGGCTCGGATGAGGCTCTGTGTCGGAGGCAGAGAGGGGGGCCAGAGCCGTATGCCAGTTATCAGCTGCCTTCGGAGTCAGACATCAGTGAGGCAGAAGAACAGCTGGAGCCTGTTCCCAGTGTGAGTTGCCAGATGAAGGTAACAGCTAAAGAACAGAGGTCAACTTGGGAGTAAGGCCACAGGTGGACGATGAATGGCCCCTTGGAAATAAAAGAGGAGCGAAAGGGGAGTGGAGTTTGCAGGAGACCATTAGTTCTCTTAATTGATTCGTGACTCTCCGAGACTCTGCCAAGTTGTGCAGAGATCGGCCTGGCAGCTCTCCAAGCCAGAGAAGGTCTGTGACCGTAAATCCTCCCTTGAAAGACTTTGCTGGATGTGAATGAGCAGAATTCATAGTCAATTAATAAAAGGTTTTTTTTTGTCGGGACAAGGAGTTTGCTTCAGGCTCTTGGGAAGCCTCGCTCAGAACAGGGGCCACCTGGGACCTTCCCGCCAGTGGCAGCTTCCCCACCCATCATCCTCAACCGCCTTCTTGCCTTCCGATACCCCCAGAGGTGGAATCTGTACTTACTGATTCAGCAGACTGTACAATGGACCCTGGGGAAACACAGAAAGGGATTAAAAAAGAAGAAGAAAAGATTAACAAGAGAAGTCTGTTTCAATTATGCGCCCCGACATCAAAAGGCTCCCTTCCCTACCAAGGGATCTGTTCCTGAACACAGCCTGGGAGGATTCCTGACTGGGTTAAATGCCCAAGGAGAGAGTGATCTTAAATTTTTTAAAAATTCTTTCAATCACCTATTTTCCTTTGGGGGATTGGAATAACAGAATCACAGAGTTGGAAGGGACCTTGGAGGTCTACTAGTCCAACCCCCTGCTCAATCAGGAGACCCTATATTCAGACAAATGGCAGTCCAGTCTCTTCTTAAAAGCCTCACAACTTCTGGTGGCAATGGCCGGTTGGACACGGGGCTGCTACCTCCAGCGCAAGCGCAGCCGGGATCAGCCGAGCACTCTCCGCACACGGGCAGCTCCAGGAGCCCTGAGGCCTCGTCTCGAAGACCTGGGCTGGAGGAGGTGGCGCCACATCCGACTGTCCATCGCCAGGGAGACCCACCGGCACCGCCAGGTGCCTTCCAGCACAGGTGAGCAGTGCTTGGCCGGGCGGGGGGATCACAAGGCTTCAGGAGGCCAGGAGTGGGCAAGCTGCAAGCACGCACGCCCCACCGAGAGGAGCGCTTGCCTCCGTTGGGTCCGTTACTTCTGAAGGACGCCGGTTTGCGGGGCGAGACCGCCTAAACGGCGGTTTCCCTCCTCCCCGGGCTCCTTCTCCCAGGCGGACGCAGCAGACGGAGCGAGAGCCCATTGGCCACAGCTGCCACTTCAAGAGCCGGGCGCTAACCCTAAACCGGCCTGGTTCCTCCCCCCTTGTCAAAAATTTTCGCTACCGTTTCAGTGGGCGTGGCTTGGTGGTGGTCATGTGACTGAGTGTGTGTGAGTGACATCAAGTTGGCCATGCCCACTCAGTCACATGCCCCCCTCCCTCCCCCCCACCTAGCCACGCTCACTCAATCAGTAGTAAAAAAAAATTGGAAACCCACCCCTGTGCCAATCATCTTCTCCGCAATAGCCAGCCGACAAAACCCACCTTTTTATTGGGAATTAAATACCGGAAACATACAATATAGAGAATTGAAATATTTGATTGCAAACGTGTTAACGGCAGCTAGAATTGTATTTGCTAAAAATGGGAAAAATGAGAAAATACCAACGCAGGGGGAAGTGATTCATAAAATAATGGAATGTGCCGAAATGTGTAAATTTGACATATGAAATTAGGAAACTGGAAGATAAACAATTTTATAAGAGATGGGATTTATTTTATCAGTAGTTAGATAAAAAAAAAGCATGGGAATGAAAGATGCTAGAGAATGTTGCAAATACGAGAATAATAGAATGATACAGAATATAACATAAAGATACATTATTATCTGATAGATTTAAGATGAATTGTTACAATATAAATGAATCAGATATCTAGAATATCTCATTTAAAACGAAGGAATAATAGTGACTGTTAAATAAATGTTGTATCATGATAATAAGGTGTACAAATATATTTGACTTGATAATATGTGATTTCACATAAATTGTAAGTGAGGACTATGGAAAGGATGCCCAAAAACCTTGTAACCAACCGACACACTGTATGTAATTGAAGACGGTTTTATGTTTTGTTTGTCTATGTCTAAAAATAAAATTACAATTTTAAAAAAAAATTCTTACCTTTGCTTCTTCGATAGAAGAGATTGGGGAGTTTGTTGGCACGTTTGAGGTAGAAGAAGGACGCAACACAGAGGATGAGGAAGAGGCTAATGACGAAGGTGCCAAAAATGAGGGAAGCCGCAACTTCGGGACCTCCTATAGAAAGCCAAAACAAAATGAAGAAGCGTCTCATTGGAGGAACGTCTTGTCCTAACCTTGCAAATTAACCCTTGAGATTGGCAGGCGAGTCTCTTGCTGACCATCGAACCAGAATGTCCATTTTAGGTATATACTAGCCCAGCGATGGCAAACCTTTTTTGGCTCGTGTGCCATAAGTGGGGGGAGCGCAGGGGGGTCGTGTGCAGGCGTGCCGCACCCATAATGCAATGCGCGGCGCGCACTACAGGCGCGACCCTCCCATTTTTGCATGCTTTTTTCGCCCTCCCCAGGCTCCAGAGGCTTTATAGGAGCTTGGGGGGGGGGCGAAAACAGCCTCCCCCGCCCCCCCCCGGGAAGCTCTCTGGAGGCTTCAGGGACCTTCAGGAGGCTTCCCTGAAGCCTCCGAAGCATTCAAAACGACCCTCCGAGCAAACTGGAAGTGACTTCCGGTTTGCACGGAGGGTCGTTTTAAGCGCTTAAGGCTTTAGGGACCGTCAGGAGGCTTCCCTGAAGCCTTCGGAGCGCTCAAAGGGACCCTCCGAGCAAACCGGAAGTGCGTTCCTGAACTTTTGGTTTGCCCGTAGGGACAGTGTTTTGCGCTCCGGAGGATTCAGGGAAGCTCATGAAGCCTCCGGAGGGCCTCCGGGGGGGGGGGGAGCTCTTTTTTCCCTCCCCAGGCTCCTATAAAGCCTCTGGAGCCTGGGGAGGGCGAAAAATGGCTTTAAAAAAGGGTGAACTCAGCTGGCCAGCGAGCACATGCGCGCTGGCCAGCTGACAGGGCAGCGCCTCGCGTGCCCTGACAAATGGCTCCGCGTACTAGCCGATAACCTGGCGTTGCCCAGGTAATTTATTTATAGGGGGGAAATGTCCAGACCAAACGTAATTTCTAATGTTGGATTTTCCCCCTACCAGAGGAAGCCCCCTGGTGGAGTACTGTGAAGCCGTTATGGCAACTCCACTGCGCTGCACGGTAGAAGCCATTTTACAGCAGTACAGTAGAAGCCATTTTAAGGCTGTATCTTAACAGAACACACACCACGAGAGGTGTTAGGGGTGTCTTTCCCCCCCCCACAGTATTTGTCTCCAAAGAGTAAGTCATCTGTGTACCATGTTTGGTCAAAATTGCGCGAGGCGTTCCAGAGTTTTGCTGGAACGCACGCAGACAGTGTTTTATATATAGAGAGAGATATAATCAGTGGCTTCTTAGCTGGATTCTAGAAATGAAAATTCTCAACTTACAATCGTTCACTTAGTGTCTGTTTCAAAGTCACAACGGCGCTGGGGGGAAAAAAGGGCTTATGACCATTTTCACACTTACAGCCACTATAACATTCCTGTGGACACGTGATCAAAATTCGGATGTTTTGGCCACTGGCATGAACTTACAATGGTTGCCGCTTCTGGGGTGGGTGGGTGTCACATGACCACCTGTTTTGTGACCGTCTTACCCACAAAGCTGATCGAGAAGCCAGATTCATTTAACCGCCATGTGACTAGCTTTTAACAGCGGCAGCAATCTGCTGAGCAACGGTGGCAAGAAAAGTCGAAAGTACGCGGCAAAACCTCAACCTTTAACCACGACAACTCGCTTAGTGACAACCGACCCGTTTGGGCTCAATTGTGGCCGTACGTTGAGGACTATCTGTAATGATGGCTTTTGGTTGAGAACCAAGACCCTTTTGCAAAAACTCTTCGGCGTTACTCACCTATACCGAGGGTCTCTGGAGTTAGGGTAGTGATGTTGATGAGAGGATTCAATTCCCCGGCTGCGTCTACCAAAAAAAAAGCCAGAAATTTAGAGAAGAAAGAACAAGGTATGTCCAGAGCAGAGGTGGGTTTCTGTCCATCCGCTCTGGCTCTATTTCATCCTATTTAGGGACGTTTTTTGAGCAAAGCGCCATGCGTGGAAGGCCGGGTGTATGCGCGGACAAAATGTTGACAGCGCGCGCACACATTCGCGTACCAGTAATGAAGTTAAGTTGAACCATAAGGAAGGCTGAGCGCCAAAGAACGGAGGCCTTTGAACTCAGGTGCTGGAGAAGAAGACTCCTGCATTGAGTCCCTTGGACTGCAAGGCCATCCAACCGGTCAGTCCTAGAGGAGGTCAACCCTGGCTGCTCTTTAGAAGATCAGATCCCAAAGAGGAAACTCAAAGACTTTGGCCACCTAATGAGAAGGAAGAAGGACTCCCTGGAGAAGAGCCTCATGCTGGGAACGATGGAGGGCAAGAGAAGAAGAAGGGGACGGCAGAGAAGGAGGTGGCTGGATGGAGTCACCCAAGCAGTCGGCGTGAGCTTAAATGGACTCCAGAGGATGGGAGAGGACAGGAAGGCCTGGAGGAACGTTGTCCATGGGATCGCAATGGGTTGGACACAACTTCACAACTAACAACAACTAATCTATCTATCTATCTATCTATCTATCTATCTATCTATCTATCTATCTATCTATCTACCTATCTATCATCTATCTATCTATCATCTATCTATCTATCATCTATCTATCTATCTATCTATCTATCTATCTATCTATCTATCTATCTATCTATCTATCTATCTATCTATCTATCTATCTATCTATTTATCCTGCGAGTCCCTTGGACTGCAAGGCCATCCAACCGGTCAGTCCTAGAGGAGGTCAACCCTGGCTGCTCTTTAGAAGATCAGATCCCAAAGAGGAAACTCAAAGACTTTGGCCACCTAATGAGAAGGAAGAAGGACTCCCTGGAGAAGAGCCTCATGCTGGGAACGATGGAGGGCAAGAGAAGAAGAAGGGGACGGCAGAGAAGGAGGTGGCTGGATGGAGTCACCCAAGCAGTCGGCGTGAGCTTAAATGGACTCCAGAGGATGGGAGAGGACAGGAAGGCCTGGAGGAACGTTGTCCATGGGATCACAATGGGTTGGACACAACTTCACAACTAACAACAACTAATCAATCTATCTATCTATCTATCATCTATCTATCTATCTATCTATCTATCTATCTATCTATCTATCTATCTATCTATCTATCTATCTATCTATCTACCTATCTATCATCTATCTATCTATCATCTATCTATCTATCATCTATCTATCTATCTATCTATCTATCTATCTATCTATCTATCTATCTATCTATCTATCTATCTATCTATTTATCCTGCGAGTCCCTTGGACTGCAAGGCCATCCAACCGGTCAGTCCTAGAGGAGGTCAACCCTGACTGCTCTTTAGAAGGCCAGATCCTGAAGAGGAAACTCAAATACTTTGGCCACCTGATGAGAAGGAAGAAGAACTCCCTGGAGAAGAGCCTCATGCTGGGAACGATGGAGGGCAAAAGAAGAAGAAGGAGACGGCAGAGAAGGAGGTGGCTGGATGGAGTCATTGAAGCAGTTGTCCTGAGCTTCAATGGACTCCGGAGGATGGTAGAGGACAGGAAGGCCTGGAGGAACGTGGTCCATGGGGTTGCGATGGTTTGGATACGACTTTGCAACTAACAACAGCAACAAACAGTAATAGAGTCGGAAGGGACCTTGGAGGTCATCTAGCCCAATCCCCTGCTCACGCAGGAGACCTGTACTAGGGATTCGAACCCCCAAACTGCCAACCTTTCTGCAAGGGAAGATCATTGAAAACCACCCGTGGTCCAGAGCCAGCTGAATTTCTCCATGGCGGCTTCCAAGAGAGAAGACTTGCATTCCTTATCCCCCTCCCTCCCCGACTCCATCGCTCGGACTTTGATTTCATATATTTAGGCACAAGGTCAAAACCAGCCCAATTCCCTAGGAGATGCGTTGGCCTTCGTCGTACGGGCGGGAATTTGTATTCCTACTGTCGGAAAGGCAGAAAGGAGAAGAAGAGCCAGGAGGCCAGGAATGGCTCAACAAAAGACTAACCAAGATAAAGAGCTCCCTTACAGGTGAATCGAATAAGTGAAATTAAAAATAAATAAGGTATCGATCAAGGGGCTTTTCAAAACAGGCCAAATCAACAAGGCCCTCTTAACCGTGTTGCTTTCTCCTCGTTAAAAAAAAAAAGGGGGGGGGGAGAGGACTAGAACCTTGAGCTGTTTTCACCCCTGAACCTTCACATGCCTCTCTTCCGCCCTCTGCTGGAAAGGGAGGGGAAAAGCAGAGAGAGCATTCTTAACTCTGCCCCAAAGGCGAGGAGGCCACCAACAAACGACTCACCGTTTTGACAGTCCGTCAGGTTGTACGCCGGAGCCGCCGGGAGGGTCTCGTTCTCACATTTCACGCAGCTGCTGCTGCCGTCTTTGTTCCACCGCCTGTAGCAGCCTGCGTGGTGTGAGGACAGGAAGGGAAGAGGAAGGAAGGAAGGAAGCAAGGAGGGGGAAGAGGGAGGGAGGGAAAAATCCATTGGAAATAAGGAAGGAAGGGAAGAGGGAGGGAAGGAGGAGGGAAAAATGAATTGGAAATAAGGAGGGAGGGAGGGAAGAGGGAGGGAGGAAAAAAGAATTGGAAATAAGGAAGGAAGGGAAGAGGGAGGGAAGGAGGAGGGAAAAATGAATTGGAAATAAGGAGGGAGGGAGGGAAGAGGGAGGGAGGAAAAAAATGAATTGGAAATAAGGAAGGAAGGGAAGAGGGAGGGAAGGAGGAGGGAAAAATGAATTGGAAATAAGGAGGGAGGGAGGGAAGAGGGAGGGAGGAAAAAAGAATTGGAAATAAGGAAGGAAGGGAAGAGGGAGGGAAGGAGGAGGGAAAAATGAATTGGAAATAAGGAGGGAGGGAGGGAAGAGGGAGGGAGGAAAAATGAATTGGAAATAAGGAAGGAAGGGAAGAGGGAGGGAAGGAGGAGGGAAAAATGAATTGGAAATAAGGAGGGAGGGAGGGAAGAGGGAGGGAGGAAAAATGAATTGGAAATAAGGAAGGAAGGGAAGAGGGAGGGAAGGAGGAGGGAAAAATGAATTGGAAATAAGGAGGGAGGGAGGGAAGAGGGAGGGAGGAAAAATGAATTGGAAATAAGGAAGGAAGGGAAGAGGGAGGGAAGGAGGAGGGAAAAATGAATTGGAAATAAGGAGGGAGGGAGGGAAGAGGGAGGGAGGAAAAATGAATTGGAAATAAGGAAGGAAGGGAAGAGGGAGGGAAGGAGGAGGGAAAAATGAATTGGAAATAAGGAGGGAGGGAGGGAAGAGGGAGGGAGGAAAAATGAATTGGAAATAAGGAAGGAAGGGAAGAGGGAGGGAAGGAGGAGGGAAAAATGAATTGGAAATAAGGAGGGAGGGAGGGAAGAGGGAGGGAGGAAAAAAAGAATTGGAAATAAGGAAGGAAGGGAAGAGGGAGGGAAGGAGGAGGGAAAAATGAATTGGAAATAAGGAGGGAGGGAGGGAAGAGGGAGGGAGGAAAAATGAATTGGAAATAAGGAAGGAAGGGAAGAGGGAGGGAAGGAGGAGAGAAAAATGAATTGGAAATAAGGAGGGAGGGAGGGAAGAGGGAGGGAGGAAAAAAAAGAATTGGAAATAAGGAAGGAAGGGAAGAGGGAGGGAAGGAGGAGGGAAAAATGAATTGGAAATAAGGAGGGAGGGAGGGAAGAGGGAGGGAGGAAAAATGAATTGGAAATAAGGAAGGAAGGGAAGAGGGAGGGAAGGAGGAGGGAAAAATGAATTGGAAATAAGGAGGGAGGGAGGGAAGAGGGAGGGAGGAAAAAAAGAATTGGAAATAAGGAAGGAAGGGAAGAGGGAGGGAAGGAGGAGGGAAAAATGAATTGGAAATAAGGAGGGAGGGAGGGAAGAGGGAGGGAGGAAAAAAATGAATTGGAAATAAGGAAGGAAGGGAAGAGGGAGGGAAGGAGGAGGGAAAAATGAATTGGAAATAAGGAGGGAGGGAGGGAAGAGGGAGGGAGGAAAAAAGAATTGGAAATAAGGAAGGAAGGGAAGAGGGAGGGAAGGAGGAGGGAAAAATGAATTGAAATAGGAGGGAGGGAGGGAGGGAAGAGGGAGGGAGGAAAAATGAATTGGAAATAAGGAAGGAAGGGAAGAGGGAGGGAAGGAGGAGGGAAAAATGAATTGGAAATAAGGAGGGAGGGAGGGAAGAGGGAGGGAGGAAAAAAAAGAATTGGAAATAAGGAAGGAAGGGAAGAGGGAGGGAAGGAGGAGGGAAAAATGAATTGGAAATAAGGAGGGAGGGAGGGAAGAGGGAGGGAGGAAAAATGAATTGGAAATAAGGAAGGAAGGGAAGAGGGAGGGAAGGAGGAGGGAAAAATGAATTGGAAATAAGGAGGGAGGGAGGGAAGAGGGAGGGAGGAAAAATGAATTGGAAATAAGGAAGGAAGGGAAGAGGGAGGGAAGGAGGAGGGAAAAATGAATTGGAAATAAGGAGGGAGGGAGGGAAGAGGGAGGGAGGAAAAATGAATTGGAAATAAGGAAGGAAGGGAAGAGGGAGGGAAGGAGGAGGGAAAATGAATTGGAAATAAGGAGGGAGGGAGGGAAGAGGGAGGGAGGAAAAATGAATTGGAAATAAGGAAGGAAGGGAAGAGGGAGGGAAGGAGGAGGGAAAAATGAATTGGAAATAAGGAGGGAGGGAGGGAAGAGGGAGGGAGGAAAAAAGAATTGGAAATAAGGAAGGAAGGGAAGAGGGAGGGAAGGAGGAGGGAAAAATGAATTGGAAATAAGGAGGGAGGGAGGGAAGAGGGAGGGAGGAAAAAAGAATTGGAAATAAGGAAGGAAGGGAAGAGGGAGGGAAGGAGGAGGGAAAAATGAATTGGAAATAAGGAGGGAGGGAGGGAAGAGGGAGGGAGGAAAAAAGAATTGGAAATAAGGAAGGAAGGGAAGAGGGAGGGAAGGAGGAGGGAAAAATGAATTGGAAAATAAGGAGGGAGGGAGGGAAGAGGGAGGGAGGAAAAAAGAATTGGAAATAAGGAAGGAAGGGAAGAGGGAGGGAAGGAGGAGGGAAAAATGAATTGGAAATAAGGAGGGAGGGAGGGAAGAGGGAGGGAGGAAAAAAGAATTGGAAATAAGGAAGGAAGGGAAGAGGGAGGGAAGGAGGAGGGAAAAATGAATTGGAAATAAGGAGGGAGGGAGGGAAGAGGGAGGGAGGAAAAAAAGAATTGGAAATAAGGAAGGAAGGGAAGAGGGAGGGAAGGAGGAGGGAAAAATGAATTGGAAATAAGGAGGGAGGGAGGGAAGAGGGAGGGAGGAAAAAAAGAATTGGAAATAAGGAAGGAAGGGAAGAGGGAGGGAAGGAGGAGGGAAAAATGAATTGGAAATAAGGAGGGAGGGAGGGAAGAGGGAGGGAGGAAAAAAAGAATTGGAAATAAGGAAGGAAGGGAAGAGGGAGGGAAGGAGGAGGGAAAAATGAATTGGAAATAAGGAGGGAGGGAGGGAAGAGGGAGGGAGGAAAAAATGAATTGGAAATAAGGAAGGAAGGGAAGAGGGAGGGAAGGAGGAGGGAAAAATGAATTGGAAATAAGGAGGGAGGGAGGGAAGAGGGAGGGAGGAAAAAATGAATTGGAAATAAGGAAGGAAGGGAAGAGGGAGGGAAGGAGGAGGGAAAAATGAATTGGAAATAAGGAGGGAGGGAGGGAAGAGGGAGGGAGGAAAAAAAGAATTGGAAATAAGGAAGGAAGGGAAGAGGGAGGGAAGGAGGAGGGAAAAATGAATTGGAAATAAGGAGGGAGGGAGGGAAGAGGGAGGGAGGAAAAAAGAATTGGAAATAAGGAAGGAAGGGAAGAGGGAGGGAAGGAGGAGGGAAAAATGAATTGGAAATAAGGAGGGAGGGAGGGAAGAGGGAGGGAGGAAAAATGAATTGGAAATAAGGAAGGAAGGGAAGAGGGAGGGAAGGAGGAGGGAAAAATGAATTGGAAATAAGGAGGGAGGGAGGGAAGAGGGAGGGAGGAAAAAAATGAATTGGAAATAAGGAAGGAAGGGAAGAGGGAGGGAAGGAGGAGGGAAAATGAATTGGAAATAAGGAGGGAGGGAGGGAAGAGGGAGGGAGGAAAAAAGAATTGGAAATAAGGAAGGAAGGGAAGAGGGAGGGAAGGAGGAGGGAAAAATGAATTGGAAATAAGGAGGGAGGGAGGGAAGAGGGAGGGAGGAAAAAAGAATTGGAAATAAGGAAGGAAGGGAAGAGGGAGGGAAGGAGGAGGGAAAAATGAATTGGAAATAAGGAGGGAGGGAGGGAAGAGGGAGGGAGGAAAAAAAGAATTGGAAATAAGGAAGGAAGGGAAGAGGGAGGGAAGGAGGAGGGAAAAATGAATTGGAAATAAGGAGGGAGGGAGGGAAGAGGGAGGGAGGAAAAAATGAATTGGAAATAAGGAAGGAAGGAAGAGGGAGGGAAGGAGGAGGGAAAAATGAATTGGAAATAAGGAGGGAGGGAGGGAAGAGGGAGGGAGGAAAAAAGAATTGGAAATAAGGAAGGAAGGGAAGAGGGAGGGAAGGAGGAGGGAAAATGAATTGGAAATAAGGAGGGAGGGAGGGAAGAGGGAGGGAGGAAAAATGAATTGGAAATAAGGAAGGAAGGGAAGAGGGAGGGAAGGAGGAGGGAAAAATGAATTGGAAATAAGGAGGGAGGGAGGGAAGAGGGAGGGAGGAAAAAAAAGAATTGGAAATAAGGAAGGAAGGGAAGAGGGAGGGAAGGAGGAGGGAAAAATGAATTGGAAATAAGGAGGGAGGGAGGGAAGAGGGAGGGAGGAAAAATGAATTGGAAATAAGGAAGGAAGGGAAGAGGGAGGGAAGGAGGAGGGAAAAATGAATTGGAAATAAGGAGGGAGGGAGGGAAGAGGGAGGGAGGAAAAAAGAATTGGAAATAAGGAAGGAAGGGAAGAGGGAGGGAAGGAGGAGGGAAAAATGAATTGGAAATAAGGAGGGAGGGAGGGAAGAGGGAGGGAGGAAAAATGAATTGGAAATAAGGAAGGAAGGGAAGAGGGAGGGAAGGAGGAGGGAAAAATGAATTGGAAATAAGGACGGGAGGGAGGGAAGAGGGAGGGAGGAAAAAAAAGAATTGGAAATAAGGAAGGAAGGGAAGAGGGAGGGAAGGAGGAGGGAAAAATGAATTGGAAATAAGGAGGGAGGGAGGGAAGAGGGAGGGAGGAAAAATGAATTGGAAATAAGGAAGGAAGGGAAGAGGGAGGGAAGGAGGAGGGAAAAATG
>NC_138551.1:148788555-148966055 GCF_964273705.1 Natrix helvetica
GAAGAGGGAGGGGAGAAGAAAGAATGAATTGGAAATAAGGAAGGAGGGAGGAAGGAAGGGAAGAGGGAGGAAAGAATGAATTGGTAATGGGGGAGGGAGGGAGTGAAGAGGGAGGGAGGGAAGAAAGAATGAATTGGAAATAAGGAAGGAGGGAGGGAGGAAGGAAGGGAGGGAAGAAGGAGGAAAGAATGGATTGGAAATGAGGGAGGGAGGGAAGAAAGAAAGAAAGAAGGAGGAGGGAGGAAAGAATAAATTGGAAATAAGGAAGGAGGGAGGGAGGGAAAAATGAATTGGAAATGAGGGAGGGAGGATGGAAGGAAGGAAGAGGGAGGAAAGAATGAATTGGAAATGAGGGAGGGAGGAAGGAAGGAAGAGGGAGGAAAGAATGAATTGGAAATAAGAAAGGAGGGAGGGAGGAAGGAAAGAGGGAGGAAGGAAAGAATGAATTGGAAATGGGGGAGGGAGGAAGGGAAGAGGGAGAGAGGGAGGGAAGGAGGAAAGAATGAATTGGAAATAAGGAAGGAGGGAAGAAGGAAGGAAGAGGGAGGAAGGAAAGAATGAATTGGAAATGGGGGAGGGAGGAAGGGAAGAGGGAGGGAGGGAGGGAAGAAGGGAGGGAGGAAAGAATGAATTGGAAATAAGGAGAGAGGGAGGGATAGGCGCAGACCTCCCCTTTCAACCCAACTTAGGATCACTGTTCTTTCATCTCCCTTGTACTGAAAATCAGCATTGCAATTTTATTGTAGTGGCAGAAATAAACCTGGCAGTGATTTTTGACAGCGTTTAAAAAGAAAAGAAAGAAAAGAAAAGAATGAAAACAGAGAAAGTTCTCTTTTTTTCCCCCTCCCTCTTCCTTTGATCCATTAACTTTGCTAGATACAGAACCTTACCACCTCGACTTAGCCTTCTACTGCCGTACCGTTCCAACGTCAAGCCCCTCGGCGAGACGGACCGCAAATAAACGTTGCGAAGAAACAAACAGCTATTCGTTTCACTAGGGCATGAAGGCAGCGAGAAAGAGAAGGGGAAGTGGGCTCATCTTTTAGCTTTACGTCTAAGGAGCTTGCCGTTTTGAAATAATGAAGGAGGAAGGGGAATATACTGGGTTCAAAAATAAAGGGAGACTAGTATAGATCTATTTCAAGCTATTTAGCTCTCATCAGCTAGCCATACCCTTACTGGGATTTGAACCCAAATCCCAGTAAGGGTATGGCTAGCTGATGAGAGCTAAATAGCTTGAAATAGATCTATACTAGTCTCCCTTTATTTATTTATCAGCACAAATACAACATTTGTGTATGTAGGTATGTAGGTATATGTGTGTGTGTGTGTGTGTGTGTGTGTGTGTGTGTGTGTGTGTATGTATGTATATATATATATATATATATATATTTATATATATATATATATATATATATATATATATATATATATATATATATATATATATATATATATATATGTATGTATATGTATATTTGTTTTTGTAGATTTTCACGGGTTGCAAAGACAATCTCAACCTTACACGGGAAAAGACCCAAATACAACAAAACCAGCATATATATATATATCCCACAGGAGGATAGCGCCAAAACTTTTTTTAAAAAACATTGGTATCGCTTGATTAATTTCAACCTTGATTCCAGGAGGGATTTTTGAAAAGTGGGTGGGAGCTCAAACAAATGAACGGGATAAGATTTTTCACAACGCTAAAGCGGGCGGAAGGCTGAAAAGCGGCGGTATTCCTTGCCGCTGGAAGGAGACCATGGAGAAAGCCATCTGTCCTCGGGATCGGCTTCTCCGGGTATGAAAATGCTGCTCCCCCCCCCCCGCAGGCCCAACCACGCTAACGGCCTACCTGGAGTGCATTGGCTGTTGGCGAGACAGGTGCTGTTGGCCTCCATTGTATCGACACAGCATTCCGCGTCCGACTCCTAGTTGTGCAAAGAGGAAATAAACAGTGCATTTTTCCAAAGTTTCGTTTGCTTAGCACTCCGTTTTGTAATCGCTTGCTCCTCTGCATGTGTGTATTCTGTTAAGATACAGCCTGTTGTGCCTTAAAACGGCTTTTACTGTACTGCCATAAACTGGATTCTACTGTACAGCACAGTGGAGTTGCCATGGTAACGGCTTCACAGTATTTCACAAGGAGGCTCCTTCTGGTGAGGGAAAAAAATCCAACATTAAAAATTATGTTTGGTCTGGACATTTGTGAATGTCTAATACAGGATTGAGGGACGCGGCGGCTCAGTGATGCTGAGCTTGTCCATCAGAAAGGTCGGCAGTTCGGCGGTTCGAATCCCTAGCGCCATGTAATGGAGTGAGCTCCCGTGACTTGTCCCCGCTTCTGCCAACCTAGCAGTTCGAAAGCACGTAAAAATAATGCAAGTGGAAAAAAATAGGGACCACCTTTGGTGGGAAGGCAACAGCGTTCCGTGCGCCTTCGGGAGTTGAGTCATGCCAGCCATATGACCACGGAGACGTCTTCGGACAGCGCTGGCTCTTCGGCTTTGAAACGGAGATGAGCGCCCCCTCCCGGGAATGACTAGCACATATATGCGAGGGGAACCTTTACATTTAACTCTATGATTGGGATAAACAAATACCCGGGCCACGCATGGTTAACAGCTAGTTTGACAAATAAATAAATAAATAATAAATAAATAAATAAATAAATAAATAAATAAATAAATAAATAATAAATGAATAAATAAATAAATAAATTTCCCCACCGGAGTGAAAACCCATCCAGTCTCCATCTTGATTGTCGGCGGTTTCCTTTTGACTTCCTGCCCAGAGTCATTTGGCTGGACGCCATCCCAGCCAGCTCACCACGAACATTTAAAAAGCACATTTTCTCTTCCCGCAAAGAATTCTGCGCCGGGCATAAAATAAGCTCTCCGCGTTCCTGCGGTGTTCCACTGTGAAAGCTGCTGTTTGATTGACCATCTGGAGCCCCGTTTCCCCAGGAGGGGAACACCGTGGTCTCGCCTTTTGTAAGTGAGGTTTGCGGCTCGGCCGGGGCTCCAAGGCAAGACCCCTCCCTCCCCCAAGTTGGTTTCACCCCCCGTTCCCCAAGATTGGTGGGATCGATTGGGAAAAGCGTCCCTTCTAAATGAGTTGTCAAGAACACAAACGCCCGGCGATCTCCAGCCAAGCTTTTCACGCAGACTTATTGTCTTCTTGGCAAGCTTTACTCGCTCGAATGCTTTAAGGCCTGCTGATCTCGAACGGTATTTTCCTCTTCTTGAAGTTGTAGCACGCCGTACGGCCGGCGGGCTCTGGAATTGATCGATGGCACAGACAAAAGAATAATTCAACCGGGGCACTGGGCTTGGGGTTTCAAAAGCGGAGAGAGATGAAGATATATACACTTGCCGTTCCCGGGATAACTTTGGGCAAACTTTGACGTGAGGAAGACAGGTAGTTCTTGAACTGACAACAGTTCATTTAGCGAGTGTTTGAAGTTACGACAGTCCTGGAAAAAGTGGCTTATGCGCATGCGCAGAAGCAAAAAACAAGATGATGGCGCCTACGCCACCGCCGATAGAAAGACAGCTTGCATAAAATAAAGACCGGTTTTAAGGTCCTATTTGTTGTATTGGTGCCTCTGATCGAACAAAAAAAAAATTCTACGTAACGGCTGATTTAGGAGAAATATATATATATATATAAGATGTTGCTCCTATCTTCGGCTGCCAGAAGATTTTAATGGCGGCCTAAAAGATGACGTTAAACTAAGTCAGCTGAATTTAAATTTGGGTTATTCTGAACACGGCAAGGTGCAACCTAAAAAAGGCATCTAAATTTCAAAAAATGTGGAAAAGAACAATAAAATATGGCTTGGATACTTCTGAATCTCGGAGCCAAAACTAGGGCCTATATTTGGAGATGGATGAGGCAGAGGGAGAACATTTTTCAGAGGATAGCTTTTGGGAAAGAAAACAAGAAAAAAAAATCCGCCTCTGCCTCCCAGAAATTTGCCTCCTAGCAGCAAACAGCAAACAGCTGGTTTCAGTTTCAGCACAGCCTGATTAGCACAAGGGGAAAAAAATCTACCTCTCTGCCTACCAGCAATTTGCCTCCTTACAGCAAACAGCCAGTTTCTGTTTCAGCACAGTCTGATTAGCACAAGCAGCTGTTGGTTGGGCCTCCCGATGATCAGCTGTTTCAGGCTGCAGAGATTGCCATAGCCTGTTGCTGCCTCGGCACACCCCGGCCGCGCGGGTTGTAATGGGGAGTACCAGATACTCCCACGTAACACCACTCCTGCGCGAGCTGCACTGGCTGCCTGTGGTTTTTCGGATGCGTTTCAAGGTTCTGATCACCATCTTTAAAGCGCTCCATGGCACAGGACCTAGTTACTTGCGGGATCGCATCCTCCCACATACATCCCTGCGGCCAATTCGCTCTCACAGGGAGGGGCTTCTCCAGGTGCCGTCCACTAGGCAATGCCAGCGGGCGGCGCCAAGGAGTAGGGCCTTCTCTGTGATGGGCCCAACCCTCTGGAATGACCTCCCCCCCGATATTAGAACCACCACGGACTTCCGCTCCTTCCGACAAAAATTGAAGACTCACCTGTTCCGATTAGCTGGCCTGGCATAATTATAACTGTTATAACTGTTACCTCCTGGAAATATATTTTTAACCGGTATTTTAAGGGTATTGTTTTAAATTTAATTGATTTTAGGGTTTTAAAGCCATATTTATATTCTTGCTGTACAGTTCTTTTAATTCTTTTAACCTCCTCCATATTTATCTATTTAATGAATTTTACTGTGGATGATGTATTTGCTGTGTGGACTGTACACCGCCCCGAGTCCCTTTTGGGAGAGGGGACGGTCTAGAAGTGCAAATAAATAAATAAATAAATAAAATTTTCAGCCTCCGCATCCCATTTTTCGGGTTCCGCGCGAACAATTTTCCACCCGTTCCAGGCGGCGAGGATCAAAATAGGCAGAAAAATGGGGTATGCAGAGGCGGTAATAGGCTATGGCAATCCCTGCAGACTGAAACAGCTGATGGTCGGGAAGCGATTCCAACTGACAATCAGCTGCTTGTGCTAATCAGGCTGTGCTGAACCTGAAACAGGCTGTTCACTGTTGGCTGCAAGGAGGCAAATTGCTGGGAGACAGAGACCAAAAGGTGAGAGCCAGAGGGTGAACAGGGCTACATTCGGTGAATAAGACACACCCAAATTTTCACCCTCTTTGGGGAAAAAGCTGGTCTTATACTCTGAACAATACGGTAGCTCTACCAGGCCGGGAAATTCTGACAAGGAAAGAAATCTTTTCTTGCCTTTTTAGAGGAAAAAAAAATGAGAGCAATTTCTGTTCAGAACAGACTGTAAGTTACCGGTTTGGGGAATTCTTGCTGCTCCTCGAACAGAAATCTAACCTGCCCCGATTTGGAAATGCTGTAAATCAAGATTAATGCAGTGAGTCACCTACGAGCCGGTAGAAGGGATATAATTCAGCCTTTGTAAAATCATACTGGGAGGGATTAAGTCAGGCATTGTCCAGGTGGAAGAGTGTTTTTCAACTTCGGCAACATGGAGGCGTGTGGACTCCAACTCCCAGAATTCCCCAGCTAGCATAGCTGGGGAATTCTGGGAGTTGAAGTCCACACATCTTCAAGTTGCCAAAATGGAAAAAAAACCACTGGCCTGGAGCAGTGGTGGGTTGCAAACCTTTTTACTACTGGTTCGGGCGCACTTCCATGCGCGCTCGTGCGCAACGTTTCTATGCGTGCGCGGAAGCATCTGGGTGGGTGGGCGGAGCCTCCCACCACTGCTACTACTGGTTCGGCTGAACCGGGAGCAACCCACCACTGGTCCGGAGGAGGGAGAGAAAGAGAAAGTGAGTGACGTATGAGGCTGGGTGAGAAGCAACCTAGAACTAAGGAGAAACTTCCTAACAGTGAGGACAATTAACCAGCGGAACGGCTTGCCACTAGAAGTTGTGAATGCTCCATCACTAGAAGCTTTTAAGAAGAGACTAGACCGCCGTTTGCGCAGGTAGGGTCTCCTGCTTAAGCAGGGGGTTGGACTAGAAGACCTCCAAGGTCTCTTCCAGCGAGGGCAGTACAGAACAACAGACTTGGAAGGGATCTTGGAGGTCTTTTAGTCCAACCTCCTGCTCAAGCAGGAAACCCTATACCGTTCCAGACAAACGGTGCACCCACAACATCTGGTGGCAAGCTGTTCCCCTGGTCAATTGTTCTCACTGTCAGGAAATTACTCCTTTGTTCTAGGTTGTTTCCCTCCTGGATTGGCTTCCATCAGGGGTGGGTTCCTGCCAGTTCTAAGCTCTTCTATAGAAGAGGTTCCACAAATCTACCGTGCCATTTAGAAACGGTTCCAGCTGCCTCCCCCCGCCCATCCGCACATCATCAAGATGAAGAGCGAGAGGAGGAATTCTGGGAGTTGAAGTCCACAAGTCTTAAAGCTGTCAACTTTGAACACCCCTGGAGTTTTTTTTCTAAAGGGTTAGGGGTGCAAGGTCTTGTAACTTGACAGCTTTAAGACTTGCACACTTCAATGCCAGAGTTCCTGAGCCAACATGACTGGAGGAGGAATTCTGGGAGTTGAAGTCCACAAGCCTTAAAGCTGTCAAGTTTGAGCACCCCTGGGTTTTTTTTTTCTAAAGGGTTAAAGGTGCAAGGGTCTTGTAATTTGACAGCTTTAAGACTTGCGTGCTTCAAATGCCAGAGTTTCTGAGCCAACATTTTGGTTGCTAAGCAAGAGCGTTGTTAAGTGAGTTTCACCACATTTTACAAGTTGGCCATGCCCATCCAGTCACATGGCTGGCAAGCCACTCCCACCCGGTCACATGGCTGGCAAGCCACTCCCACAAAGCAGACCACACCTACAGAAGAGGTTCTAAAAATTTTTGAAACCCACCACTGGTTTCCATCCATTGCTTCATTAGATTGCATTACATTAGATTGTAGGAAGCCTTGAAAAATCTAGTAAGGAAATCCTTCTGAAACAAGGTCCCGGGCTGCCTGGTGGATCAACAGAATATCTAGAGAGAAGAGCAACCAGGAGGATGAGGGGACTGGAGACTGAAACATACGATGAACGGTTGCAGGAACTGGGCATGGCTAGCCGAGTGAAGAGAAGGACCAGGGGAGACAGGAGAGTAGCGTTCCAATATTTGAGGGGCTGCCACTGAGAGGGGGGGGTTTCCCAAGCTATTTTCCAAAGCACCCGAAGGCCAGACAAGGAATAATGGATGGAAACTGAACAAGGAGAGATTAAACCTGGAAATCAGGAGGAACTTTCTGACAGTGGGAACAATCAACCGGTGGAACAGAAGTTGCCTTCGGAAGTTGTGGGAGCTTCATCGCCGGAAGCTTTCAAGAAAAGATTGGGCTGCCATCAGTCAGAAATGGCGTAGGGTCTCCTGCTTGAGCGGGGGTGGTGGTGGACTAGATGACCTACAAGGTCCTTTTTGAACTCTGTAAATCTGTCATATCTTCAATTTGCAATCTGGAAACAAATTCCTCTTTTATTCACATAGAGGTGGCAGAGGATTTCTACAGAAAACAGGGGTGGTTTTTTTTGGGGGGGGGGAGTTTAAAAACAAACAAACAGCCTTCTCATTCACAAATCCAGGCTGATCCGATCTACAGACTTAATATCCTTTGGAGTGATCAGTAATCACAAGTGGAAATCAGGATTAAGACCCTGCGGTCTTCCAGAGCCACATTAGGGACACTCGCTGGAGGAACAGATGGCTGAACCTCCCTCGTAGCATCCTCAGAGTAGGGAGAAGAGGAACCCAATGTGGCTTGTTAGAGACGTAACTTAGCCCGGGAGTAGTGCCGTCAATCAACCCACCAGCCAATGAGCCAACAGTGGGTTATGCTACTTATAAAATTCCTGTCTCCAGGTCACGAGTTTCAGTGGCTAAACCTGAGCCTCTCTCTTCGATTTTCAATCTCTTCCTTTTTATTTTGGATTAGCCGATAACCTGGTATTGCCTGGGAATTTATTTATTTATAGGGGGAAAATGTCCGGACCAAATGTAATTTCTCATGTTGGATTTCCCCCCTTACCAGAGGGAGCCCCCTGGTGGAGTACTGTGAAGCTGTTACCAGGGCAACTCCAGTGTGCTGTACAGTGGAAGCCATTTTACAGCAGTAAAGTAGAAGCCATTTTATGGCAGTACAGTAGAAGCCGTTTTAAGGCACAACAGGCTGTATCTTAACAGAACACAGACACCGAGGGGTGTTTAGGGGTGTCTTACCCCCACAGTATTTTTTTCCAGAGAGTAAGTCATCTGTGTACCACGTTTGGTTGAAATTGTTTGAGGCGTTCCAGAGTTATGCTGGAAGACACATACACACAGCCATTTTTATACATATAGAAGATTTCAGCCAACAGCCACAAGCCATACCTACCAAGCTGTCAGTGGATTTGCTGGTGACTTCTGCTCCCAGCACAGTTAGAAGGAAGACGCAGGGCACGGCCATGGCTAAGATGGAGCAAAGCCTACGAAGAAAATAAAAGAATATATTATGTGTGTGTATGTATGTATGTAACACAAACACATTCTTATTTCCCTGGCTCAGCTGATAAAGGAGGAGAAACCTGTGGCATAGTGGCTAAGACTCTTGCCTAGTGTATAATACAGCCCAGGTTCGAATCCCAGTAAGGGTATGGCTAGCTGATGAGAGCTAAATAGCTCGAAATGGATCTATACTGGTCTCCCTTTATTTTATCAGTACAAATACAACATATATATATGTGTGTGTGTGTGTGTGTGTGTGTATATATATATATACACACACACACACACATATATATATATATATACATATACATATATATATATATAGTGTGTGTGTGTGTATTGCGTCACAACCCCTGGTATGCCCAAATATGGGAGGGAGCATACTGCTTCCCTTTTCTGTCTATCGGCTCACCCTAGGAGCCATCCAGGCAGAAAGCCATTTTTTTAATGTTGCCTCGTTATTTATTTATCAGCACAAATGCAACATATATTCAGCAAAAGAGAGGCAGAACGGTAAGAAATACAGGTAGCCCTCAACTTACAAGAGTTCATTTAGCGACCGTTCATAGTTACAACGGTGCTGGAAAAAAGTGACTCATGACCACGTTTCACACTTACGACTGTTGCACACACACACACCCCTACAGTCACGTGATTTACATTCGGATGCTTTGAGAACCCATTCACGCTGCAGTCAGTGGTGGGATTCAAATTTTTTTACCACCAAGGAACAGAAGTTGCCTTCGGAAGTTGTGGGACTGCCATTTGTCAGAAATGGTGTAGGCAGGGTCTCCTGCTTGGGCAGGGGGTTGGACTAAATGACCTACAAGGTCCCTTCCAACTCTTTTAATCTGATAGATAGATAGATAGATAGATAGATAGATAGATAGATAGATAGATAGACAGACATGTAGATAGATAGATAGATAGATAGATAGATAGATAGATAGATAGATAGATAGATAGATAAATATAGATAGATAGCTAGATAGACAGATAGACAGATAGATAAATAGATAGATGATAGATAGATGATAGATAGATAGATGATAAATAGATAGATAGATAGATAGATAGATAGATAGATAGATAGATAGATAGTTATACATATATAGGTAGGTAGGTAGGTAGGTATAGATAGACATAAGTAGGTAGGTAGATATATATATTAGATAGATAGATAATTGATAGATTAGATAGGTAGATTAGATTCATAGGCAGGCAGGGAGACATAGGTAGGTATAGATAGATAGAGACAGACATATAGATAGAGAGAGAGAGAGAGAGAGAGAGAGAGAGAGAGGGAGGGAGGGAGGGAGACATAAGTAGGTAGGTAGGTAGTTAGATAGATTAGATAGATAGATGATTGATAGATTAGATAGGTAGATAGATTAGATATATAGGCTGGCAGTTAGGCTGGCAGGTAGGTAGATTAACAGAGTTGGAAGGGACCTTGTAGGTCATCTAGTTCAAATAGCTTTTTGCACATCCAGCCACACCCAGCCTGGACATGCAAACATCAGAAGAAGAAATCTACTTTTAGCAATTTTGTATGAATCAACCCTTGGGAAAATCCCAAGGATGCAAAACTTCCCAATTTGGATTATCAGCTTTCGACCTAAGTTTTATGAAAAACAGACATTTTTGAGAAGGATGAAAAACCCTGGTTACTTGGGGTGATCAGAGAGAGTTTGCAAACAGTCCCAAGCCGTTGCAAAACCAAGCTCTTCCACCCCTCTCCTACCTTAGAAACCAAAACGAAGGGACCCAAAATGAGTTACGTCTTATAAAACTCCCGAGAACGATAACAACTCTTGCGAAGCCATTCGCGTGGCGGTATTAATTTCTAATTTGGCATGCACAATTGGGAAGCAAATTTCAGGAAACATCAAAAGGCAATTTTGATCAAATTAAAAGAGAGAGGCTTAAAAAAGAAAAAGAATAATAATAATAATAATAAAGCGAAAAGGAATCTGATGAAGTACATGAGAACAAATTGGCTTTTTGATAAGCCCCAAATTGGGGGGGGGGAAGATGGGCCTCCTTGAAGTGATAATTGAACGTCCTTTTTTCTCGCCCATCTTTAGAAAATGAAGCATCTTTTTAATCTCCCCAAAATTACCAAGTGCAGCTTGCGAAGCACAGAGAGAAGGAATGAAAGCTTTTCGCATCCATCAGTTTCAAACCAAACAGAACGGAGTTGTTTTATTCCTGGGAATTTATCGCGTCAAGGACCAAGCGAAGGCATTAGGGGGGGGGGGGGAGTGAAGAACGGAGTGAAAATACACCGTTTCCACTCTCACATCAGAGACGCATCAAAGCTTTGCGGCCTGTGAAAGCGGAGGGCTCGGATGGCTTCCTGTTATTGGGTGCATCAAACGGAGAGGCATAGAAATTTCTCATTTTGCAAAACTGCAGGAGATTAAGGGTCCTTGATGCAATCCATTGACTTGGATTTTTTTTTTAAAAAAACCCTCAATCCTAGGATCAAAGGGCTACTAGCTCTGATCAGACTTGTATCGGACTGCTGCTGTGGCCTGCTGGCGACTAGTAGAGCCGGCAGCAAAGTCGGACAGTGAGGAGATTGGGGAGGAACATGGGCCAGTCCTGGGGGCTGAGGAAAGCTCGGACGAGGGCTCTGTGTCGGAGGCAGGGAGGGAGTTAGACAGCAATGAGGCAGAGGAACAGCTGGAGCCTGTTCCCAGTGTGAGCAGGCGCAGAGCTGCCAGAACAACTAAGAAAGCAGGGTCGACTTGGGAGTAAAGCCACACCTTGGAGGTGATTGGCCCCACCACCCAAGGAAACAAAAGAGAAGCGAACGGGGAGGGGGCTTTTGCAGGAAACAATTAGCGCCTTCGGTTGTTTCAAGAGTGGAAAGTTCTGTTTGTGACGATAAGAGACTCGGTGCCAAGTGTTTGGAAACTAGTTATCTGGCAGCTCGCCAAGTGAGATAAGGTTCGTGTTGATAAATATTCCTCTGAAACACTGTTTGCCAAGCCTTGCTGACTGTGAATGAAAGGAATTCACAGTCGGGTAAATAAAAGAGGTTTTGCCGGGACCCAGACTTTGCTTCATGCCCGTTAAGGAAGCCTAAGTCAGAACAACTGCGACATGTAGGTTTAAATAGACAAAGCATCTCTGTTCTAAGAGTCCACTGCCCACATCTGGCAGAGGTGTCAGAGGAGCAAAAGGGGAGTGGAGTTTGCAGGAGACAATTAGTTTGCTTAATTGGTTCGTGAGACTCCTTGCCAAGTTTTGCAGAGATCGGCCTGGCAGCTCTCCAAGACAGATAAGGTCTGTGTTCGTAAATCCTCCCTCGAAAGACTTTGCTGGATGTGAAGGAGCAGAATTCACAGCAAATTAATAAAAGGAGTTTTTCTCGGGACCAGGAGTTTGATTCATGCTCTCAGATCAGAAGACCAGGGTTGACAAATATTGTATCACAAACGTCTTGTTTTTTGTTAATATCAGCAGGGGGAAATAAACAAAAACAACCTTCATTCCTTCCAGCTTGCCAAAAACCATTGAACTGAGCCTCTGGCTGTTCAGTGGCCTGATGAATCCTTTTCCAAATCTGGAATTTAACCAAGAAGATGTGACAGTTTTATTTGGGGACAAGCGGGTTTATTTTGAAAGCAGGTTTTTTTTTTCCTTTTTAAACCAGCCTGAAAAATGAGAAGGCTGTCTCAAAGGGAAATCGGCGACCTGCCCATTTTATCCATTTCGCGCCAGTAGCTGTGCCAAAATAGATCTACCTTCCATCTCGTTTAGAAAAGAAGAAAAACTGGAGCCCGTCGTAGGAAGGATGGGGTTAGCAGGATGGGTCACATCCCCGCCCGCGCGGCTCCTTTGATCGTGTCCTTATCAACCAGGCAAGAATTATTTACGGAGCGATTTTTCTCGCCTGCCACAAATTTGTAAGAGGCTCGGGCGAACATTTGCTCTCTGGCTGCTGGTCTGGCATTTATCTGCTTTTACGGCCCCGAGAATTGATCTGTCTCTTTTCAAGATGGAACGGCTGATGTTTTTATCCTGGCTAAGCCTATATTTCTCACGCGCCTTCGCACAGACTGGATTCGCTGGGCAGAACGGCTGTCCGGTTCACCGCTGGGCTGAATTGCAGGCTTTAGATTAACGGGAGTTGGAAGGGATCTTGTAGGTCATCTAGTCCAACCACCACCACCCCGCCCAAGCAGGAGACCCTACACCATTTCTGACAGATGGCAGCCGAGTCTCTTCTTGAAAGCTTCCAGGGATGAAGCTCCCACAACTTCTGGCTAACAGAAGAATAACAGAATAACGGAGTTGGAAGGGACCTTGTCGGTCATCTAGTCCAACCCCCCCTCCTAAGCAGGAGACCCTACACCATTTCTGACAAATTGCAGCCCAGTCTCTTCCAGGGATGAAGCTCCCACAACTTCCAAAGGCAATTTCTCTTCCTTTGGTAGATTGTTGTGTCAGGAAATTCCTTCTTATTTCCAGGTTGAATCTCTCCTTGTTCAGTTTCCATCCATTATTCCTTGTCTGGCCTTCAGGTGCTTTGGAAAATAGCTTGATTCCCTGCTCTGTGGCAGCCCCTCAAATATTGGAAGTCTGCTCTCCTTCCTCCCCTGGTCCTTCTCTTCCCTAGACCAGCCAGGCCCAGTTCCTGCAACCATTCATCGTATGTTTTAGCCTCCAGTCCCCTAATCATCCTGGTTACTCTTCTCTGCACTCTTTCTAGAGTCTCAATCTCTTTTTTACATCGTGGCAACCAAAACTGAATGCAGTACTCTAGGTGTGGCCTTACTAAGGCCTTATAGAGTGGTGTTAGTACCTCACTTGATCTTGAATCAAAGCGTCTCCTGCTTAGGAGACGTATCGCACAAGGATGGTTTAAAGCTGCTTTTCTCCCTTTGTCGTTCTAATTTTGAACAGTCACTAAGTGAACGGATGTAAATCAAGGACTACCGGAATTTTTGGAAAGAGTTCCCAAATAATCCAGGACTGAGGAGCCAAGCGGTCTCTCAATCAGCCTCTTCTTTAGGATAACAATTTAGCAAGGAGGCAGGATACAGATATAAATAGCATTGAGAAGCCCTCTGCTTCTGAAACACAATGGGGGGGAAAGCACACCACAAGGTGATCTAAAAACCAGCCCGTTTCTTTGCAGCCTATTTTGTCCCCCAAAAGCCATCTCAGCGGCCTGGGCTCCTGCTATTTTGATCACACCTGCCAACTTCTCAGGCCCTTGGAGACTGGGATAGTGTTCTGGGCGAGGCTTCCCGAGAGCAGGAAGCAAACTCTTTGTCCCGACAAAAACCCCATCTTATTAATTGACTGTGAATTCTGCTCCTTCACATCCAGCAAAGTCTTTCGAGGGAGGATTTACGGTCACAGACCTCATCTGGCTTGGAGAACTGCCAGGCGGATCTCGGCAAAACTTGGCAAGGAATCTTGGAGAGTCAGGAACCAATGAAGTGAGCTAATTGTCTCCTGCAAACTCCACTCCCCTTTCGCTTCTCTTTTATTTCCTCTGGGAGGGGCCATACATCGTCCACCTGTGGCCTTACTCCCAAGTCGACCCTTGTTCTTTAGCTGTTCCCTCCCTCTGGCAACTCTGCGCATGCGCACACTGGAAACAGGCTCCAGCTGTTCTTCTGCCCCACTGATCTCCGACTCCGAAGGCAGCTGATAACTGTCAGAGGGCCCTGGCCCTCTCTCTGCCTCCGACACAGAGCCCTCATCAGAGCCTTCCCCAGACTCCAGGACTGGCCCATCTTCCTCCCCAACCTCCTCACTGTCCGAATCTGCTGCCAGCTCCACTGGTCGCTGGTGGGCCACAACCGATAGGGTCTCCTGCTAGAGCAAGGGGTTGGACTAGAAGCCCTCCAAGGTCCCTTCCAACTCTTGTTATTCTGTATTCTGTCTTGTCCAGGCCGAGCACAAGATTTTAACTAAAGCGGTGGCTAGTATCTCGCCTTGCCACTCGTCAGTTTCAGTAAGATAACAGTATACGGAGAAATGAAAAAAAAAAAGCACCTTGGGTCCAAAAGTCATCTTAACGGACAAATTTATAAATTAGACCGTTCGCATCGATCCTTTTCTCTTTTTAACCAACTGAATTGGCAACGAAAATGGGAAAATTATTCCGAGTTTTCACAAAGGACCTCGCCCCTCCTGCCTCCGTGCTTCCCCACCGACAGTGAAACCCACCCGTTGCGCTTCCATTCTCTGGCGCTGCTACTCAGCCGAGCTGTGCGCGAGCAGGGGTAAAGATTTCTAATACTTGAATAGTTAAGCTGATTAAAAGAAGCCGGGCGATCAAAGCAGGCCATTAATCGGGATTGTAAGGCAAAGAATGGCTTGTCAATTTAAAAAAAAAAAAAAACTGCCAGCAACTCGGTTTCTATAAAACAGCTTTCCCCGTACGTGTGTTAAGCTCATGTCGGAGCAGGAAGCGAATATTTCCAAGGATCCAGGCACACTTCGGATTACAGCTCTGGTTTCTTCAAAATTCTCCCAGTTTGGGTTGGTTCTAACAACCAGGCGTGGCAAAATTATGGTGGGAAAATCTCTGGTAGGCATGGCGCAGGGCCAGCTGTGTTGGTGTAACACGGGGGAGAATATTTGTGCAGGAATCCCGGTTCTTTGCTATACGGTAGTGCAGGGCTGGCAACCCGCAGCTCTGGAGCCGCCTATGGCTCCGGAGCTGCATGTGGCTCTTTCATCCCTCTGCTACGGCTCCCTATCGCCAGTGAGCACCACAATTTTGAGAGGAGCTTCCGGTTAGGGGAGGGGAAGCAGGGCGCGCCAGGAGGAGACTCTACGGCAAGGGGCAGGTTTTCCGGTCAGCTCCACAATTGATAGGGCTTTCGGTTAGGACAGGTAGAGGAAAAAGGATGCCACGCTAGGAGGAGACTATGGTGAGGGAATGGGAGTTCCAATCGGCTCCACAATTGATAGGGCTTTCGGTTAGGACAGGTAGAGGAAAAAGGATGCCACGCTAGGAGGAGACTCTATGGTGAGGGAACTGGACTTCCGGTCAGCACCACAATTGATAGGGCTTTCGGTTAGGACAGGTAGAGGAAAAAGGATGCCACGCTAGGAGGAGACTCTATGGTGAGGGAACTGGACTTCCGGTCAGCACCACAATTGATAGGGCTTTCGGTTAGGACAGGTAGAGGAAAAAGGATGCCACGCTAGGAGGAGACTCTATGGTGGGGGAACCAGACTTCCGGTCAGCTCCAGAATTGAACGGGGGGCTTCCGGTTATGACTTTTGTAGCGCTTTGAGTGTTTAACGTTGCCAACCCCTGTGCTAGTGTATGTGTGAGGCCAGATTGGAGTGTTTCTTAAGTCTTTCTCACACACTGGAATTGCTGCTCCCTCCTTCCCATCCTTCCTCGGTCGCCTTCTGCGCGTTCTCAGAGTCCCTCTTCCCATTCCAAGGCTGACATCTCCGTGGATGAGGCGGACTCTCTGTTCCTCCACCCCACAAGGAGACTCACACATCTCTGAGCTTTCAAGGAAAGCTTTTCGCGCCACAACTGGGAACATCGAAGCCGCAGCTTCAAAACGCACGTCAAAAAAAAAAAATCATCGTCGCGCATCGCAAAACTCAAGGGCGAGGGAATTAATCAGAGGAAAGAATATAAACGGATCGGTTAGATAAATTTAATTTGGAATATAAATGAGGGTGATTAGAGCCAGGGCCCGGAAGGAAGGCACGGACCACAAGCTTCATTCAACAAAATTCCCCCCCCCCCCCCATTTCAAATCTTTAAAAGGCCAACAAAACCAACCGGTTCCCCGATCTTTCAATTATCTAGCCAAAGTTTTCCAAGGCTCAGGTAAATCCCTCTTGGTCACAGCTGCTCTGCTTCTTTCCTTAATGACCCGAGGGCCAGACTGGATGCAACCAATTGGAAAGTTTGCAAAAATTTGAAAAAGCTGCAGCTCGCCTCGCCAAATTCCTAGGTAGCAGAGCATTCATCGGGGATGATCTACGCCGGCACGTGGGGCTTTTCCTAAAAAATTATATCCATAGCACCACGGGGGTGATGAAATTGTTGAGCTCCGTGTATTAAAAATAACGAAACCTCAAGAGGTGAAGCAGCTATTGGTACCTTGGGAAACTTCAACCAATTGTTGGAAACGGAGGCCGATTGGAGGTGTCCTTTCTCTTACAACTGTTTGCCAGACTTCCAGAACTTGCTGAGCTAGTTACCCTGCCCAGATTTTGACTCATCGCCTTCCTTGAGTCATTCCAGGAATTGGGTTCAAAAGACACCGAGCATTTCTTTCGCGCTTGTTTTGCCTTCAAAGGTACAAAAAGCCTGCACGAACTTCAATGAAATAATAGAGGATTTTCCCCAAGAAATCTAGAGAAGCGATAAAGACTCTCAGAAATGTATCCTGGGTTTTATTCTCCCTTTGGGATAGGTTTCTAGTATTTGAGGGGCTGCCACAACGAGGAGGGGTTCAACTTATCTTCCAAAGCACCAGAAGGGCAGACAAGAAACAATGGATGGAAACTAACCAAGGAGAGAAGCAACCTGGAATTAAGGAGAACCTAACAGTGAGGACAACCAAGCAGTGGAAGAGTTTGCCACCAGAAAATGTAGGTGTTTCCATCTTCGGAGGTTTTTAAAGAAAAGATTAGACAGCCACCTGTCTGAAATGGTATGGGGTCTCCTGCTTGAGCAGGGGGTTGGACTAGAAGACCTCCAAGGTCCCTTCCAGCTCTATTCTGATTCTTGATTCTTCTAGTTTGCTAATTCCACAATTTTTCCTCTCTTGAAGATACCAAACTGCATTCTTTTGACCAATTCAGGAACTTCATTCTCCGAAGGAAAAAAATCCACTTTTGGAAATTCTAAAGGGGGCCAAAACATAGCACTTTATCCCACACGGGATATGTTACCACTCCTTTTTGACAATTAGAAATGTCACACTTGAGACAGTCCACCTAGCAAAGTTGTGGCTAGCTACCTCGAGATCCTGTGTTCTTCTACCCAGCTGTGTTATCCTTCTGGTTGCTAGTTCTCATGAAGGTAGGGAAGAAGGAGGAAAGCCTAAAACCCCGCCTTACCTACAGATTTTTGTCCCCCGAAAAGTGAAATCGAGAGAAAAGGCATTGCTTGTTTCCTTAGAAGACGAAAGTGGTTGAAGAAGCCACCAACCTAACTTACAGGAAGTCTGGTGACATCGCTTTTAAGGTGGCCTTTGGCCCTATAAGGGAAAGGAAGTGTAACTTTGAACACTTAGGATGTCAGTTGCATTTTGGTGGGGGATTTTTTCATGTTTCTCGCACCTGATTAGCTAGTTCCTTTCTGTACCAGCTGCAAAGGGTCAGTCATTCTCCAGCGGCAATTTCCTGTTTCTGCTTTTTCAGCCCAAACTAAGTTTTAGAGCAGCTCAGATGGCTGTGGGGAGGGAGTTCCCCACCCTGGCCTCCTCCTCATCTATCTATCTATCTATATAAAAACCAAATGCCACTCACGCATCATCACAAAATCTCCAGAACCATAAAGTCTACAAACTTGAAATTTGGCACATAGGTTCCTCTTGGCTTCTTAGGTGCTCGCTAAGAAAGGATTTTTCAAAATGACCGTCAGATCATTAGTATTTCTTATACAGTGATTAACATGCTCTGATGCTAAGGTGTTCTACTCTCCCTCCCCACCTGAAAAGAACTCTGTTCCAACTGCCAGTTGCCTCACATTCCGTTACCTCAGTTCCAACTAGCAGACGTTCCACTCCTTCACTCAGGAGCGATCTGGGGCTCCTTATAGTGCTAAATGTTGGTACCTCACCAAAATGTCTACGCCTTCCACCTATGGAACTGCATCCGGACTCAAGGTGACCGGAGCGATATTCCCTTCTGTGTTTCAATCACCGGCCACCATTGAGCCAACGGATTGTGAACTGAATTTCTCCTGCACTGCCCGATCACATAGTTTCGTCACGAAGCACAGATATCCAGCTAGTATATAAAAAGGAGCAAAAAACTGGACCCCAAATTAAAAATCGCCAAGGCTTTTTAAAAGACAACCGAGCAGAAGAGCGGAGTTCCCAAGCGACAGAGATGTAATATTACATGTGTGAATAGCAACTCCCAGGTCAGCCTGGCTGGGAGCGATGGGAAATGCACTTCTAGTTGGGCCTGAATGGGAAAGTAGAAGAGGCCGGCCGAGGCCGTGCCATAGGAGATGATGGGCAAAGTGGTCTCACCTCCCTAGGAAAGTAACACAATTCATACCAAGTCGATGGGGGATGATAGATGTTGCATTCCCCCAGATCTGGAAAGCATCGCATCAAGACTGGCTGGAAGGGGAGGATGGGTATGATAGTCCCACTGATCTAGCATTGGGAAAGGCAGGCAGGGGAGGATGGGTGCTAAGCTTTAAAGGAGACTGGGTGGGAGGGGAGGATGGGTGCTAATTTTAACTGGCCAAGCAGGCAGGGGAGGATGGCTGCTAGACTTTAAAGGGGCCAAGCAGGCAGGGGAGGATGGGTGCTAGGCTTTAAAGGGGCCAAGCAGACAGGAGAGGGTCGGTGCCAGGTTTCAAATGGGTCTGAATGGGAGGGGAGGATGGGTGCTAGGCTTTAAATGGGCCAAGCAGGCAGGGGAGGATGGATGCTAGGCTTTGAATGGGCCAAGTAGGCAGGGGAGGATGAGTGCTAGGCTTCGAATGGGCCAAACAGGCAGGGGAGGATGGGTGCTAGGCTTTAAAGTGGTCAAGCAGGCAGGGGAGGATGGGTGCTAGGCTTTAAAGTGGTCAAGCAGGCAGGGGAGGATGGGTATTGATCCCTACGCATGTGCAAAGCCTTGCATAAGGAGGAAGGCACGATTTCTGCACGCCTGTTGGCGGGGAGCAGGAGCCCCATACCCTGGAGGGGGGGCAGGGGATGATGGGTGCTGTAATCCCGCGCCCTGCAGGCGAAACTGGCATGCCGTCCCTCCCCGGGGGCCAGAGCTGGACACCTGTCCCCATAAGCCACTCCAGGAACTCCCTCGGACCCGAGATGCCCCCCAAAGGGCGGGGCCGTCGTTAGCTCCGCCCATCGCGCGCCCCCACCCCCTCGCGGCCTCACCTGAGCGCGCGGGCGCAGGAGCAGCCGTTGGCGGCGGCCGCCAACCGCGCGACCGGCTCCCGTTCGTACCCCCCGCCCTGAGACGGCGGCCCTACCTCGCGCCCGCCTGCTCCTCCCTGGGATTTGTAGTCCCGACGGCCTCGCCGCGGCCCGCCCGCGCATCGGGCGGGAAACTACGCTTCCCGTCGACCCCCGCGGCGCCGCCTCTCACCTCGCCCAGGTAGACGCCGTTCCCGCCTGGCCTCCGCTTCCCTCGTTTCCCCCCACCCCACCGCACCCCCGCGGTACCTCTCGGGAAATGTAGTTCCGAGCGGGGACGCCATGCTGAGAGGCTTAGGCCGCGGAGACTACAAGAACCAGAGATCCGCCCGGGCGGGGAGGCCATCTTGAGGTTGCTAGGAGACCAGACGCCCCTAGTTGAGGCAAAGGGTTCAGGTGAGAGAAAGTGTGGGGAGGTGTATTATGTGTGTTTGTGTTTTTTTGGGGGGGGGAATTTTTGTGCCTCATAAATTCACCTCAGCTTTAAATATATAATTTATACAATATAATTTACAATATAATTTAAAAGCTCTGGAACCTGTGCCAATTTAAACACCTCCCCAAAAAGTAGGCAAGGAGTAATATGTACCTGCACACCTGTAGGATGTAATCATCATCCTATATACGAGGCCCCTCCAATTTTAGGCCATAATTTCCCCAAAATTATGTCAGAAAATGAGACAGTGTGGATTCTGCCCTCCCCGTGCACAAAAGAATGGCATCTGTTAGGCTTTAATGGTTTAGCAGGTAATTATATATTTTATTTTAAAGAAGCCGAGCCATTCCCCCCCCCCCATTCCCCCAAAAATGTCCTCCTCAGAAAGCAACAATTGATTTTATTCTTGTCCCTATCTGTCTGTCTGTCTGTCTATCTGCCTGCCTGCCTATCTCTTTCTATCTATCTATCTATCTATCTATCTATCTATCTATCTATCTATCTATCTATCATCTATTTATCTATCTATCTATCTATCTATCTATCTATCTATCTATCTATCTATGCCTATCTATCTGTCTGTCTATCTGTCTCTATCTGCCTGCCTAACTATCTCTATCTATCATCTCTCTCTCTCTCTCTCTCTCTCTCTCTCTCTCTCTCTCTCTCTCTCTCTCTCTCTCTCTCTGTCTATCTGTCTCTATCTGCCTGCCTGCCTGCCTAACTATATCTATCTATCTATCTATCTATCTATCTATCTATCTATCTATCTATCTATCTATCATCTATCTATCTATCTATCTATCTATGCCTATCTATCTGTCTGTCTGTCTATCTATGCCTATCTATCTGTCTGTCTATCTGTCTCTACCTACCTACCTACCTACCTACCTACATTTATACATACATATACTGTACATATACTGTACATATACATATACATAGACACAGACACATATACATATACTGTACATAGGCATAGAGGCAGACATATACATATATACATACACAGACTTACACATACAGACACACACACACATATACATATACTATACATATACTCAGATATACACATACATATATACATATACTATACATAGACACAGACACATAGGTATACATATACATATACTGTACATCAGTGACGTGCAGTGAAGTTTATGGCTGGTGAGGCACTGACACAGTGGTGGGTTTCAAATTTTTTTAGACTTGTGGAATTCAACTCTGAGAATTCCACAGCCAGGCATGCTCAGTTCCGATTTAAAGTGACAGCATTTGTTTTTCTCCTTTGCGAAAGAAGATTCCTTCTTTCTTTTTCTTCTCCCTTCCCCTCCTTCCTCGTTCTCTCCCTCCCTCCCCCCTCTCTCAAACACACACACACAACACACACACAACACACACACACACACACATACACACAGAAGTTGGGTTGGACTATCTCTCCTATCCCCTTTCCTCTCTCTCACTCACTCTCTCAAACAAACACACACACACGCACACAAAGTTAGATTGGAGGGAAGAGCACCAGTGAGGAGACCACAGGAGGAGGCAGGAAGCCAGTCAAAGAGCCATACTGGAGCACACACACTTTCCCCCAGCCCCGGAAGGATCCAGCCCAGCTTCACTGATTACAGGTTTGAAAAGGCAACGTGGCTCTGCCTGCAATCAAACTACACTTGGGGAGGGAGAACACAAGACTCTGTCCTTCCCTCCAGCCTTTGCCCAAAACTCCACACCAGGAGGATGAAGTTTGAATTCCTCCCCCTCCCTCCGACCCACACGTACCTTTTCCAGCTGCTTCAGAGAGGATTTCAACTCTGTTCTTGCCTCAGGTCTTCTGAAGAAGCCCCACCCAAACGAGCGCCCTCTACTATGAGGCAGGAGAACTGCGTGCCTCATCTACGTCAGGAATTTTTAGGCTTTTACCCTTGCTTAACTCTGCTCAAGTGAACATAAAACACCTAAAGTCAGACTAGATGAGGCATGCAGTTCTCCTGCCTCATAGTAGAGGGCGCTTTTTTAGAGACATTTTTAAACAGTTAAGCAGAGTCATCCATGGTGAGGCAGCAACTAGCTCAGCCTGACCTCAGCTCTCACCTTTTTCCTTTTACATTTTTTCTTCTTCTCATGATGACAGTGGTGAGGCTGTGCCTCCCCTGCCTCACCTGACTGCACGTCACTGCTGTACATAGACATGTACATATACATCATATACATATACTTACATAGACCCAGACACATACACATAACTATACATATACTGTACATAGGCATAGAGACAGACATATACATATACACATACACAGACTTACACATACAGACACACACACACATATACATATACTATACATATACTCAGATATACACATACATATATACATATACTATACATAGACACAGACACATAGGTATACATATACATATACTGTACATAGACATGTACATATACATCATATACATATACTTACATAGACCCAGACACATACACATAACTATACATATACTGTACATAGATATATATACATATACTGTGAATATACACATACACATACATATATAATTTTATTTATGATATTTCCTTTAAACATCCATAAATACCTGGTGGGCAGTGTACTGTTTGGGTCAACATACTTTACATACAATTCTAATAAAGGTATCACACTTTAGATATACATAATTGTATTTTTTTTCCACTTCTAATTTTATTATGCAATATTATATATATACCGAAATATAAAATTACTATGCATACACAAATGTTAGCATTTTTTTAAAATAGGGAGGTTGTTTTGAGCCTGGTGGTTTGCATTTCTTCCTTTTAGGCTATAATTAAACACATAAATCAGGGGTGTCCAACTTTGGCCACATTGAGGCCTGTGGATTTCAACTCCCAGGATTCCCCGGCTGACTGTCGGGGGAATTCTGGGAATTGAAGTCCACAGGTCTTAAAAGGGGCCAAAGTTGGACACCGCTGGCATAAATGAAGCTGAGGTCAAAAGGGGATGCCCCAAAACCAAGTAAATGAATAAACAAGAATAAAGTGAGATAGGCAAAAATTTAGTGGGTTATAAGTGTCATATGACAATTTTTTTTTCTGCAAATGTTTATCTGAGCAATATCAATGCCATGGACAGAGATGGCCAACTTCTAAGGTTTTACAAATAAAGCGCCACAAACAAGCAGGCACTACATTCTCCTGGAAGGTATGGTAGCCAGAACTGCCTGATCAGAGCCCTGACTCTTTTTGGGGGTGCCACATCTAAAAGGGGAATGACTTTCCTCACATGATTATGGGTTGACTTTTTTGACCCACCCTGTCCATCTTGTGGCCTTCTTTAATGTCGGAGTGGTGTTGAAATCCTAAAGATTTTTGCCGCGATTACAAAAATGGGAGCATAACATCAAAAACTGTCAAAGGGGTTGTGGTTCCCCCCAAACGCTTTCCACGTGTTGGTTTAATTTTGGGCCGGCAAACCTCATCCAGCTCATGCCTTTAGCCGCCCTCCAAATGCAAAATATTTAAAACATTTATCCAACAGAACGCTGTGATGCAAAATGTTTGGGTCTCTCTTTGCTGTCAAGGCAGCTTTGAGTCGATCGGTTTGTCTACTGGAGGAGGTGAGACAGAAAGGCAATCCAGAGATTAGAGTACGATAATTCTTCTTTTTTCATTGCAAAGACAGATATTTTCTGTGTTTTGGATGCAAAGGGAGCAGAAGCTGGAGTTCTGGAGAAGCTCTCAAAGGACCGGGGCTTCCACAGCCTCCAACAGATGTCCACTTGAAAATTAAGACCTCATCCATGCCGAGGCTTTGTATAATCCGTAGATTATAATAGAGAGTTTCTATTTTTTGAACCACAGATATCCACCCAGCAGCCTGGAAAACTTATGTTGCCAGCTGGAATGAAACAGCTGGTGCCATCAGAGACAAAGGTTATGCTCTTGTTTTTAATCCCTACGGTTGAAATCTCTGTAGCCTGGCAAGAAAGACATATGTTTTCTGGCTGGGTGGGCACACTGCTGCTACTTTTCGTTTAATGGGTGTCAGCCATTAGAATATCACACTTTGAGGGGAGTGGGGGGACCGATAAGCTTATTAATCCTAGTTGCAGAGGGACATTACCCTTGTAAGTTTGAATTTCTGCTTCCAGTGATTTTTTCACAACCACCAGGCCTTTTCCCCCAGTTCGGTTTCTTCAAAGTCGAAAAACTTTTTCCTGTTGAAAGAGAAAGTCCAAGAAAATTGAGCCTCTGACTCTGCCCCGATTTGATGATCCCGCCCATTCTGCTTTGGCTCCTCCTGCAACATCTCAGGCTCCTCCCTCTCTTAACTTCAGTTCTTGCTTGCTCACGGGACCAATGTATAGTATATCGATAGCTCTCGACTTACTACCAATCATTTAGCGATTGTTCGCCGTTACAACGTTACTGCAAATAGCGATTTATGACCAGTCCTCTCACTTGCAACTATTGCAGTATCTCCATGACCATGTGCTCAAAATTTAAGCCCTTGGCAACCAGTATGTATTCAGGATGGTTGCAGTATCCCTGGGTTTTCTGATTGCCAACCAGCTTCTGACAAAATTCAGTGGGGGAAGCCAGCAACAATTGCAGTGGTTTGTTTAACAACCTTGGCAAAAAAAAAAAGGTCATAAATTTGGGTGAAATGCACAACAACATCCTTGCTTAACAAGGGAAATTGTGGTCCCAACTATGATCGTAAATTGAGGGTTACCTGTCTAAATAAAAGTATGGACATTTATGCCTTTTCTTTAGGTGTTCAAGATTGTAATGTGGAGCACGCTTTTGATATTATCCTCACAACACTC
The DNA here is from genome assembly GCF_964273705.1 of Natrix helvetica. NCBI lineage: Eukaryota > Metazoa > Chordata > Lepidosauria > Squamata > Natricidae > Natrix > Natrix helvetica. The sequence continues at coordinate 148,813,458 of NC_138551.1, forward strand.
CTGCGAAATTGCACGGATGGTAGGCTAGTGACTGGTCGAAAGCCTCTGTGGCAGAGGGTGTCCTTGAACCCAGCTCTCCGGACACACAACTGCACCAAACAGCTCTGAAATTTGGAGTTTGTTGGCAGTTGAACGACTCAAAATTTTGCAGAGGCTAAAGACCATTTAATACACTGCAGCAAGGAACAAAATCTCTTCCCTCAAACCAAAAAAATAATAAAATAAAATCAGGAAATTGCAAAGAGCAAGATTTGCTTAATGTTCTGTTTTATTTGGCAAAAACAAATCGATATCTACTCTGTTGATTGGAGGGCTAAAAGTGCACGGTGGAAATACTTCGGCCTTATTGAAGTTTTAAGCTCTGCGAATTAGTAAAAGGGCTGGAGGAAGTCTGAAATAACAAAAGCCAAACTTCACAGAAAGTTATTGACTTGGGATTTGAAAGGGCCCAAAGTCATCTTAAACCCAAGTCCCTTTCCCCCAAATCTGCCTGACCCACATTTTTAATGTGTAATATTTGTGCCCGGCGAGGTGGTTTAGGCTTTTCAAAATGCCATTAAGATCTCCGGAGAATACGCCACGACCGTTTTCCAGGTATTTTAATAAACTAGTCTATTGGTCTTGTGCTCAGCTGAGTGAAATTTTAATTATCTGTATAATGGAGCCCAGTATTTTTCTGCCTGCTTAAAAAAAAAGGGGGGGGAGATAGTTTATTCTATTAACTTAAGCAGTGAACCTCTGTTCTCATCCAAAAGCCATCTTAGCCCCCTAAACTATCGCTGTTCCTTCCCACACATATCCCACCTCAAACTCCCACATTTTGTATTCTGATCAACCGTGGTGAAGCCTAGAAGTCAGACATTGCTCAAATAAACCAGCAAAACAGGGGTGGGATTCAGCCAGTTTGGACTGGTTCCGGGGGACCGGATGTTAACTTTACATTTGGTTTGCCGAACCGGTAGTTGCAAGGACTGGCTGGCCCCGCCCACCCTTCTCCTTCCAGGAGTCTCCATGCGGCCCATTCATCATGGCAGGTAAGTCCACGGCCCACGCGGAGGCAGTGGGAGGGTGAAAAACGCCCCCTGCCGGAAGTCCGGAAACGGGCCTGTCTCCGGAGTGCAGGAGGCTGAGTAGGCCACACCCACCATGGCCACGCCCACCCAGAAACCAGGCAGAGAATCGGGTGCTAACATTTTTCAATCCCACCCCTGCAGCAAAATGCTCTGGTTTTCTAAAACGATTTTGTTCACAAGGTTAGGAACCAAGCAGTACATTCAGATATTTGATAAGATCTGGAAAACAAATGAGCAGTTAATGTTAGACAATTTTTTTTTTTAATGATTCACCACAAACTGCTTTGGGGCTATCACTAAGAAGGCCTAGAGTCTTTCGTACTTCAGATTGACCTGGGTTGACAGCCGCTGTGCAAGCATCGCTTCAAAATTACGCCATGAATTTGTAAAGATTTTTTTAAAATAAAAAATAATAATATAGATCCAAACTGTTTGGGGCTGAAGAATTGCGATGTTTCCAACCTGCGAATGTTGACTTTTTTTTTTTTTTTTTACTCTTCGGAAGCAGCATGGAAGAGGAGAAGAAAAGGAATTTCTGTGCTTTTACTGTGTATTTTGGAGAGGAAGATGAGGAAAAGGAACCTCAGAGGGAAGAAAGGGAAACCATGCAGGCGGCTTTTGAGAAATTCAGAAGACGGCGACAGGTAAGGGTGATGGATTTGAGCGGGGAGGCTTCATTTGGTTCCTATGAAAAACGATCCAATTTTACATTTTTTAACCAACCCAGCGTTTTGGGGAAAGTTTTGCAGAGGGGTATCCATCTGCAAAAAACAAACAAATGAAAAATCATATATTCGTAAAACCGATATGCAAAATGCATTCCGTCCAAAGAAGGCGTGTGCAAAAACTACGTGCCTTGTGCAGGAATTGCTGACAAATAGGGGGGGGGGGGAGAAACGTGCCCAGAAGTGTATACAAAGGTGTGAGTGTGAACTTGGAAACAACTTGCTCTAGCCATTACGGGAATGGGAGCCAATTAAACTCAGGCGTGAGAAAAACGAAGCACTGAAACAGACTTAAAACTGGGTGGGAGTTAGGGGAAGCGAAATTGGTGAAATCCGCCAATCTCGGATAGATCAATCTTTGCAAAATGGTTGAAGGGAAGTAAATTTGCAGAAGACAAGCTCGCTCATTGTTAGCATGGGTTTTGCACACTGAGAATCTGATGGTTGAATATGATTTATTGTTCACAGTCAAGGAAGACCTATTAAAACTGTCTGGAAAAGCCAGCCGGCAACTGAGCATTAATACGAGGAGAGAAAGCGAGTCTAAACGAGTTTTGTAGGATAAATTCCTGACTATCGATGGTTATGCATTGTACCTTATTCCTTCTTCGTAGAGAGAACATGGGGGGTGGTGGTGGTGGAAACAACCTCTGATTTCACTTGATCTTCCCTTTCCCATTCAATGCACTTGTTTTCATTTTTTGTATTTGAAGGATTCTTTTGAAGATGCTATCGTTTGTACCTTTCTTTCTTTTTTACTTTTTTTTTTTGAGTTGTTATGGGAAACATACCTTTTTATTAAACCACTGGCATTTCTTTTGTCAGAAATGACTGTTTCTATGAGGATGAAGGGTTACGTTTCTTTCTTTATTTCGTGGGGTTATTCTTAATATTCTTAACCAGAATCGGAAAAAAATGGTTTGAAGAGGATCACCGCTTCCAAAGACAGAGACTTCTTGGTTGAAAATAAACATTCAATATCCAAACAAGAGACCCACAATTCATGTACACATTAGGCCAGATTTCCAAAGGCGGGTCAGGTGAAAATATCTACTTAATTCCATTGAAAAACAGGCTGAATAGTCTCTTACCTTATGTTAACATTGGCAGCCTCTTAGGGAAAAAAAAACCTAGGCATTCATATTTAAAGAAAGCAAGTTTTTAATTCCCCTTTGATGTCTCTCAGGAGGGGAAACCCTTGCCTCCGTGCTGAAAATTCCACTCAATGCACAGCAATGCTGGGTGTTATTAAAATTAATGATTGTTTTCTCTCTGATAGATTTACATTACCGATGAAAGACCTAACCGCAAAATTGCATCGGCTCAGGGTTGTACGTTTGGATTTGACTGTGTGCCTTGGCAAATGCTTAAGCTCATTAAGTTCATGCCTTCATTAGTGGGTTTCCTTGGGAGAGTTTAAATTTGTTTTTGTTTTTAAAAAAACCCAACATCAGGTTTAATAATTTAACCGTTTCTACCCAGCTCACCTTTCCGTAGCTGTCGTTACCAAATGCACCGAAACAGATGCTGGAAGTTAATGAAAAGAAAGAAATGGGATGGAAGGGGGTGGGTTTTCCAGCAGGAGGAGAACTCAAGCAGGAGGGAATTGAGGAGGAGAAAGCAGGCCTGAGAGGTTAGGATTAGAGGTGTGCATTGTTTTTGGGGTGTGTGTGTCAAAATGGGGGGGGGGGGCATCTTGCCTCAAGAGATCTAAGGGTTCCAGAAGTAATTTGGGTTTGAATTATGGTATTTCCGTTTCAAATTACCCCCTTGGGAGCCCAGAATCAGAGAGGTCTCCTGTGCCAAACTCACCTCCTGATCCTGAATTCAGGAACATCAATGAAAGCAGGAGGAAGGTGCTGCGGAGGGGGGAAAAAACCTTTGGGAGGGGTTCACTCTATAGGTGGGTTTCACATAAATTTGCCACCAGTTCGCCATGTGCGCGCACACTCGCTTTCTCAGCACGCGTGCCTTCTGCACATGTCTTCTGCGAATGCGCTTTGCTCTCGTGCACAGCTTGCACGCATGCCCGCGGCTTAGAAAATGTGGCTAAATAGGACGGCATAGAGCCAGGGCGGGGTGGGTGGGGAGCATCCGCAGGTCGCTACTACCGGTTCGCCCGAACTGGTCTGAACTGACTGAATACCACCTCTGGTTCACTCCCATTTTCAGCTCGTGAGGTTCCCCCAGAGCAGGGGTCGGCAAACTGAAACACTCAAAGAGCCACTTGGACCCGTTTCCCACAGAAAAGAAACCACCGGGAGCCACAAAGGTCCTAACCGGAAGCCCCCTGTTCAATTCTGGAGCTGCTGACCGGAAGTTCAGTTCCCCCACCATAGAGTCTCCTCCTAGCGCGGCCTCCTTTTTCCTCTACCTGTCCTAACCGAAAGCCCTATCAATTGTGGAGCCGACTGGAAGTCCGGTTCCCCCACCATAGAGTCTCCTCCTAGCACGGCCTCCTTTTTCCTCTACCTGTCCTAACCGAAAGCCCTATCAATTGTGGAGCCGACTGGAAGTCCGGTTCCCCCACCATAGAGTCTCCTCCTAGCACGGCCTCCTTTTTCCTCTACCTGTCATAACCGAAAGCCCTATCAATTGCGGAGACAACTGGAAAACCCTCCCCTTGCCATAGAGTCTTCTCCTAGCGCACTCTGCTTCTCTCCCTCCTCCCCCTCCACCGGAAGTTCCTCTCAAAATTGTGGCGCCGACTGGTGACGGAGCCGCAGCAGAGGGAGGAAAGAGCCACATGCGGCTCCAGAGCCGCAGTTTGCTGACCCCCGCCCTAGAGGAAATGACTAAACAATCCAGCTGTTTTAATCCTTTCCTTTCCCTTCCTCCTTCGTTCCGCCCTGCCCTTCCTTGACAGCAGGCAAGGTTGGTGGCTGTATGTTGCCTGGCCACAGGAAGATGCCATGTCTGGCGGTGAACGCGGGATGGCCTTGGCTCTTTCCCATTATATCCCCAATTGCAGGAGCTGACAAAGCAACTGGTGGGGCATCCTTCTGTGCCCTGGTGAGATGGCGCTGAGATGGCCAAGGCTGGCTGGGCTCCTCCTTCCACTGTCGTATTAGGAGTGGTCTATCTGGAGAAATAAAGCCACATGTTGCTTGTGTCGTGGAAGGGACTCTCTAAGATGCCACCTCGTTGTTGTAGCATTGAAAGGAGCTTTTAAGGAGTCAAGTCTGTTTTCTCCATCACTGGAGGTTTTGAAGAAGAGATTGGACACCCATTGGTCTGAAATGGTCTCGGGGTTCCTGCTTGAGCAGGGGGTTGGACTAGAAGACCTTCAAGGTCCCTTCCAACTCTGTCCTTCCATTATTCTGATCTTCTTCCAGGCTCAGGAGCAGTCTTTCTGGGGGCAGGTGGCTTTATGCATGGTCAAAGAGAGAGGAAGAGGAGAAATACGTTACACATTAGCAAAATGAGGAAAAGAGAACAAATAGATTACCAGATCAACAGGATGTAGGATTTCCTAAAACGGGCACCCATGAACATGACCCCATCATTTCAAGAGATCCTGTCTGAAAGACAGACAGGCTGTGCTTTTTCTCTGCCTACCTGTTCTACAGGTGCTCTGGATGTGCCTCCATTGAACTTCCAATTTCTTCTCTTCTTCTTCTTCTTCTTCTTCTTCTTCTTCTTCTTCTTCTTCTTCTTCTTCTTCTTCTTCTTCTTCTTCTTCTTTTTTAACCTTTAAAACGGCTCCACGATCAATCTGAATGGAAGCAGTTCCTCTGCAATGCCAAGGAAGAATAGAATAGAATCACAGAATTGGAAGGGACCTTGGAGGTCTTCTAGACCAACCCTCTGCTCAGGCAGGAAACCCTACACCGTTTCAGACAAATGGCTATCCAACCTCTTCTTAAAAACCTCCAGTGTTGGGGCATTCACAACTTCTGGAGGCAACTTCTGTTCCACTGGTTAATTGTTCTCACTGTCAGGAAGTTTCTCCTCAGTTCTTAAGTTGCTTCTCTCCTTGATTGCTCGATCAGGGTGGATGGGCTGGATGATCTCTTTGGGGGCTCTGGGGTTCTCCCTCCCCTCCCTATGAGTTTTCTGTGGGCTAAATTAGCAATCCTTCCCCATGTCTTGCTTCCTCTAATTTCCCTGGAGCACAGCAGACTCCCCACCCACTAGGCCTGTTGGATGCAACACATCTTTTCAAGCAAGCTCGTGTGTGTGTGTGTGTGTGTGTGTGTGTGTGTTGTGTGTGTGTGTGTTGAACTCCGATTATGCTGCTTGCAGGATTACTGGTGGGGTAAAGATAAATGTGAGAAGAGAGAAAGAAACCAGGTTCTCGGAGAACCTAAATTGACTGGAGCCTTCAAATGCCTTGTTTATGACCAACATCATGGATCATTAGCAAAAGCAGCGAAGAATATTTGAAAAGGGGAGTGGGGGGGTGGGAGAGGCGAAATCTTTCTCCGCGTCTTGATTATTTATTGAACGCTGGTGACAGTCGCTACATCTCGTCCTCAAAAGCAAGATGCCTGCAGGGGAGAGAACAGCAAACGGCAAGCCATATTCCATTGCAAGATTTTGGAAAATGCTGCGTGGAGGAGGTGTTCAAAAAAAATACCCACTCACATTCTCCCCTCTCCATCCCCAGAACCTAACCGGGGGGGGGGGGGAGAGAATTTTTGGAGACGGTGCACTCAGTTTTGTTTGCTTTGTGGCTTCCAAACCTTTTTCCTAATGTTAAATTGAAATAATATTTAGATTCACGTCGCTCGAGATGCTCAGCCTGTCCTTCTATCGTTGCCAATTCAGACGCAGGAAACGCTTTGCGGAAAGAAAATAGAATTAGGATCCTGGTTTGTTTAAGAGCCTGCGTCAAATCGGACCCCGCCTTTTGAGAACTGACCCAATGACCTGAGACCAACTGAGACCCCCTTAACCCTAACCCTAGCCCGCCTCAAAGGGTTGGTGTGACGTCCAAACTGAAGCCAACAGATTGGTAGTACAAGTAGCCCAATTGTTGTAGTTAAGTGACTTTTGTTCCGTTTCATGACCTGTCTTGCCACGGTTTTTAAGTGAATCACTGCAGTTGTTAGTCCTCCCCAGGGGTGAAGGGAATCTGGCCTCCCTGTTGACTTTGCTTGTCAGAACAGGTGACCCCGGGACTCTTGCAACCGTCACAAATAGGAGTCAGTTGCCGGGCATCTGAATTTTGACCACGGGACTGCAACGATCATTAAGTGTGAAAAACAGCCATCAAGTCACCTTTTTCAGTGCCATTGTAACTCCGAACAGTCACTTAACGAATGGGTGTAAGTCGAGGACTACCTGTATTGTGAGATCACTAAACACCAACAAAAGCCTAACAAAAAGAGGAGCAACACATCCCATCATTCCCCCAAGAAAGGCAGTTTGGTATAATGGTTAAGGCATTGGCCCAGAAACCAGGAGACTCAGAGTTCTAGTTCCACTTTAGGCCTGAAAGCCGACTGGGTGACTTTGGATCATCAGTCCCTCTCTCTCGGCCCATTCCACCTCACAGGACTGTTTTTGTGGGGAAAACAGAAGGAAGAAAGTGTACAATTGTATATTTGCCGCCTTGAGTGACTGATGAAGTAATAAAGATGGGATTTTAAAATATGAGACACTCTATTCTCCTTTCAATTCCTCTTGCAGAGATTGGGACAAAGAGAGGTACCTTGATCTAGAATAAATCAGAAAAAGTTGGACACCACCCAATTCCGGTTCCTGTGGAGAACTTCATTCTCTCGGAAATAATTTCTGGGAGCGTCAAAGAAAAAATGACAGGTTTTATCTCACGACTGTGTCAATTCCCGGAATGAACATTTGGTAGCGGTGATCAGGGCTGAAGCCCACTGATTTTGCACTCCTCTCTCTGCGTTCTTATTTTATTTACTGATTAAATTTGTATCTTGCTCTACCAGGGGTCAACAAATTGCGGCTCTGGAGCCGCATGTGGCTCTTTTATCCCTCTGCTGTGGCTCCCTGTCTCCAGTCGGCCCCACAATTTTGAGAGGAGCTTCCGGTTAGGGGTGGGGCAAGCAGGAGGAGACTCTGTGGCAAGGGACGGCTTTTCCGGTCAGCTCCACAATTGATAGGGCTTTTGGACTCTCTTTAGCAGGGGTCAGCAACCCGTGTGGCTCTGGAGCCGCATGTGGCTCTTTCATCCCTCTGCTGCAGCTTCCTGTCGTCGGTCGGCTCCACAATGGATAGGGCTTTTGGTTAGGACAGGTAGAGGAGGAGTACTCTATGGTGGGAGAACCAAACTTCCGGTCAACTCCAGAATTGAACAGGGGGGCTTCTGGTTAGGACCTTTGTGACTCTTTGAGTGTTTAAAGTTGCCGACCCTTGTGCTATACAGAAGAACTCTTCTGCTATGTATTTACTCCTTTCCTTTAAAAAAATATCATACTCGCCCCATCCTCCCTACCGACAGTAGCCTGGAAACCAAGACACCCCTTCTCTCTAAAAACCAAGCAGAGACAGCTTGCAGAGAGAGACAGAGACAGAGACAGAGAGGGGAGAGAGAGACGGAGAGAGAGAGACGAGACAGAAACAGAGACAGAGAGAGAGACAGAGAGATACAGAGACAGAGAGGGGAGAGAGAGAGGAGAGAGAGAGAGACGGAGAGTGAGAGACAGAGAGAGATGAGAGAGAGACGAGAGAGAGACAGAGACACAGAGAGAGAGAGAGACAGAGAGAGAGACAGAGGGAGACAGAGACAGAGAGAGCGACAGAGAGACTGAGAGAGAGACAGAGAGAGAGGGGGGGGAGAGAGAGGAGAGAGTGAGAGACAGAGAGAGATGAGAGAGAGACACAGAGAGACAGAGAGACAGAGAGAGACAGGGAGACAGAGACAGAGAGGGGGAGAGAGAGAGACAGAGAGAGAGACTGAGAGAGACTGAGAGAGAGATAGAGAGAGACAGAGAGGGGAGAGAGAGAGAGAGGCGAGAGAAACAGAGAGAGACAGACAGAGAGAGAACAGGGCCACGGGAAATAACCCTGGGAGCCACACGTGGCTTTCAGCGGGGGGGGGGGAACAACTTAGTTTCCTCTCTCCGCCGCTCCAAATGTTTAGCTGCGGGGTTAATAAACGGGTAGGAAGCCGTGGAAGGGAAATGTGTGTTTCTTCAAAGCCTTCCCGCATGTCAGAAAGCATTTGTGGGCCGAGCCGGGCTGGGAAGATGAAGTTGTAAATTAAGCTTTTATGAAGGTGCCGAATCGCATCCCGGTGTCCTTTGGATAGTTACATATCGGGGTAATGGCAATAAATTAGCCGCCAGCAGCAGCAGCAGCCGCCCAAGGACATCGTACCCTTGCGGCCATCCCCGATTGCTTGGTTTTAGAGAGATTTTATTCCCTCCATCCCAGCCAGCCAGCGGCATGTCAAAGGCATGGTGATTACCCTCCCCCCCCCCCCCCGCCGGTTAATTTTTGTTAGGATGGCCCCGTTTTCCGTTGCTTGGGGAAATTTGAGAAAACAGGCGAGGCTGACGTTGAAGGCATCCCGTCTTTTGGCAAGGTTGGGATTGGAGAGAGCAGGCTGTTGTGGCTCGCAGCAGGCAGCAGATTCGGACAGTGAGGAGGTTGGGGAGGAACATGGGCCAATGTTGGAGTCTGGGGAAGGCTCTGAGGAGGGCTCTGTGTCGGACGCAGAGAGGACCAGGGCCGTATGCCAGTTATCAGCTGCCTTCGGAGTCGGACATCAGTGAGGCAGAAGAACAGCTGGAGCCTGTTCCCAGTGTGCGCATGCGCAGAGCTGCCAGATGAAGGGAGCAGCTAAGGAACAAGGGGTCAACTTGGGAGTAAGGCCACAGGTGGACGGTGAATGGCCCCTCCCAGAGGGAATAAAAGAGGAGCGAAAGGGGAGTGGAGTTTGCAGGAGACCATTAGTTCGCTTCATTGGTTCCTGACTCTCCGAGACTCCTTGCCAAGTTTTGCAGATATCGGCCTGGCAGCTCTCTAAGCCAGATAAGGTCTGTGACCGTAAATCCTCCCTTGAAAGACTTTGCTGGATGTGAATGAGCAGAATTCACACTCAATTAATAAAAGGGGTTTTTATTGGGACCAGGAGTTTGCTTCAGGCTCTTGGGGAGCCTCGCTCAGAACCCGGGCAGGGTCAAAGAGCATTGATGGCTGGTAGGTATTAGCTATCATCTCCCCCCTCCTCCCCCTCACACCCCCTACACACATTTCCTAATTTGTGTGGCCAGGCAGTGCAGAAACAGTTGTGTTTGGCAACTAGCCGGTGCAAAGGAGCTTTGAAATGCTAAAGGCATGCTTGCGTGCGAGGCTTAAAAGCACACGCCAAGTGCATTTTTCTCCTCTCTTTTAATTGGCGTCGGAAGGCCGCTGAGGATATGACAGGGACTGCGATTCCATCAGAGGAGAGGCGGGGGGGTGGGGGTGGGGAGAATTGGATGGCAAATGATGGCCCCCGGGGAGCCGTTGCTCAAAATAGGGGACACTAAATGTACCAGGTAGTGAAAGCATTTGTGTTAGGGTTTGATTTGTGAAAAAAAAAAAAAAAGATCTGACAACTCGGGAAATCTTTGATTTTATTGCTAGTCTCTTCTTGGCAATTCTGGGATCTGCAAAGAGCGGGAGGAGGGACCCATGCATGGGTCAGGGGTTGCTTATTTCTGTTTTATAGGCCACAGTGGCTGGTTGACCCCTCCCCTGCCCATCTTTGGCAGACCCCCACCCCCCAAATCTTTCCCAACTTTGAGAAGCTCTGGAGGGGGAGCCATCGTTGTCTACCAGTATGTCATATGTGTGGATTTCAAACATCCGATTCATATTTTTTTCCCCCACCCTGGTTTGAGGGTCAGACTACATGACCTTTGGGGGAAGGCCATTCCGCTCCTTTCATCATTCTCGTTTTTGGTCTGGGCGCGCCTGACCTAACATTTCATGCATGGAAACGGCTGTACGTTCATTTCTGAATTTGCCGCCTCGGATAGCCCGAGCTCCGTCGGGTGGTCTCTGCTTTCAGATGGCCCTCGGTGCCCTGCGGTTGGGAGGATGGGAATTGTAGTCCTCCGCTGCCTCTGGAAGAGCCCGGCTACCATAAGCATCCCAAGAGCAGATTGGCACGGTGACACAGTGCCACCTGGAGGCCATCGCGTTTATTGTCTCTCTTAGCAAACCCCACTGAAGGCAGGGGAACATGGATACGAGGGTGCCGCGATCTGCTTGGGTCGAGAAAACAAGGAAATGGGGGAAATTTTAGCAAGTTTTCCTGCATTATCCCTGCCCTCTCCAGGAAAGTCTGCACGAAATTGAGATGGAGATGCATTCCCCACCCCACCCGTCTCCGAAAGCAGATTTTTTTTTAGCCTCTGCACAAAAGCCAGGAAAGAATAAATACCAAAATTTCAGCGAGGTCCCTCCGATGCCACCTTTTCCGAAACCGATTGCAAATATCTCTGGCAGAAACCACGATACATTCATTAATTGCCCAGGCATCTGAATAATTTCCAGGGACAACCCTCCCCCCAGATATAATAATAGAGAATCTTTCCTGTGCCTGCCTTTTATCTCTGACATACACAAGTCACCGGGGCCTTTCTTTGAGATATATTTCATCCTCCTTTTTGTGTCGCTTTGACACCGTGCAATTTTGGTTTTCCAGGGGACCAGGGAGGTGGGGGGGGGGGGCAAACCACAGTCCTCATTTTGTGTGTGATGTGAGTCCTCCTCTTGCTATTCGGGCATTGGATAAATAAATGAACGATCGAAGCAAGAGCTAACCTGGCCGTTCAGAGGGGCTTGCCCCTTCCTTCTTGGGGGTTTATTGGGGGGTCTGTGTGGAAGAGGAGAGAGGGAATGGAAAGGTAGGGATGGCGTGGCCTTGAGGGCAGGATTGGCCCAAGGAGATTTTAACCCAACATTCCCCCCCCCCTGTCTTCCTCCCATCGGATGAGCTCCAGGGAATTGGAGGCTGCAGGTAAATAGCCTTCGAAACGATGGCGCAATTAGAACCAATGGTTCGTATAATTCCTTGCCTTATCTCCCATTTCTGATCCGGAGCTGGGATAAGATTGATGGACAGGAGAAGGAGGAGGAGGAGGAGGAAGTCAACCAGACGCACAGGGAGGAAAATGTCAGTGGACTTTTACAGCCGAAGTGCTGACGCAGATCTGCTTATCGTGGGGTTTTTTTTTCTCCCCCTCACTTCTCCTCTCTCTCCTGCCCCCCCTCCCAATCTTACATTTCCCTTCCTTGTCCAGGTGGGTTTATCAAGACAAAAGGGCCGACTTCTTTCATGTTTGCGAGAGATCGCAGATGTCGCCTCTGTGCCATCAGGCTGTTCATAAACAGGGGTATCAGTTCACCTGGGGGGAATGGAGACCCTGCTGTGGGGTGATCGCCACCTGCTTCTCTCCCCCCTACAAAAGGAATGCTTTCCTTTCTTTCTTTCTTTCTTTCTTTCTTTCTTTCTTTCTTTCTTTCTTCCTTTCCTTCCTCCCTTCCTTCCTCCCCTTTCCTTCCTTCCTTCCTCTCTCTTTCTTTTTCTTCCTCCCTCCCTCCCTCCCTCCCTTCTTTCCTTCCTCCCCTTTCCTTCCTTCCTTCCTCTCTTTCTCTTCCTTCCTTCCTCCTCTTTCCATCCTTGCCTTCCTTCCTCTCTCTCTTTCTTTCTTTTTCTTCCTTCCTTCCTTCCTTCCTCTTTTCTTCCTTTCCTTCCTCTCTCTCTTTCTTTCTCTTCCTCCCTCCCTCCCTCCCTTCCTTCCTCCCCTTTCCTTCCTCCCTCCCTTCCTTCCTCCTCTTTCCTTCCTTTCCTACCTTCCACTCTCTTTCTTTCTCTTCCTTCCTTCTTCCCCATTCCTTCCTTCCTTCCTCTCTTTCTCTTCCTTCCTCTTTCCTTCCTCCCTTTCTATAAATAAATAATAAATAAATTCTCTTCCTTCTTTCCTCCCCATTCCTTCTTTCCTTTGGTCCTCTCTCTTTCTCTTCCTTCCTTCCTCCCCATTCCTTCCTTCTTTCGGTCCTCTCTCTTTCTCTTCCTTCCTTTCCTTTCCCCCTCTCTCCCTTGCTTCCTACCCTTTCATTCATATATATATATATATATATATATATATATATATATATATATATATATATATATATATATATATATATTATATAATGTATTGATTTCATAAATAACAAAATAATTTATTACTTATGATAATACCTAATTTAGACTTTGCAAGGGATGCAGTTCGCAAACTAGCGAAGGGACGTTTGCTGGTTGCTGTTAACCAGAGCACCCCAAAGGTTTCCCCCCACCCCCCCGAAGGCTTCCCCACCCCAATCCCCTCGGGAAGACATTTCAAAAGCCAGCCTGCTTTTGAGCAGAATAATTGCAAGCTGGAGGAAGAAAATGCAAGCCAACTCTCGCACTCATCCCTTGAAGCGAAACAGCTGGGGGAAACCGGGTGCAGAGAATCCTTGGAGTGAAGGCAGAAAAGTTTCTTTGCTCTTGACCCCCAAAACTGTACACTCACATGTACACAACACACACACACACACACTCCCCAAATGGCGCAAGGAAAGAGAAAGCCTCCAAATGAGCTTGCTGCCTGGAAGAAGAGGCGACGAAATTCAATTTGTATTTGTATTTTTTTAAATGGGAGACTGGATGCTTAATGTCCTGCCTTAATAGTGCCTCTTTGCGAAAGGCCCCCCCGTTCCTTTTGGCCAGGAAAAGCTCTTGTCTAATTCGCGCCCGGATACAGCACTGCTTCCGATTTGACCTTTCCTTTAAAAAAAAAGAAAAAGAAATGTCAGCCTCTCAAAGGCCAGAACAAAATATTTCTTGCATCTTTCTTCTATTTATCATCCCATTTTCCTCGCCTGGATTGGCTCACCCGCTGACTTGTAGGCATCAGCATTGAGTCATGAAACCTAACGGGTGAGTCGAGTCAAAGGATTTTTTTTGGGGGGGGGGGGAGGCTCGGATTTTCAGGCCCATTGAAGACAATTTAGCCAATCTGCATTCTGGGAAAAGCTTTCTGCCCTTCCTCCAATTTTTTTTTTATAAAAGCCAGATGCAAGTTGAGGACTAGAACCTTAAGAAACCAGGATTCGGGGGGGGGAGGAAAAGAATAGGAGGGAGAGAAGGAGTGGAGAGAGGAGAAGGAGAGAGGAAAGGGAAGTAGAGAAGAGGGATGGTAGAGGGCAGAAAGGAGGTAGGGAGGAGGAGGAGGAGGGGGCAGGATGGCGATGGATAGGATGTAATATGGTGTATGGAAAGCAGAAGAGCAAATGATAATTACTGTGGGTTGATGGGAATAGGCACTGATACAATATTGGATAAAGTAAAATAGGGTTGGTTAATGATGTAACGGTATACTTGTGGTTCCTTGTATGGAAATAAAAATAAAAAAACTTTTTTTTCAAAAAGAAAAAAGAAACCAGGATTCCCTGGGCAGCCTCAGCATAGAAATAGCTGGGATGGGAGAAAAAAAGGGAAAGCAAAAAAGAAAAAGGTCTATGCAAAATTAGGGCTATTTTAGTTAACGAATAAACCAGGGGATATTAAAAAAAACTCTCCACTAATCAGACCCAGTGATGCCTGAGCCCCTAGTTGTCTGGCTCAGGGGAGCCCGGGGCGGCGGCAAACAGCGTGCCCCCCCCCTTTCCGGTGCAATTAGCACCCTGCAATTAAAAACAACCTCCTTAATTACAGCGTTTTTGTTTTTTTTTAAAGTTCCAGGGGGAGATCAGGTAACACTTTTCGTTGCCCGTAAACACCTCGGCAGGGAGGATGGAACGTACTCATGCATGGTGTCCGGAGATAGAGGAGGGGTCTCCTTCGGATAAGAGAGGAGATGGTGCCCCTTTCCATTCTCTCCCCATGGTGACTTGACGGGCTAATGGCCAGGCCCTGCCTCCAAATATGTAAGCCAAGAGGAACGGCACAAAAAGAACTGGGGAGGGCAGAGGGGGGCGGAAAAGCAAGGAGAAAGTAGCTCGTCTTGTTGCTAGTTGTGAAGTTGTGTTCAACCCATCGCGACCCATCGGCCTTCCTGTCCTCTACCGTCCTCTGGAGTCCATTGAAGCTCACGCCGACTGTTTCAATGATCCCATCCATCCACCTCCTTCTCTGCCGTCCCCTTCTTCTTCTTTTGCCCTCCATCGTTCCCAGCATGAGACGCTTCTCCAGTGAGTCCTTCTTCCTTCTCATTCGGTGGCCAAAGTATTTGAGTTTCATCTTCAGGATCTGGCCTTCTAAAGAGCAGTCAGGGTTGTTGATCTCCTCTAGGACTGATCAGTTGGATGGCCTTGCAGTCCAAGGGACGGAAGGAAGGAAGGAAGGAAGGAAGGAAGGAAGGAAGGAAGGAAGGAAGGAAGGAAGGAAGGAAGGAAGGAAGGAAGGAGATTGTTATTGTTCTTAGTTGCAAAGTCGTGTCCGACCCATTGTGACCCCATGGACAACGTTCCTCCAGGCCCTGCTGTCCTCTACCATCCTCTGGAGTCCATTTAAGCTCACGCCTACTGCTTCGGTGACTCCATCCAGCCATCTCCTTCTCTGCCGTCCCCTTCTTCTTTTGCCCTCCATCGTTCACAGCATGAGGCTCTTCTCCAGGGAGTCCTCCTTCCTTCTTATTAGGTGGACAAAGTCTTTGAGTTTCCTCCCTAGGATCTGGCCTTCTAAAGAGCAGTCAGGGTGGATCTCCTCTAGGACTGACCGGTTGGATGGCCTTGCAGTCCAAGGGACTCAATGCAGGAGTTTTCTCCAGCACCAGAGTTCAAAGGCCTCCATTCTTTGGCGCTCAGCCTTCCTTATGGTCCAACCTTCACAGCCATCCTATGGAAAACCATAGTCTTGACTATACTTTTGTTGGCTGGGTGATGCTTCTGCTTTTTAGTCTGCTGTCTAAATTTGCCGTATAGCTTCCCTTCTCAGCAGCAAGCCTCTTTTAATTTCTTGGCTGCAGTCCCCATCTGCGGGTGATCTTGGAGCCCTGGAAAATAAAATCTGTCACTACCTCCATTTAGCTCTTAGGTGAGGACTTTGAGAAGAAGAGAGGACTTCACTGTTGCCCCTGAGCGTGTGAGATTTAGAGGTCTATTGAAAATAGAGAGCCTCTTCAACTTTCCTTTCTACAGTCGCTGTTTCTGCCCTGGATTATTGTGGGTAATATTAATAGACGACTTGTTTTAAGACCTGGTGTTGAAAGATAGAATGCCTTGGCATGTGGAGGTTCTTCTCCTATCTATCTGGGCTGATTACCACTGATAGAAACAACATTTGACTAACAGGGAAACTGTTATATATCGCGGAAATCTCATTGATATTGAATTTTTACACTTAAAATCACATCGGCAGGGCAGCCACCCTGCCCCAAATACTGTGGGTTTCCGGGAGCGATTCCACCCCACCCCAGGCAGGTTTTTTTTTTTCCCCCAGGGGAAAGGGACTCGGGATGGGTGATGCAATCTTTCCCACCCCTTGCAAAGCCATGGAGAGGCCGATTCCCCCAGGGCTGATCACCAGGCAGAAGCCAGAAAACTGATCCTGGGGGAACTAATTACTCCACCCAAACGGCTCACCAGTTCTGCTTTGATCTCGAATTGTCCCTCGGCTTCTCCACCTAGCGATGCCCCCTTCCCCCCCCCCCCAGGCTAAAAAAAACGGGGTTCGGTTTCCATGCAAGGTTTTGCCCTGCAGGGTCGACCTTCCCCTGAGTGTGACATTCGGCAGACCCCTCTTGCGTTGTCTCGGCTTTCATCTCCTCCCCTCCCACCCCCCCGCCGAAAATGCGTGGGTCTATGGAAAGGATCAGATCTCCAGAGCTGAGGAAGCTTCTTGGAGGAGAAGCGAAAAGTCTTCTAAAGAAAAATAAGGAAATCCAGTCGCCTCTTGGGAAAAAAAGCAAAAGTGGAAAGGACAAAGCGCCATCTCATTTCGCCTGCCCAAAATAAACCCCGGGGACTTGGGTGGAGGTGGGCCACTTAGTTTTCTTGCTGGCAATAAGGGACGTGGAGCATTTTAACTTCTCCAGCCTGGGGGATTTCCTTGTGGTCTCCTTTCCAAGGGCTAATCCGAAGGGACCTTTTTGTCCTTTTCCCACCCTGTTGCCCTCCTGACTCGTGGCGAAATGCAAAAAACTTACTGGATTCTTCCTGTAGAAGAAGAGTTGGAGGGAGGTGAAAGACGCATTGGAAAGAGGGGGCTGAGCATCTACATTTTTACTTCCAATGGAAGCTTGGGACAGCCCTGCCATTTCCTGGTGGCCTCCTATCCAAGCATGAAGGCGCTCAGACCATCTGGTTCTCAAGCTCAGCTATTTGCTGATACCTAACTGGGGTAGATTGCATCAGAAGGTAAAGGTTCCCCTTGCACATCTGTGCTACTCGCTGGATTTTGTCAGCGTACTCTAACACTGTCTGGTAACAATGTTTAAAGAGTGAGCCAAACTCCTTCGTTGACTGGAAGTTCTTCAAAGTGCCAGAATCTGAATCGAGGCTAGCTAAAAAGTAAAGGTAAAAGGTAAAAGTTCCCCTCTTGCACATATGTGCTAGTCGTTCACGACTCTAGGGGGCAGTGCTCACCTCCGTTTCAAAACTGAAGAGCCAGTGCTGTCCGAAGACGTCTCCATGGTCATGTGGCCAGCATGACTCAACTCTGAAGGCGCATGGAACACTGTTCCCTACCCACCAAAGGTGGTTCCTATTTTTCTACTTGCATTTTTTACGTGATTTCGAACTGCTAGGTTGGCAGAAGCTGGGAGAAGTCACGGGAGCTCACTCCATTACGCGGCACTAGGGATTCAAACTGCCGACCTTTCTGATCGACAAGCTCAGCATCTTAGCCACTGAGCCACCCTCAGATTGCATCATACCTGGGTCCAAATCCATTTTTATTCATGCCGCTCACGGAGATCCCAAAATATCCCACGCAAATCCCTTTTTCCTCTCCCCTCCTTTTCTCTTTTTTCCTTTTGCATCCCAACTTTGCAAGGTCCCTTCATCTGCTCGCAAGGCCTTTCATCAGGGTTTTTTTCCAAAGCTAAAGAGCAGGATAAAAAAAATTGCATGGAATAAACAGGTTGTCACGGGGATGAAACAGAGGAAGATAAAAAAACGTTGCCCTGGGATCCCGGCTGAACTCTTACATGTATTTTTATTAATTTCATTTTTGAATGGGAGGATAAATAACATGCCTGCAAGGTGCCACGAAACCTTTTGAAATTGGTCGCAGTTCCACATTAGCTCCATGCGGTCTAAAACCTGGGATGCAGTCGCGCAAATATTTATTTTGCAATTTGGTCTGAAGTGGGGAAAGAGAAAGAAAGAAAGAAGAAAGAAAGAAAGAAAGAAAGAAAGAAAGAAAGAAAGAAAGAAAGAAAGAAAGAAAGAAAGAAAGAAGAAAAAGACATCCCGGGTCCCGATTGCGGAAGTGTTTTTGCCATTTAGGGGGGTCAAGAAGGTGACAGAGGGGGGGGGGCAGGAAAGGCTCTCCCAAGAGGGCAGAAGAAATGATGCCAAGGCAGAGTGTGAAGAGTGTGAAAGAGAATAGGAAAAAAATAATAAATAAGAAAGAAATAGAAAACATTGGGCGGGCTGAATTTGGATTTGCAGTTCTATTAAAAAAAGAAAAACAGTCATAGGAATATCAGCATCAAAGATAAACTCGGAGAGAAAGAGAGAGAAAGGGAGATCCCTTGGGAAAATATTAATAATTTGGACAGGAGGTCCTGGGTGATGTTTTCTCCATCCTCCCTTAATCTGCGGATGTTCAGGATTAAATTGGGGGGGCAAAGCTGTGGCCCTTTCTGTGATCCCATCTGCTCCCTGAGAACTGAGTTGGTTTCAGCCCCCCCCCCCCAGGTCTAAATCAGAAGTAACCAACTTTGACAACTTTTAAGATCTGAGGAGTTCAATCCCCAGAATCCCCCCAGCCAATGCTCCCAGAATTCTGGGAGTTGAAGTCCACAAGTCTTAAAGTTGCGAAGGACAGCCCTTGGCTTAAAAGATCCTCTGTCCGCTGGAGGGCACCAGATTTGCAAAAGTCCCACTTGAGAGACCCCAAAGCTGGGCTTGTTATAACAAAGCTCTTTTCAAAGTTTACCTTGTAGCACCCAGAGACTAGGAATATTCAGAGGAATATCAGCATCAAAGAAAAGCTTGGAGAGAAAGAGAGGGAGGGAGGGAGGGAGGGAGGGAGAGAGAGAGAGAGAGAGAGAGAGAGAGAGAGAGAGAGAGAGAGAGAGAGAGACCCCTTGGGAATCTCCAACTCCAAACATTGCCTGAGAAGCTGGTGGGAAAAGTCAAGCAGGATTCTCACTGTATTGATGTTACTAGATTATGGCTTCTCCCTGTTTGCTCCCAGGATCAGGAAAGGCGTGTTCCTTAACGGCCGTCGCTTTTCCCCAGTCTCCGTCCCCCCCCCCCAAAAAAACACCTCCCTTATCTTATCAGCCATAAAATAAGCCTGACATGGATTGCAGATTACCTACATTAACAGATTAACAGAGTTGGAATGGACCTTATAGGTCATCTAGTCCAAGCCCCCCACTCAAGCAGGAGACCCCTAACCATTTCTGATAAATGGCAGACCAGTCTCTTCTTGAAAGCTCCCACAACTTCCGAAGGCAACTTCTGTTCCATGGGTTGATTGTTCTCACTGTCAGAAAATTCCTCCTTATTTCTAGGTTGAATCTCTCCTTGGTCAGTTTCCATCCATTATTCCTTGTCTGGTTCTTTGGAAAATAGCTTCACCCCCACTCCTCTCTGTGGCAGCCCCTCAAATATTGGAAGATGCTCTCCTGTCTCCCCTGGTCCTTCTCTTCAGTAGACTAGCCATGCCCAGTTCCTGCAACCGTCCATCGTATCTTTTAGCCTCCAGTCCCCTAATCCTCTTTGTTGCTCTTCTCTGCACTCTTTCCAGAGTCTCAATCTCTTTTTTATAGACCAAAACTGGATGCAGTACTCTAGATACTGCAGGACTTTATATAGAGTGGTATTAAGAGCCGGAGGGCCTCGTTCCAGTGGGACTGCATCATGGCTTGGAACTGGCTGACCATCTCAGCCTGCTGAGCCTCCAGGCGCCGGTCCCTGGCCTTGCACTCCTGCAGGTCTTCCATCTGCTTGGAAACCCTATGATCCTAATCCTCAGTGAGGTGCTTCTGCTGAGCCTCCTTCTCCGTCAATTCGAACTGAGCTCTTTTGCCAACTCTTTCTCCTGGTGGCTGCTTAGCTCCAGCAACTGCTTCCTGTTGGGGGCCTAAGGAGCCCAGGTGGGCAGGGGAGGAGTGGGTGGCAGGGGAAGGGCGAGTAAAGGCCGGCGAGGCGCCCCTTGACGTGAGTGACATCAAATTGGCTGCGCCCACACAGTCACATGACCACATAGCCACGCCCACCAGCCAGTCATTAGGCAGATCCTATTAGTGGTCCGCAGGATTTAAAATTATGAATTTACAATAATACAATAATACAATACAATAATACAATAGTAGAGTTGGAAGGGACCTTGGAGGTCTTCTAGTCCAACCCCCTGCCTAGGCAGGAAACCCTATACCGTTTCAGACAAATAGCTATCCAACATCTTCTTAAAGACTTCCAGTGTTGGGGCATTCACAACTTCTGGAGGCAAGCTGTTCCACTGATTAATTGTTCTCACTGTCAGGAAATTCCTCCTCAGTTCTAAATTGCTTCTCTCCTTGATTAGTTTCCACCCATTGCTTCTTGTTCTACCCTCAGGTGCTTTGGAGAATAGTTTGACTCCCTCTTCTTTGTGGCAACCTCTGAGATATTGGAATAATGCTATCATGTCTCCCCTAGTCCTTCTTTCTCTTAAGCTAAACATACCCAGTTCCTGCAACCGTTCTTCATATGTTTTAGACTCCAGGCCCCTAATCATCTTTGTTGCTCTTCTCTGCACTCTTTCTAGAGTCTCCACATCTTTTTTACATCGTGGCGACCAGAACTGAATGCAGTATTCCAAGTGTGGCCTTACCAAGGCCTTGTAAAGTGGTATTAACACTTCACGTGATCTTGATTCTATCCCTCTGTTGATGCAGCCTAGAACTGTGTTGGCTTTTTTGGCAGCTGCTGCACACTGCTGGCTCATATTTAAATGGTTGTCCACTAGGACTCCAAGATCCCTTTCACAGTTACTACTACTGAGTATGGTATCACCTATACTGTACCTGTGCATTCCGTTTTTGTTGCCTAAATGTAGAACCTTACTCTTTTCACCATTGAATTTCATTTTATTAGATAGTGCCCAATGTTCAAGTTTGTCAAGATCCTTCTGTATCTTAAGCCTATCTTCTGGAGTGTTGGCTATTCCTGCCAGCTTGGTATCATCTGCAAATTTGATGAGTTCCCCATTTATTCCCTCATCCAAATCATTGATGAAGATGTTGAAGAGTACTGGGCCTAAAACAGAGCCTTGGGGTACTCCACTGCATACTTCCCTCCATGTAGATGCAGTTCCATTGAGAACTACACGTTGAGTGCGGTTGGTCAGCCAGTTACCAATCCATCTGGTGGTGATGCTGTCCAACCCACATTCTTGTACTTTATCTAGTAGTAGGTTATGGTCTACCTTATCAAAAGCCTTACTGAAGTCCAAGTAAACTATATCAACGGCATTCCTCTGGTCCACTAATTTTGTCACATTATCAAAGAATGCAATAAGATTAGTCTGGCATGATCTGTTTTTGACAAATCCATGTTGGCTTTTGGCTATTACTTTGTTTGCTTCTAGGTGTTCGCAAATTCGTTGCTTGATTATTTTTTCCAGAATCTTTCCTGGTATTGAGGTTAGGCTGATAGGTCTGTAGTTTCCTGGATCTAATTTTTTCCCTTTTTTGAAGATGGGAACCACATCAGCTCTTTTCCAGTCCTCTGGTAGTTCCCCGGTGTTCCAGGATCTCTGAAAGATATAATTCAGTGGTTCTGAGATCTCGTCTGCTAGTTCCTTCAGAACTCTGGGGTGTAATCCATCCGGTCCTGGTGATTTGAACTCATCTAGGGTAGACAGGTGCTCACTTACCATTTTCTTCCCTATTTCAATTTCAATTTAATGGTCCCTGAGGTCCAAAACGTTGGAGAACCCTGGACTAGAAGACCTCCGAGGTCCCTTCCACCCTCTGGTTCTATATTCTATGCACAAGGACCCCTCCAGGCAAGCAGGGCCTGTCAATACACCGTAGCAAAAACATTCCTCTTCTTCTGATTTATTCTTTTAAAATCCTCTAGTGTGGTCCTGACTTCCTGCAAGCCCAGCAAGAGGAAAATAATTCGGAGGAGGAGAAGGAGGAATTTTAAAAATGACCTTCCTTTTCAACCTCTTCCCCTAAGCTTCCTCGATAAGGCGCTTTGTACAACAGCACAAAATGCCAAGCATAACTGAAGACGCATGTAAATTCTCCGGCTCGGCTGTTATTTGGCCTCTGAGCTGTGTTGGACAGCCATTCCCCCCCCCCCGCCCCCCGTGCTTTTATTGAGCAGATAGGCAGGTTGGGAGGTGGGTGAGTAATTATCCCATTAAAGAAAAGCATGCAAAATACAAGCCATCCATGTTATTCACAGGGATTGGTGTGCAATTGCCAATAACGAAACTGCCCATGATGATCCAAGATAAATTGGTGGGCTGGGATCCAGATGCCCAGAAAAACGACACTCAAAATGCAGGAAAAAGGCAAGGGAGGGAGGATGGAAGGAAGGAAGGAAGGAAGGAAGGAAGAAGAGGCAAGGAAGGAGGGAGGGAGGGAAGGAATAAGAGGCAAGGAGGGAAGGATAAAAGCAAGAAGAGGCGAGGAAGGAGGGAGGGAGGAAGGAAAGAAAGAAGAAAGAAAGAAAGAAAGAAAGAAAGAAAGAAAGAAAGATGATGATAGATAGATGATAGATAGATAGATAGATAGATAGATAGATAGATAGATAGATAGATAGATAGATGATAGATAGATGATAGATAGATAGGTAGGTAGGTAGTTTAGCCAGGATTGACATGAGGGGTCTTGGGTGCTCTCTGAGCTTGCTTGTTTTCTTGCAGATTTTCATTACCCAAACTAGGTAACATCATCAGTGCTAGTACCAAGGAGAAAGGAGGGAAGGAAGGAAGGAAAGGCAAAAGAGGGGGGAAAGGAAGGAGGGGGAAGGAAGGAGGGAGAGAAGGAAGGAAGTTTGCTTCCTTTATACAATTAGCCCTGTCAATGTCAGTTGGTTTTGATGCCTTCCTGAATTCTCCATCAGCAACCTTTCCATCCCAATTTGCCAGACTGGTTAAAAAAAGGTGACCTCCTCTTATCGGTCCACCAGGGGGATTCCCTGCGCACATCTGGTTGGCCTCTGTATGCCCCAGAAGCGGGGAGAACATGGACCTTCAGCCTGATCCTGTCTCCTGCCTCTTAAAGTCATTCATCCCAGGGTAGAAACGACTCGGTGCCTAGTTAGACCTTCAGGTCCAGCTTCCTTTTCATTTCTGGCTTTGATTCCGGGAGCCTCCTAAATCCCGGGAGAAGAAAGACTGAAACTCAATAATAAAAGTGCAGGATCCTGGAAATTAGGTAAAGGTAAAGGTTCCCCTCGAACATATGTGCTAGTCGTTCCTGACTCTAGGGGGCGGTGTTCATCTCTGTTTCAAAGCCAAAGAGCCAGCGCTGTCCGAAGACGTCTCCGTGGTCATGTGTCCGGCATGACTAAACACCAAAGGTGCACAGAACGCTGTTCCCTTCCCACCAAAGCTGGTGCCTATTTTTCTACTTGCATTTTGTGCGTGCTTTCGAACTGCTAGATTGGCAGAAGCTGGGACAAAGAACAGGAGCTCACTTTGTTACGTGGCGCTCGGGATTCGAACCGCCGAACTGCCGACCTTTCAGATCGACAAGCTCAGCGTCTTAGCCACTGAGCCACCCGCGTCCCAATTCCTGTAAATACCTGACACGGAGTTTAATCACAGTCTTTGGGGAAAGTCTTGCCACTTAGGAAAAGTACCGCAGAGAAACTGGGCTCTTCCCAGTGGCGGTGGTCTCCTAGCAAACCCCCCCCACATTTAAACAAAATAATCGGCTCTCGGTGCCATTATCAATACAATACAATAGTAGAGTTGGAAGGGACCTTGGGGGTCTTCTAGTCCAACCCCCTGCCTGAGCAGAAAACCCTATACCATTTCAGACAAATGGCTATCCAACATCTTCTTAAAGACTTCCAGTGTTGGGGCATTCGCAGCTTCTGGAGGCAACTTCTGTTCCACTGATTAATTGTTCTAACGGTCAGCAAATTTCTCCTCAGTTCTAGGTTGCTTCTCTCCTTGATTAGTTTCTACCCATTCCTTCTTTTTCTACCCTCAGGTGCTTTGGAGAACAGCTTGACTCCCTCTTCTTTGTGGCAACCCCTGAGATATTGGAAGACTGCTATCATGTCTCCCCTAGTCCTTCTTTTCCTTAAACTAGACATACCCAGTTCCTGCAACTGTTCTTCATCTGTTTTAGTCTCCAGTCCCCTAATCATCTTTGTTGCTCTTGGTCGAAAGGCCGGGCTTGTTTTTCCTAATCCGCTCAGGTTGAACCTTCGAGGCTGGGTGATCCGTTTTAGAGTTGCCATGGGGCGAATGTGGGGGCCTGCGCTTGGTTTTATTCACCCCCGGGGCAAGATCAAAGCAAGATCCTCTGGACCTTGGGCTGCCGGAAAGGGGTTTAACGTATGGTTTCTAATAACACAAAACGAGGGAAGGAGATCCAATTTGGGGCAAATGCCCTGGGGGCTGCCTCCAGCCGCCCCCTGCCCTGCTTTCTTTAATATGGCTATTGGGCCCAAGGGGTCCCTCAAGCAGGAAGTCACAACTGGGGGACACGCTGCAATACGTCCCTTTGCTTCAGCTCAGAAGCGGGAAGGGCTGCATTGCATTTGAAATGAAACAGGGTTACAATACAATACAATACAATACAATAGTAGAGTTGGAAGGGACCTTGGAGGGCTTCTAGTCCAACCCCCTGCCCTACACCATTTCAGACAAATAGCTATCCAACATCTTCTTAAAGACTTCCAGTGTTGGAGCATTCACAACTTCTGGAGGCAAGCTGTTCCACTGATTAATTGTTCTAACTGTCAGGAAATTTCTCCTCAATTTTTTGCTTGGTTGTGAGATGAGCGGGGCTTAAATTTAATCAATAATAAATAAGCACATGTCCCCATTGCTTGATATACCGAATTAATGGGATTAATACAGGCATTCCCCCATCTCATTTTCTGGATAGTGTGATCTGGGGTCCCCAATTCGAGGGAAGGGGAGACTGAGATCTCTCTCTTTTTTTAAAAAAAAGTTTTTAAATTTTTAAACAAACATAAAACATAAAAACCATCCTCCAATTACATACAGTATGTCGATTGGTTATAAAACTTTTGTGCTTCCTCCCCATAGTCTTCACTTGTAATTTATATAGAATCCCATATTATCAATCTAATATATATGTATACAATTATTATCATTATTAAACACTCATTTGACTATAACTATTATTACATTCTTTTATGTGAGATGTTCTAAATTTAAAATAAATTTATATTATGGCATTTCATTACATCATCCTAAAACCATTCCAGTAATATTACATCTTACAAAAAAAACTCTCTTACAATAGCAGAGTTGGAAGGGACCTTGGAGGTCTTCTAGTCCAACCGCCTGCCTGGGCAGGAAACCCTATACTGTTTCAGACAAATGGCTATCCAGCATCTTCTTAAAGACTTCCAGTGTTGAAGCATTCACAACTTCTGTTCCACTGATTAATTGTTCTAACTGTCAGGAAGTTTCTCCTCAGTTCTAAGTTGTTTCTCTCCTTGATTAGTTTCCACCCATTGCTTCTTGTTCTACCTATCTTTATATTGTATTCTATATTTTTTTTTCAAGAGACAACTGGACTTTCTGGTATAATACAATACAATAGCAGAGTTGGAAGGGACCTTGGAGGTCTTCTAGGAGGTCTTGGAGGTCACTCTAGGCAGGAAACCTTCCTTCCTTCCTTCCTTCCTTCCTTCCTTCCTTCCTTCCTTCCTTCCTTCCTTCCTTCCTTCCTTCTTGCCTGCCTGCCTTTCCCTTCATTTCTCCTGTCCTTCCCTCTGCCCCCTCCCTCCATTTCTTTCTTTTCCTCCCTTCCTCGTGTCCTTCCCTCTTACCCTCCCTTCCTTCTGTCCCCTTCCCCTCCTCTCTTCTTCCTTCCTTCCTTTCTCCTTTCCTTCCTTCTGTCATTCCGTTCCCCCTCCCTTCCTCCCTCTCTCCTTTCTTCCTTCCTTCCTTCCTCCTTTTCTTATGTCATTCTGTTCCCCCTCCCCTCCTCCCTCTCTTCTTCCTTCCTTCCTTTCTCCTTTCCCTCCTTATGTCATTCCATTCCCTCTCCCTTCCTCCCTCTCTTCTTCCTTCCTTCCTCCTTTCCTTCCTTCTGTCATTCTGTTCCCCCTCCCTTCCTCCCTCTCTGCTTCCTTCCTTCCTTCCTCCTTTCCTTCCTTCTTTTCATTCCGTTCCCCCTCCCTTCCTCCCTCTCTCCTTTCTTCCTTCCTTCCTCCTTTTCTTCCTTATGTCATTCTGTTTCCCCTCCCTTCCTCCCTCTCTCCTTTCTTCCTTCCTTCCTCCTTTTCTTATGTCATTCTGTTTCCCCTCCCTTCCTCCCTCTCTTCTTCCTTCCTTCCTTTCTCCTTTCCTTCCTTATGTCATTCTGTTCCCCCTCCCTTCCTCCCTCTCTCCTTTCTTCCTTCCTTCCTCCTTTTCTTATGTCATTCTGTTCCCCCTCCCTTCCTCCCTCTCTCCTTTCTTCCTTCCTTCCTCCTTTTCTTATGTCATTCTGTTTCCCCTCCCTTCCTCCCTCTCTTCTTCCTTCCTTCCTTCCTCCTTTTCTTCCTTATGTCATTCTGTTCCCCCTCCCTTCCTCCCTCTCTCCTTTCTTCCTTCCTTCCTCCTTTTCTTATGTCATTCTGTTTCCCCTCCCTTCCTCCCTCTCTTCTTCCTTCCTTCCTTTCTCCTTTCCCTCCTTCTGTCATTCCGTTCCCCTTCCCTTCCTCCCTCTCTTCTTCCTTCCTTCCTTTCTCCTTTCCCTCCTTCTGTCATTCCGTTCCCCTTCCCTTCCTCCCTCTCCCTTCCTTCCTTCCTTCCTTCCTTCCTTCCTTCCTTCCTTATGTCATTCCTTTCCCCCTCCCTTCCTCCATCTCTCCTTCCTTCCTCCTTTCCTTTCTTCTGTCCTTCTGTCCCCCTCCCTTCCTCCCTCTCTTCTTCCTTCCTTCCTTCCCCTCCATCACTCCATCCTTCTTTCTGTTCTTCTCTCTCCCTCCCTCCCTTTCTATTTGAGAAGCTTCTTAATCAGCCCTTTCAAACAGCAGCAGGGGGAATTCAGAAGGGAATCAGGCTGTTCTGCTGGGCTGGTGGCTACTAAGCCCGGAGGTTCTTTTGCTGTCGGAAAACATGGGCAGCATCTGTAAACCTGGGCCGGCTGCATTCCAGGAGGACTTTTCCCCCAAGCCAGTTTCCTCTGGCTTCAAGGCAGCTTCAAAGCAGGAGAAAAAACCGTGGAAATCCTACGTGGCGTAGCCGCGGGGCTCCACTGGAAGGATAATCTTTGCCGGGTCTTTGTATCAGCAGGTTGTTTGAGGTATCAATAGTCGTGTTTTTGGACAAGGCTGATGCCTGGAAATCAAATGAACCGAGGAACGCCTTAACCGAGCTTGACTTTTTCAAGAGCAGCCCCAGGAAATGTGGGATTGCGAAGACCCCGCCCCTATTTTTATTGTGACGTTAACTGTGCTTCAATAATCCCTAGTTACTGCCATCGCAGAATGTTAATACAATTCAATGATGCTAAGTAAAGGTAAAGGTTCCCCTCGCACCTATGTGCCGGCCGTTCCCGACTCTAGGGGGCGGTGCTCATCTCCGTTTCAAAGCCGAAGAGCCAGCGCTGTCCGAAGACGTCTCTGTGGTCATGTGGCCGGCATGATTTAACATCGAAGGAGCACAGAACGCTGTTCCCTTCCCACCAAAGGTGGTGCCTATTTTTCTACTTGCATTTTTTACGTGCTTTCGAACTGCTAGGTTGGCAGAAGCTGTGACAAGTCACGGGAGCTCACTCCGTTACGCGGCGCTAGGGATTTGAACCGCGGAACTGCCAACTTTTCTGATCGACAAGCTCAGCGTCTTAGCCACTGAGCCCCTGCGTCCCTCAGTGATGCTTGCCACAGCATTAAGAGGTCACACCGAAAACCCTCACATGTTCCTCATAATAGTTTCGCATTATTTGTCACATATGTACGGTACAAAATCTCGAGCCGCCATCCAAGAATGGGCCACAAAGCAAAGTCCCGTTTTGGAATACAGGTAGTCCTCGACTTGCAACCGTTCATTTAGTGAGCATTTCAAAGTTACAACAGCGACCGTTTTTCGCACAGTTATGACCGTTGCAGCCTCCATATAGCTAGGCCCTCGGCCAAACCCGATGATGGACTGCTTCACCAGTTGAAAAGGTCGCTCAAAACATTCTCTTCAGGGGGAAAACGAGCCGTCAATAAGGGTGCACAAAAAAATGTATTTGGGGGGTGTTAGGTATGGGGAACACTCTGAGAGTAGAGAAAAACGTGGAGCTGTCCCGAACTCCCCTTCTTTTCCATCCCAATTGCAAACTGCCCAAGGAGCTGCTGATTCTGTTCTACAGAGGAATGACGGAGTCTCTCCTCTGCACCTCCATAACTGTCTGGTTTGGCTCTGCAACCCAACAAGACAGACACGGACTTCAGAGGAGAATCAGAACTGCAGAAAAAAAACAATGGCTACCAACCTGCCTTCCATTGAGGACCTGCACACTGCACGAGTCAAAAAGAGGACTGTGAAAATATCTACAGACCCCTCGCATCCTGGACATAAATTGTTTCACCTCCTACTTTCAAAATGACACTATAGAGCACTGCACACCACAACAATTAGACACAAGGACAGTTCCCCCCCCCCAATGCCATCACTCTGCTAAACAAATAATTCCCTCACCACTGTCAAACTATTCACTAAGGCTGCATTGCTATTACTATTAGTCTTCTCATCGTTCCTATCGCCCATCTCCTCCCACTTATGACTGCAGGACTGCAACTTTATGGCTTGTATTCTTACGATTTATATTGATTGTTTCCTAGTATGATTCAATTGCTTATTTGTACCCTATGACTATCATTAAGTGTTGTATCTTATGATTCGTGACGAATGTATCTTGTCTTTTTATGTACACCGAGAGCCTATGCACCAAAGTCAAATTCCTTGTGCGTCCAATCACACTTGGCCAATAAAAACTTCTATTCTATTCTATTCTATTCTATTCTATTCTATTCTATTCTATTCTATTGAATGTATCTTGTCTTTTTATATGCACTGAGAGCATAGGCACCAAAGACAAATTCCTTGTGTGTCCAATCACACTTGGCCAATAAATAATTCTATTCTATTCTATTCTATTCTATTCTATTCTTTCTTTTCTATTTTTTATTTTCTATTTTCTATCTTCTATTCTATTTTCTATTCTATCCTATCCTATTCCATTCCATTCTATATGTTGCTGACTCGCACAGCCTGCCAAAGCTTACGTAAAACCTCCCTACCCTTCCTAGACCATTTTCCCATCAAACACACCTTTGGCACACCTGGGTGGGTCCCTGGGTGTCCATTCCCCCCTCCTCTTCCTCCCGCCTTGATCTTAGGTCTTCCTGGCAGAAATTCTGAGCCGGCCAGACGAGTCAACCCCTCTCTTCTCCCTCCCCCCCTCTCTCTCTGCCGCCTTTGTGAGGGCAGAAAGTTAAAAATTATTCAAGGTGAGATTCCTGGCCTGCGGGGCCAGTACCAGGCAAAGATTTTCACCGCCCGTTCTGTTCCTTCGCCAAAAACCGAGATAAGACGCTACGCAGTTCTTTTGGAATAATAATTTCTCTTCTTCTAGATTGCGCTGGGAAGCTCGTCTTCTATCTTTCTCCACCCCCGCCCCAATTATAACCCACTTTCCCCCCCACCTCTTTTATTTTGTCAGATGCTCCCTTAGGGTGATGAATATTTGGTGTTAACTAGAAGGGAGGGGGGGGAACACTTTTAAAAGATGCAAATCATTAAACCATCCCATGGCTGGTTTCCTTTCCTCCTCCTGTCCGTTGCCTTCACTTCAAAGGCCAAGTAAGTAGCGGATTGATTGATTTTTTTTTTTAAGCCTGGCTGCCCTTCGCAAAAGAATTTTGCATTGTTTTCCCTTCCCCGAAACGTTGAGAAAACTGGACGAGGGCTTGCAGAGTTTGACCTGGGAACGGAGGCACGCTGGATTCCCGAGCCCAGCCAAACGGAGAAAAATTCCCAGGAATTCCATTCCCCCCCCCTACACCCCACCTTCCGTCTGTCACAAATCACCTGGCGATGAAGGTTAACGGCTTTGGGGGCCTTTTTCCCCCCCTTGGAGAACTTTTTGCCGAGTATAAAACAGGCGCTGTCCAGTGGCAGAGGATGGCCTGGCGACGTTGGCAAGCACGGATGGTGGATCGCGACAGGGCGGGCAAGGTAGGAGACCCTCCCTCGGGGTCTTTTCGCAGAGACCAAAGAATGCACTGAAGACCACCAGGCCTTGAAATGGGCCTGAATTGGACTCCCACAAGTGGCACCATGTTGTGTCCATCGCTTAGGATACAGTCACTCAAACGGCGGGTGCTGGTCATCGGTGCTGGAAACAGAACAGAGGTGGTTTCACCTTTCCCGTTCGGGTTACGGTTGGGCCAAACCCCTGGTCCAGCAAGGGATTTCAGAGACACCCCCCCCCCCGTAAATATCTTGGCTTGACTGTCAGTTGATTGATTACCCAGGTGGTTTGTTTGTATTCATTTTCTGGATGCTTTTTGTTGACGTCTGACTGTTTTTAATTGTTGTAGAATTCTAAGCTGCCCAGCATCGTTTGGTTCAGTGGTCACCAACGGGCGGTTCGTGAGAAAAATGTTGGTGGCCCGCAGAAAAACCGTTTGCATTTTTTAAAATACCGCACTAGCTACTCTTTTTTCTTTTTAAAAATATCATATTAGCGCTCGGCGGGATTTAAAATTATGAATCGAGTGGTCCCTGAGGTCTGAAAGGTTGGGGGGACCCGTGATTTGGTTTGAGTTGGGAGAAGGAAGGAAAGGAACGAATCAATATATTTGGGATAGGTTAAATGCCCGTGATTGATCAGAGAAGGAAGAGTGGAGATGGAGTGGAGATTGGGAAGATGGAGACTCATTGGGGTTCATTGCTTTGCAGAAGAGGAGGAGTGCAGTGTGGCCTAGTGGATGGAGGCCTCCTGATTGTACGGCCTTAAGTTCTGAGTGCTTATTAAATGTCAAAGAATTTGGCTTTAACCCGGCTTGGTTTGGAGAGTAGGACACACACACACACACACACACACACACCAATGCCATACCCTCAAAAGCACAGGAGGGGCAAACAGATTTCAGCGACTTTGAGCGAGGGAGAACTTGGCCCAGCCTAGCCTACCTGGAAGGGTTGTTGCAAAGATGGGAAAGGATATCCCCCCCCGCCCCCCGCCCCCAGTCCCTTGTCTGCTGTTCTGCAATGAAGGTGCGTCGGGTCCAAACCTAACAAAACATTGGGCTCCATTCTATCCTTAGCAGGTTTTATAGAAGTGACGAAAGGCAATGCTCAATTAAAGCAGACAAAGCAATTTCAAGCAAAAAGGGGGGGGGGAATGCTTATCCTGCCCCCTACTCTCTCCCCCCTCCCACCACCACTAAGCTATCCGCCTCTGTGATGGTTTAGGATCTAAACTTCCATCCGTTGCGCAAGAGGAATGTAGACTTTGCTCAGGGACTCTGCTTTCCTGCTTCTCGTGTCTTTCAGCCTGACGGGCCTGGGTCTAGGATCCCTGGCCTACCTCCCCAGGCTGTTGGTGCGAAGGCCAAAGCCTTCCTATAATCCCCTGCCCCGCCGTGGCGCAGTGGTTAGAGTGCAGTACTGCAGGCTACTTCTGCTGATCACCGGCTGCCAACAGTTTGGCAGTTCGAGTCTAACCAGGCTCGAGGTCGACTCAGCCTTCCCTCCTTCCGAGGTGGGTAAAATGAGGACCCAGATTGTTGGGGGCGATAGGGCTGACTCTGTAAACCGCTTAGAGAGGGCTGTAAAGCACCGTGAAGCGGTATATAAGTCTAAGGGCTGTTGCTATTGGTCATTCAGAATGGCTGGGACCAGCGCCAGGGAGGATGGGTGGAGCGGGAGGAGCAAAGGCCAGTGAGTGGGACCAAAGACCTTACCCTCCTCCTCTTTTTGACCCCCTGCTCTTCTCACCCCTGTGTTTCAGAGGGTGATGGATGATGGGAGTTGGAATCCAAATACCTCTGGAGCAATTCGGTTCAGAGGAAGGCTGCCTCCCATTCATGAAGCATCCCATTCATGAGAATAAACTGTTTGAGTGAACCACTCTCGGCTTAAAAGTGCAGGCAAGCCAACGTATTTTTGTTTGGAAACTATTGTTGTGTTTTAAGGACATCGTTGTGTGTAGTTTTTGTGTTTTAAGGGCATTCCCAGCTACAGAGAGGTGCACGCTGGCCTTATTTATCTCCTAATTGTGACCATAATCGCATCGCCGAGCCCTTTCTGATCATCAGGTGGTGCTAACAGTTTAAGGCCGGTTGCTTTTCCTATTCCTGCCGATAACCTTTCCCCTTACCGAGGAGAAAGCTTGGCGGGGAAGACCTGGCCTTCAGGGGGTTAACAAAAACCCTCTTCGCATCTGGCCCGGTTCAAAACACCTGCGCCCCCCCTCTCCCCCCAGCCCACCCCAAGCAGCCAATGAGGAGCCAGCGCGTCGCAGCTCCCAGACGGAGTGTCGGTTTGAAACCCAACACCTGTCTCCGGTTCCTGCCAGGTGTGGTGTCCAGGTTGATGCTCGCCGCTTCTCACCTGGAAGTCCCTCCCTGTTTCCCTCCCACTCTCCTTCCTTTCCATCAACAGAAGGAGATTTGGCTACTTCCTCCCCGCACAGCCCGTCTCCATCCGTGGCATTCGATCCTCAGGTGGTCGGCAGTTAAAAATGCCCACCTGGCCGTAACAAGAGTTGACCGCAATTGCCACCTTGTCCGTTTACCTTTCCACAGGTAAGGAATGCCCTTCTTTCTCTTCCCCAAGCCACAGCTGGTCTTTCTGGAAAGGAGAAAGCTATTGTTCCCCAAAGGACGGGAATCTTGGATCTAAAACAAACCAGCAATGTTGGCCATGCTGAATCGCCAGGCCTCCCAGCCATCTCCTAACGTCCCCACCAAAGCATTCTGCAACTAGGACGCCCTTCAGACGTCTGGACTTCAACTCCCAGAGTTCCAAAGTGATGCTGAGCATGCTGGGAGTTAGAGTCCACCAAGCTAGGAAGTGCCCTGGGTTGTAAGATATTAAAGAATATATATCTTCCAGCAAATTTTGTTCAAAATTAGGATGACAGTTTCCAATTCAGGATTGCAGAACACAAATTCTCACTTTGGTGCTCTCCTCCTCCTGCCCTCAGGCCCCAAAAGAAAAGGTTCATTTAACAGACTTTTAGGACTTCGCTTTGAGCAACCAGATGCATTTTCTTTTTTTTTCTTTGTAGAGGTTTTTTCCCCCTATACATTCACAAATATACGTTCTCATGAGTACTCTT
Source organism: Natrix helvetica (assembly GCF_964273705.1). Taxonomy (NCBI): domain Eukaryota; kingdom Metazoa; phylum Chordata; class Lepidosauria; order Squamata; family Natricidae; genus Natrix; species Natrix helvetica. The sequence continues at coordinate 148,846,845 of NC_138551.1, forward strand.
AATATTTATCTGTTGTCTTCTAGCATTTATCACAATCTGTTTAAAGGTATAAAAAGCATAATCGCCTCAAAATATAACCTACCTCAAAAATAAGAAGACCTCCCCCAAAATAAGGCCAAGCGCTTATTTCGGGGGGTCAAAAGAAAATAAGACCCTGTCACCTCAAAATATAATCACCTCAAAATATAACCTACCTCAAAAATAATAAGACCTCCCCAAAAATAAGGCCAAGCGCTTATTTGGGGGGGGGGGTCAAAAGAAAATAAGACCCTGTCACCTCAAAATATAATCACCTCAAAATATAACCTACCTCAAAAATAAGAAGACCTCCCCCAAAATAAGGCCAAGCACTTATTTCGGGGGTCAAAAGAAAATAAGACCCTGTCACCTCAAAATGTAATCACCTCAAAATATAACCTACCTCAAAAATAAGAAGACCTCCCCCAAAATAAGGCCAAGCGCTTATTTCGGGGGTCAAAAGAAAATAAGACCCTGTCACCTCAAAATGTAATCACCTCAAAATATAACCTACCTCAAAAATAAGAAGACCTCCCCGAAAATAGATGGGAAGATGAGGGTGTGTGAAATCACTATTCGGGGGCTCTAGCTTGGCATGGATGCCTTCCAAACTTGGCACCGACCGAATTCAAAACAAAAGAAAGCTAATTTGACCTCCAGCCTCATTAGATCTGGTGATTTACGGCCCGGCTTCAAAGCCTTCTTTCCTTTCCAAATCTAAATTTCTTTTCTTTTTGGGGACTAGCCATTCAAGCCGTTAACCTGACCCAGCGAGGCTGCCTTATCGGCTTTTTGGGGTGGGAGTGAGCATGAAGCAAAACTGGAAGATCCCCTTTAATTAAAGCCTTTGCCTTCCTACACTCAACAGGCACCGTGCCCGGAGCAATCCTGATCCATAGCAGGCCTCCCTCCTTCCTCTGGGAGCCGATGGGATTTGGCTGGCCGATAGCATCCATCTTACCTGGGATCCAGCCCTGTTCTTGACGCCAGGTCCATCTGCAAGGAGAAGGCGCCGGCTGGCCAAATCTTATTGCATCTTGCAATGAGCTGATACAGAGACAGATTAACAGAGTTGGAAGGGACCTTGCAGGTCATCTAGTCCAACCCTCCGCCCAAACAGGAGACTCTCCACTATTTCTGAAAACTGGCAGTCCAGTCTCTTCTTGAAAGCCTCCAGTTGTGAGGGTGTAAGGTTGTAAGTGTCTTGTAACGTTATAAGCGTGTAAAGTTTGTCAGTGTGTGTAAGGTTGTAAATGCGTGGACTAGCTATAAGTTACTTTTTTCCCATGCCATTGTGACTTCCTACAGTCACTAAACAAACGGTTGTAAATCGAGGATTACCTGTCAATCAGGCCAGCTGTCTCCAAATGTATCCCACAATTTGGGAGGATTTCAGGACCCGTCCGACAGGTAAAGTCAAGGGGGAAGCCCGGTTCACTTAACGACTTGGTTACTAACTCAACCAATGCTACGATTTGCTTAGCAACGGTTGCAAGGAAGGTCGTAAAATGGAGGCCAGCCATGTTAATCTGAGGGAGAAGAAGTGGGGGGGGGTCAATCTGTTGTCCTTGACTTCAGGGCAGGGCAAGATGTAAGGGATGGAAACTTACCAGGGAAGAGAAGCAACCTGGAATGAAGGAGAAATTTCATGACGGTGAGAACGATTAACCAGTGGAACAGCTTGCCACCAGAAGTTGTAGGTGCTCCATCCCTGTCAGTCGAAGAAGAGGCTGGACAGCCAGTTGTTTGACATGGCATAGGGCCTCCTGCTTGTTCAAGGGGTTGGACTAGAAGACCTCCAAGGTCCCTTTCAACTCTTATTCTGTCCAGGTGATCTGCTAGACAAGGAAACGACCAGATTCAGCCTTGTTCAGCTGTGTTCTGAAATATTGCATTAGGAGGCTCTTGGCATGGTTGGGTCTGTGTGACCGGTCCCTTCCAACTCTTATAGCAATAGCCCTTAGACTTATATACCGCTTCACAGTGCTTTACAGCCCTCTCTAAGCGGTTTACAGAGTCAGCCTATTGCCCCCCACAAACTGGGTCCTCATTTGACCCACCTCAGATGGGATGGAAAGCTGAGTCAACCTTGAGCCTGCTGAGATCTGAACTGCCAAATCGCAGGCAGCCGGCAGTCAGCAGAAGGCGCCTGCAGTAGTACACTCTAACCACTGCACCGCCATGGCTCTCATTCTATTAAATCCGGCGGTGCCTTTTCCAACTAAAATATTTTCGCTATATAAAAGGAAAATATTTGTAGCTCAGGGTTGAAATGAGTGGTCAACGGTGCTCTCTAAGCTTGGTTGTTTTCTTACCGACATTTCCTTACCCAACTAAGTAACGTCATCAATTGCTCTTTTCGCAGTTCCTAGCACTGATGAGGTGAGCAGGTTTGGGTTAGAAACCTGATAGCACATTTTATTCAAAGGCACCCATTCTGGCAGCCACCCTCCAACACAAGGGCGTGTAGTCAAGGCGATGGTTTTCCCAGTTGCCATGGATGGTTGTGAAGTTTGGACCATAAGGAAGGCTGAGCGCCAAAGAACGGAGGCCTTTGAACTCTGGTGCTGGAGAAGAAGACTCCTGCATTGAGTCCCTTGGAGTGCAAGGCCATCCAACCGGTCAGTCCTAGAGGAGATCCACCCTGGCTGCTCTTTAGAAGGCCAGATCCTGAAGAGGAAACTCAGAGACTTTAGTCACCTAATGAGAAGGAAGAAGGACTCCCTGGAGAAGAGCCTCATGCTGGGAACGATGGAGGGCAAAAGAAGAAGAAGGAGACGGCAGAGAAGGAGGTGGCTGGATGGAGTCACCAAAGCAGACTCCAGAGGATGGTAGAGGACAGGAAGGCCTGGAGGAACGTTGTCCATGGGGTCACGATGGGTCGGACACGACTTTGCAACTAAGAACAACAACAATCTACTCTGTCTGTCCATCCATCCATCCATCCATCCATCCTTCCTTCCCTCCCTCCCTCGGACTGCAAGGTGATCCAACTGGTCAGTCCTAGAGGAGATCCACCCTGACTGCTCTTTAGAAGGCCAGATCCTGGAGAGGAAACTCAAAGACTTTGTCCACCTGATGAGAAGGAAGAAGGACTCCCTGGAGAAGAGCCTCATGCTGGGAACGATGGAGGGCAAAAGAAGAAGAAGGGGACGGCAGAGAAGGAGGTGGATGGATGGAGTCACTGAAGCAGTCGGCGTGAGCTTCAATGGACTCCAGAGGATGGGAGAGGACAGGAAGGCCTGGAGGAACGTTGTCCATGGGGTCGCGATGGGTCGGAGACAACTTCACAACTAACAACAACAACAATCCGTTCTGGTGAAGCGCTGCTTAAGGGTTAGCTTGGGAAAGCGGGCTTCTAAGTTTTTAGGAAGTATCAAATGCACTTAGACTCCCAGGCCAGGATTTCCCCTCTTCACCTGCTGAGCTCTTTGGCTGTGAGAATGCAACACGGTCTTGGCTCTTTTTTTAAAATTTATTTATTTTAATGCCTTGCAATTTGTAAGTTAGAAACAGCTCCCCCCCTTCTGATCTCTCCTTTATCTCGCCGCCTGGCAAGCCTCCCAGATCCTGAGGCAACCCTCCCAAGCCCAACAAACTCTCAGACTCGCCCTGAAGACAGCCAAAAAGCATCCCCCCTCCCCACCTCTCTCGGATTTGAATTCTGTCCATCGCTCCATTAACCCCTTCGGGATAACTCCTGCAGACTTTCCTGAAAAGGGAGAGAGGTCGGCGACTTCATTCCTCCGGTGAGATGACGCAAACTGGGCCCCGCGATTGCCAGATGGTGCCCTGACCAACTTCTGTGCTGTTGAGATAACGATGATGGTGATTTTCTTGGAAAAAAAATAAAACCCGAAAACCCCCTGAGCGTGGAGCTCAGAGGCGGAGATTTCAAGAGCTGTTAAATTATTACGACTGTTTATATACCGTCTTCTACTAGATAGCAGGTGGTGGCCTTGGGGACTTTTGACCTTGGGATCCTTCCCAAGGATTTAAGGGTCGTTTAAAAAAAAATTGTGGGAACATGGGTTTTGTTCCAAGTCAGGCAAATTTTTTTTGGGGGGGGGGGGGGGAATTGACCAGCTGAGTTTTTATCCGTTCCTACAATGTCCAGATTTTTAGGTTCTATAAGCGCTTATTTTTTATTATTAACTAGCCAATAGTCTGGGTATTGCCTGGGTATTTATTTATAGGGGAGAAATGTCCGGAATGGACCAAACGTCATTTCTAATGTTCGGTTTTCCCCCTTTTTTAAATTTTAGTCTTAGGCTAAGTTTTTAATTTTTATAAATTTGTACAGGGGTTTAAAGTTTAATTCGATTTTAACTATATTTATGATTATTTGTAAGGTTTTTAATTTGGTACCTGTACACCGCCCCGAGTCCCTTCGGGGAGAGGGGGCGGTCTAGAAATCAAATAAAATAAATAAATAAATAAATTACCAGAGGGAGCCCCCTTGTGGAGTACTGTGAAGCCGTTACCGGCCATGTGACTGGGTGGGAGTGGCTTGGCAGCCATGTGACTGGGTGGGTGTGGCCAACTTGTAAAATGTGATGAAACTCACTTAACAACGCTCTTGCTTAGCAACCAAAATGTTGGCTCAGAAACTCTGGCATTTGAAGCACGCAAGTCTTAAAGCTGTCAAGTTACAAGACCCTTGCACCCCTAAACCTTTAGAGAGAAAAAAAACTCCAGGGGTGTTCAAACTTGACAGCTTTAAGACTTGTGGACTTCAACTCCCAGAATTCCTCCTCTCGCTCTTCATCTTGATGATGTGTGGACGGGCGGGGGGAGGGAGGGAGCTGGAACTGGGGATTTTGCAGTATCCTTCCCCCTGGAGTGGGGAGGGCATGGGGATTTTGCAGTATCCTTCCCCTGCCACGCCTACCAAGCCACGCCCACCGAATCAGTAGTAAAAAAAATTGCATCTCACCACTGCTTTGAAGTCCATGCATCTTAAAGTTGCCCAGGTTGAGTAACACTCCTCTAAATCCGTGTTTTTCAACCTTGGCGACTTTCAGACGTGTGAACTTCAATTCCCAGAATTCTTCAGCCAGCATCAGGGAAGATGGGAAAAAAAGCCAGAATGGTTGACTGGGGAATTCTGGGAGTTGAAATCCACCCCTCTTTAAAGTTGCCAAGATTGAGAACCAGTCCTCTAAACCATTTCCTAAAACTCCCCTAAACATACCTGGAAGTACCGTGTTTCCCCGAAAATAAGACAGGGTCTTATTTTCATTTAACCCCCGAAATAAGCGCTTATTTTCGGAGAGGCCTTATTATTTTTTAGCTGCAAGAGTCGGCGAGCGCGGTCACCTCATTGGCTGCTGCTGTGTTGCAATATTTTCGGGGAGGGCTTATTTTAGCGCATGCGCTCAAAAGTCCGATTGGGCTTATTCTCCGGGGAAGTCTTATTTTCGGAGAAACAGGGTAGGAAATAGATTAGTCAGGAAGGAGAGGCGCAGGAAGGGATGTGATCTGGGTACATCACTGGCCTTTTCCACCCCATTCTATGATACCTGACCTCTGTTGGGAAAAAAAAAAACATCTTTTATTTGGCTTTTCTTGACAGCCACAGGCCCTATCCGAGGCTCCAGCGTGCCTTTTGTTGTTGGAAACAAATGGTATATTTTGACACCAACGTCCAAATATTTGTTTTCTGCCAATACCGGCATGTCGCCTTCCCTTTCTTCCTGTCTTCAAAACAGCCCAGATTCCCCCCACGGAAGCCACTAGCCGCTCTCTGAATTTTGTTGCCTAATTTTCTGGCTCTTGCACAAGGGGGATCTTCTCCCTTCCTCCTCCGAGGCAGTGGGGCAGGCCAGAGGCAAAAAAAACAACACCCTGCAGGGATAATTGGAAGGAAAACTGGACTGACTTCCTGTATGGCTCTTATTTTCTCCTTTATGGTCCTTTGCTCCAAGGTGACCTTTGGGGGGATCCCGATTTCCTGGAGCCCCCTGCCACCAACCTGCCGTAAATCGGGGCGCCTCGTCTGGCTAGTTCACGTCTCCCTTCCCCCTTTCCCTCTCCCCCCCAAAAGTCGCCAAAAGCAGCCACCCCATTTTACGACTTTTCTTGCCACCTGCTTGTTAAGCGAATCCGGTTTGTCTGGTCAGAAGATGACCCCGTGACTCCCAGACACTTGCGATGGTCATAAATGTGAGTCAATCACCTGAATTTGAGCCGCTGGGGATGCCGCGACAGTCGTAAGTGTGAAACAACGGTCCTAGGTCACTTTTTTATTTCCGGGGCCGTCGTAACTTCAGATGAGCTGTTGTAGATCGAGGACAGCCTGCACCGTCCCATCAAAAGAAAAAAAAAATATTCCTGAAGTTGCCCTTATCCATTGTGCCTCTCTCCCCCCCCTCCCCCCCCCACCCGCAGCATTTCTACTACTCTGCTTTGCAATCCTTCCCACGTCAGGAAGAGCCAGGAGCAATCTTGGGTTGACACCCCCCCACACTGAAACAGGATCGCTACTTACAACTCACACACTTAACAACTGTAAGCTTTCAAGAAGAGACTGGACTGCCATTTGTCGGAAATAGTGTACGGTCTCCTGTTTAGGCAGGGGGTTGGACTAGATGACCTACAAGGTCCCTTCCAACTCTATTATTAATCCGTATCTAACCATTGCAGCATTCCCAAGGTCCAAATTAGGGTGCTTGGTGCGTATTTACGATGACCCTGTGTGTGTGTGTGTCACACAGCCACCATTTGTGACTTTCCCTGAGCAAACTCAGCGGGGGGGGATCCACGTTCGCTTAACGACGGCGTGGTTCATTTAATGACGGTGGCGAAAAGATTGTTTTAAACAAATCAGGCACGGCTCACTTTTAAGCACCTCCTTGCTTCGCCATGGAGATTCGGATATCCCGATTGTGGTTGTAAGTCGAGGACTACCTGTGATTGGGACACCGAAGCTCCTTTTTCCCACGGCCTCTTCCTGGAAGGGAAAAGACCGGAGCCAAAGGTGCGCAGACGGCCGTGCTGTGAAAATCCGAGCAAGGGGAGTTAGGAGGGCTCTTGATCCCAGTCTGCGATTTGGCAAACGGCCTGTTTTGCTTAGGGCCTGGGGAGGGGGGGGGCAGGAATCCGGGCTCGATCGGTCCTGTCTAATCCAGCCTTTTTATATTTCCTCCCCGCAAAAAATAATAGTGGGCCGCGCCCAGCGAATAAACCAGGAAGAAAGTCGCTTTTTTTTCTCCCCTTTTCTTTTCTTTCTGCGGAGCGAAACTTTTTAACTTCCCTTCCTCTTTGCCCAGCCCTTGTGCCGAAGCTCCCTTGGGATTGAAATGTTTAGGAGGGGGGGGGGTATATTTTTGAGCTTTGGGGAAATAGGGCTGCTCTCTCTTCTCCCCCCACTTTGAAGACCCCCCTAAATGATGCGAGTGTGATTCCTAAAGAGCTGAAAACCTCATTTATTCCCATCCAAAATGAGTCTTCAAACAGAAACGCCCAGCTGCTTTAAGGGGACCACAGAAGACATGGACATCTTGAGCCAATGGGATTTGGGAGGGAAAACTTGCAATGTTTGATGTTAGAATCCCCAGCGGGTCAAAAAAAGTCAACAGGGCAGCCACAACGGTGCAATTTAAGCTATTTGTATGGGTTTTTTTGTTTTTGCATTCGCTGTTCGAAGAAACGTCCTTCTGGGTTCAGCTCCAAGTGGGGAAAAAGACTCTGGAAACATGGAGGCTGCTTGGAAAGATGGTTTAAGGGTGGACAGGATGACATGGCTTGAGCTCCTGAACAGAAAAAGGAGGATCCCATGCTTCCAGATGTTGGGTGAAGAAGAAAGGAGAGATGCTGAAAGTCCCTGGTTTTATGCCCTTTCTGCCTTTGATCTTGATCTTGTATTCTGATTGGTTGTCAGACGCCCAGGTTGCCATGCAGGGGCAACTCTCTAGGCTGTGCTTTGAGTCCAAGTTCACCATTGCTTCTTCCCAGGGGCCCTGTGGTGAGATGGGTAATCCTATCGTGCCTTAATCCCATCACCTTGGAGCTGAAGGGGGAGATCTTTGTAATGTAGAATAGACTGACCCGGGCCTTTTAATGGCCCATTGACAAAAGTGGGGGCTATTAAGAGTGAGTCCGCTTCCTGCCTAAAAACATGTTTCTCCGTTTCTTATCCAGGGAAATATAATATTCTGCCTTTTCAATGTTTCCCAGGATATTTCATTCGTCTAGGACAGGGGTGTCCAAACTTGGGAACTTTAAGACTTGTGGACTTCAACTCCCAGAATTCCCCAGCCAGCCATCCTGGGGAATTCCCCATGCTGGCTGGGGAATTCTGGGAGTTGAAGTCCACAAGTCTTAAAGTTCCCAAGTTTGGACACCCCTGTTCTAGGAGGAGGGGTGGGTGCTAACTTCCTACAGCGCATTGCGTGTGTGCCGCGCATTTAAATAAAAACGGAAGAGCTTTCAACTCTTGTGGCGCCTGTTTTGAAGGAAGCTGCATAGCCCCTTTGGCTACGGTTTCTGTGGGTCCTCTCTAGGCCTACCTGGGTTCAGGTAGAGGCAGGGGCATCAATCACCTTTCCCTCGGTTGGATTCCTAGCCCTTCCCTCACCAGGCAGGAGGCAAGGAGTTAACCAAATGCAGGAAGCCTTGGACCTTTTTTTCCTCGGTTTTGTCCTCCGGGAGGTGAATCATCCCTGTTCAAACAGTAAACTGATCTGCCTTTATTTGGGGGTGGGGGGGGGGAGAGAAGAAAGGGAAAAGGTCGATCTGTACCAGTGAAAGGCACTGGTTGACCCCCACGGATTCGTCTCTGCTTGCACGCCCACCCCTGCCCTTCACGGTCTCTCCACGTGGGGTAGAGAGCGGTTAAAGGAGCCCGGAAGCCCCAAGCCAAACGGTTTTTTTGCCCGCGATGGGCCGGGGTGTAGTTTTTTAAAAAACAGGTTAAGCACCTGGAGGGTTCAGGTTGCACTCAATGAATGGGGAGCCCCAAGAATCTCCCCCTAGCTCAGCTCAAAATGTTGGCGATCTTTTTTCTTTATCTGCTAGGACCTTTTCTCCCTTCCAACTTTCTCTTCTTTTTTTCTGTTAAGATCTTTTCTTTTTATCTGCTAGGACTCTTCTCCCCTCCTCTGTCCTCCCCTCCCTTCCTCTCCTCTTTTCCAACTTTCTTTTCTTTTTTTCTGTTAAGATCTTTTCTTTTTATCTGCTAGGACTCTTCTCTTTTCTTCTCTCTTCCAACTTTCTTTTCTTCTTTCTGTTAAGATCTTTTCTTTTTATCTGCTAGGACTCTTCTCCCCTCCTCTGTCCTCCCCTCCCTTCCTCTCCTCTTTTCCAACTTTCTTTTCTTTTTTTCTGTTAAGATCTTTTCTTTTTATCTGCTAGGACTCTTCTCCCCTCCTCTGTCCTCCCCTCCCTTCCTCTCCTCTTTTCCAACTTTCTTTTCTTTTTTTCTGTTAAGATCTTTTCTTTTTATCTGCTAGGACTCTTCTCTTTTCTTCTCTCTTCCAACTTTCTTTTCTTCTTTCTGTTAAGATCTTTTCTTTTTATCTGCTAGGACTCTTCTCCCCTCCTCTGTCCTCCCCTCCCTTCCTCTCCTCTTTTCCAACTTTCTTTTCTTTTTTTCTGTTAAGATCTTTTCTTTTTATCTGCTAGGACTCTTCTCTTTTCTTCTCTCTTCCAACTTTCTTTTCTTCTTTCTGTTAAGATCTTTTCTTTTTATCTGCTAGGACTCTTCTCCCCTCCTCTGTCCTCCCCTCCCTTCCTCTCCTCTTTTCCAACTTTCTTTTCTTTTTTTCTGTTAAGATCTTTTCTTTTTATCTGCTAGGACTCTTCTCCCCTCCTCTGCCCTCCCCTCCCTTCCTCTCCTCTTTTCCAACTTTCTTTTCTTTTTTTCTGTTAAGATCTTTTCTTTTTATCTGCTAGGACTCTTCTCTTTTCTTCTCTCTTCCAACTTTCTTTTCTTCTTTCTGTTAAGATCTTTTCTTTTTATCTGCTAGGACTCTTCTCCCCTCCTCTGTCCTCCCCTCCCTTCCTCTCCTCTTTTCCAACTTTCTTTTCTTTTTTTCTGTTAAGATCTTTTCTTTTTATCTGCTAGGACTCTTCTCTTTTCTTCTCTCTTCCAACTTTCTTTTCTTCTTTCTGTTAAGATCTTTTCTTTTTATCTGCTAGGACTCTTCTCCCCTCCTCTGTCCTCCCCTCCCTTCCTCTCCTCTTTTCCAACTTTCTTTTCTTTTTTTCTGTTAAGATCTTTTCTTTTTATCTGCTAGGACTCTTCTCTTTTCTTCTCTCTTCCAACTTTCTTTTCTTCTTTCTGTTAAGATCTTTTCTTTTTATCTGCTAGGACTCTTCTCCCCTCCTCTGTCCTCCCCTCCCTTCCTCTCCTCTTTTCCAACTTTCTTTTCTTTTTTTCTGTTAAGATCTTTTCTTTTTATCTGCTAGGACTCTTCTCCCCTCCTCTGTCCTCCCCTCCCTTCCTCTCCTCTTTTCCAACTTTCTTTTCTTTTTTTCTGTTAAGATCTTTTCTTTTTATCTGCTAGGACTCTTCTCCCCTCCTCTGTCCTCCCCTCCCTTCCTCTCCTCTTTTCCAACTTTCTTTTCTTTTTTTCTGTTAAGATCTTTTCTTTTTATCTGCTAGGACTCTTCTCCCCTCCTCTGTCCTCCCCTCCCTTCCTCTCCTCTTTTCCAACTTTCTTTTCTTTTTTTCTGTTAAGATCTTTTCTTTTTATCTGCTAGGACTCTTCTCCCCTCCTCTGCCCTCCCCTCCCTTCCTCTCCTCTTTTCCAACTTTCTTTTCTTTTTTTCTGTTAAGATCTTTTCTTTTTATCTGCTAGGACTCTTCTCCCCTCCTCTGTCCTCCCCTCCCTTCCTCTCCTCTTTTCCAACTTTCTTTTCTTTTTTTCTGTTAAGATCTTTTCTTTTTATCTGCTAGGACTCTTCTCCCCTCCTCTGTCCTCCCCTCCCTTCCTCTCCTCTTTTCCAACTTTCTTTTCTTTTTTTCTGTTAAGATCTTTTCTTTTTATCTGCTAGGACTCTTCTCCCCTCCTCTGTCCTCCCCTCCCTTCCTCTCCTCTTTTCCAACTTTCTTTTCTTTTTTTCTGTTAAGATCTTTTCTTTTTATCTGCTAGGACTCTTCTCCCCTCCTCTGCCCTCCCCTCCCTTCCTCTCCTCTTTTCCAACTTTCTTTTCTTTTTTTCTGTTAAGATCTTTTCTTTTTATCTGCTAGGACTCTTCTCTCTTCCAACTTTCTTTTCTTCTTTCTGTTAAGATCTTTTCTTTTTATCTGCTAGGACTCTTCTCCCCTCCTCTGCCCTCCCCTCCCTTCCTCTCCTCTTTTCCAACTTTCTTTTCTTTTTTTCTGTTAAGATCTTTTCTTTTTATCTGCTAGGACTCTTCTCTCTTCCAACTTTCTTTTCTTCTTTCTGTTAAGATCTTTTCTTTTTATCTGCTAGGACTCTTCTCCCCTCCTCTGTCCTCCCCTCCCTTCCTCTCCTCTTTTCCAACTTTCTTTTCTTTTTTTCTGTTAAGATCTTTTCTTTTTATCTGCTAGGACTCTTCTCCCCTCCTCTGCCCTCCCCTCCCTTCCTCTCCTCTTTTCCAACTTTCTTTTCTTTTTTTCTGTTAAGATCTTTTCTTTTTATCTGCTAGGACTCTTCTCCCCTCCTCTGTCCTCCCCTCCCTTCCTCTCCTCTTTTCCAACTTTCTTTTCTTTTTTTCTGTTAAGATCTTTTCTTTTTATCTGCTAGGACTCTTCTCCCCTCCTCTGTCCTCCCCTCCCTTCCTCTCCTCTTTTCCAACTTTCTTTTCTTTTTTTCTGTTAAGATCTTTTCTTTTTATCTGCTAGGACTCTTCTCCCCTCCTCTGCCCTCCCCTCCCTTCCTCTCCTCTTTTCCAACTTTCTTTTCTTTTTTTCTGTTAAGATCTTTTCTTTTTATCTGCTAGGACTCTTCTCTCTTCCAACTTTCTTTTCTTCTTTCTGTTAAGATCTTTTCTTTTTATCTGCTAGGACTCTTGTCCCCTCCTCTGCCCTCCCCTCCCTTCCTCTCCTCTCTTCCAACTTTCTTTTCTTTTTTTTTCTGTTAAGATCTTTTCTTTTTATCTGCTAGGACTCTTCTGTCTTCCAACTTTCTTTTCTTCTTTCTGTTAAGATCTTTTCTTTTTATCTCCTCTCCTCTCTTTTCTTCTCTTCTCCCCTTTCCTCCCCTCCCCTCTCTTTTTCTCTTCTTTCCAAAGGAGCTAAACCAGAGGTCTCTTCCTGCTTAATTCAGAGACATTTGGGAGGTCAGTCTACGAGCTGGGCCCTTCCTAGGCATAGCTTTTGATGCGGCTGGCTCAGATAGGATGTGTCCTCTGGAAGCTGAGCTCTCTCCCTGACCACCTGGGCCTCGTTCTTAGCTCCTAGCACTGGGCTCCAAGGGGCTGCAGATAAACAGTGTTGGAGACCATAGGAGAAAGGAAAGGAGAAATGGAGGAGAGGGGGATGTAGAGTCCTCAGACACAGACACACCCACAGGTTAAGGGCAGGGAGTCTATTCCTATTCACCAGGTGAAAGGAGGAAGCAGAAAAACACAGAATGGGGAAAAGGGATGGAGGTGATTTTAATCCTTTGTGTTCCTCAAAATGGAACACGGGATAAAAGAATAAACGAAAAGAATTACTGGTATTCTTCGGCAATTCCAGTTCAAGAACCATTGGAATTATCTCAGGAATGTTGTCACATTTAACCTTCGGGCATAATGGTGGTTTGTTTGTTTTTTTCCCCCTTGCAAAATCCATAGTTTGCTTTCGCATGATGCGATCCTCTCTGGTTATTGCCGCATCTACCCAAGTTCACTCTTTTCTTTGCAGCTTTCTTTTTCAAGTGCTATCCGGTGTGTTATCTTCTAAGCTGCCTGTGGTTTGGTTTGGGGAACCCCCCCCCCCCTAAACTATTAACTGGTTTTCTACCACCTTGTCAGCGCTTCTACGCTTATACCACATTTGCGAACGTTGAGAGTTATTATTCCTATAACGATGATTTTATCTTCTCCGCGTCTCCCTGCTGCTTTGGGGGGGGGGGGGAGTGTGGGATAGCAGTTTCAAAACTGGAGTTAAGGAGAGCTGCCTGCCGAACTGTGAGATGGGAAGATAATATCAACAGGGCGGGAAGTTAATCATGCACCAAGGTTTGGGTGGGTGAGAAAATTCTTCCGTGCCCTGGTAAGGAATTAACTCTCAGTCCAGCCACTTCTACTTCAAAGAGAGAGAGAGGAAAAAAACCTCTCTGTTTTCCCAGGACAGTTTTTTTTTTAAATATATTTTTATTATTTTTACATTTAAAACAATGCAATACCGCGGAGTCGGAGTGACCATACATTCACATTATGTACAGCTAGTTTCAACCATTAACAGTTAATCTACTTAATACATTGTCTGTCCTTCTGTCCAATCACAATATATACATTTGTTCCAGTCTTGTCATCTTGTCTTATACCAATCATAAAATCTGTTCCAGACTTCAAAATATTCTGATTCCCCTTTATTTTTAAGTTCAAGAGTGAGCCTATCTGCTTCCGCGCAGGCCAACACTTTTCTGATTATATCAAGCTCTGATGGTGTATTTTCTTTTTTCCAATACTGCGCATAGGTTATGCGCGCTGCAGTTAGTATATGTATAATTAGATAAAGTGTATCTTTCTTAAACCCCTCCGGTATTATGCCTAGGAGAAAGGTTTCTGGTTTAAACATAATTTGTTCTCCCACCATTTGTTCTAACCATGATTGAATCATTTTCCACTATTTTTTTGCCTCATTGCACGTCCACCACATATGATAGAAAGTGCCTGGTGTTTTTTTTACACTTCCAACAATTCCAAACAATCTGTTTTCCCAGGACAGTTTTTGCCAACCTGCATTTCTTTAGAAGGAAAATGTCCCAGGTGGTCCCATGATTGGGGGAAAAAAAGATAGTTATTCCCAAACCGAGTTGACTCAAGGCAAGTTCCTTGCCTCTGCTTTCTCCCAGGATATTTGTCATTCATTTTCCAAAGTGCCTGAAGGCCAGACAAGAAACTCCATCAAGGAGGGATGCAACCTGAAACTAAGGAGAAACTTCCTAACAGGGAGGACAATTAACCAGTGGAACAGCTGGCCTCCAGATGTTATGGGCCCTCTATCACTGGAGGTTTTTTAGAAGAGTCTGAACCAGTGGTTCTCAACTGGGGCCCACGCCCCACAGGGCGACAATTTGATTTTTAATGGGGGCAATTTGAACCTTGTTTAAACCAGGTTAAGGGCCTTTTAGGCTTCCTCCGTGTGACTGGAGTTCGCTTTTTGAGTAAAGTAAGAATGATACATCACAGGGGACATCCGGATTTTCTTAGGTGGGGCATGGACAAAAAAAGCTTGGGAACCACTGGTCTAGACAGTCAACTTATCTGAAATATTATAGCTTCTCTTGCTTGAGCAGCGGGCTGGACTAGAAGACCTCCAAGGTCTCTTCCAGCTCTGTTATTCTGTCCTTGGTGATGCCCTGGACCCGTGATGACGAACCTGTGGCACACGTGCCAGAGGTGGCAGGCAGAGAGCCCTCTCGATGTGTACGCGCGCTGCTGCCAGCTGGTCTTCGAGTTTCTGGCACATGGGCCAGGTGGTCCTCACAGGTGCGTGAAAACGCTCCCCAAAACAGACCATTTTCCGTGCCATTATGGGGCCTTTTCCAGGCCATTTTCTGGCTGCTTTTCACCCCAAAAATGAGCCTGAAAACGGCCAAAAAACAGGCATGCACAAGGCAGCCAGCTAGTCTTTGAGTTTCAGGTGGTACGGCATGTACTCAAATGCACAAACATTCCTATCTGGGCACTCGGTGCCGAAAATGTTCCCCATCCCTGCCCTAGACGAGAAATGACCAGATTCAGCCTTATTTAGTTGTGTTCTGAAAAATTGCATTAGGAGCCTTTTGACATGGGTGCAGGGGTGGGTTCCTGCCAGTTCTAGCCTCTTCTATAGAAGAGGTTCCACAAATCTACTGTGCTGTTTAGAACCGGTTCCAGCTCCCTCCCCCCCCCTCGCCCGTCCAGACATCATCAAGATGAAGAGCTAGAGGAGGACTTCTGGGAGTTGAAACCCACAAGTCTTAAAGCTATCAAGTTTGAACACCCCTGGGTTTTTTTTCCCTAAAGGGTTAGGGGTGCAAGGGTCTTGTAACTTGACATCTTTAAGACTTGCACACTTCAATGCCAGAGTTCCTGAGCCAACATGACTGGAGGAGGAATTCTGGGAGTTGAAGTCCACAAGTCTTAAAGCTGTCAAGTTTGAAAACCCCTGGGGTTATTTTTTCTAAAGGGTTCGGGGTGCAAGGGTCTTGTAACTTGGCAGCTTTAAGACTTGCGTGTTTCAAATGCCAGAGTTTCTGAGCCAATATTTTGGTTGCTAAGCAAGAGCGTTGTTAAGTGAGTTTCACCATATTTTACAAGTTGGCCACTCCCACCTGGTCACATGACTGGCAAGCCACTTCCACCAGGTCACATGGCCGGCAAGCCACTCCTACAAATCAGGCCACACCTACAGAAGAGGTTCTAAAAAAAATTGAAACCCACCACTGCGTGGATGGGTGTGTATGACAGCAGCTCCTTACAAATAAGTATACAATTAAGGGCGTGGGAGTACTTTTTAGAAAAACATAGGGCTTATAGTAGCAGTATCTAGTTTCCCAGAAGTAAATAATAGAACCCTGGTCCCATCTCTGCTTTTGCTTAGCTAATCATTTCCCCATCATTCTGGCTCCATTGTGGAGCAGAGCATTAAAACACTCCTGAAAAATTGTGGATTGTAACCAGTACTGTTTGTGGTTTCCCAGTTTAGAATAGAATTCTATTCTATTCTATTCTATTCTATTCTATTCTATTCTGGAGACTAAAATAGATGAAGAACGGTTGCAGGAACTGGGTGTGTCTAGCTTAATGGAAAGAAGGACTAGGGGAGACATGATAGCAGTGTTCCAATATCTCAGGGGTTGCCCCAAAGAAGAGGGAGTCAAACTATTCTCCAAAGCACCTGAGGGCAGGACAAGAAGCAATGGGTGGAAACTAATCAAGGAGAGAAGCAACTTAGAACTGAAGAGAAATTTGCTGATAGTGAGAACAATTAATCAGTGGAACAGCTTGCCTCCAGAAGTTGTGAATGCCCCAACACTGGAAGTTTTGAAGAAAGATTGGACAGCCATTTGTCTAAGCAGGGGGTTGGACTAGAAGACCACCAAGGTCCCTTCCAACTCTGCTATTGTATTGTATATTGTACTGTATTGTATTGTATAGAATTCTTTATTGGCCAAGTGTGATTGGACACACAAGGAATTTGTCTTTGGTGCAAAAGCTTTCAGTGTACATAAAAAGGCAAGATACATTCGTCAAGAATCATAAGCTACAACACTTAATGATAGTCACAGAATACAAATAAGCAATCAGGCAACAATCAATATCAATATAAATCGTAAGGATCCAAGCCACAAAGTTACAGTCCTGCAGTCATAAGTGAGAGGAGATGGGGGATAGGAACGATGAGAAGACGAATAGTTTGACAGTAGTGAGGGAATTATTTGTTTAGCAGACTGATGGCGTTTGTTCTGTCTTGGAAGCTGAATGCCACCCAACTTCAGAAGAATCCTTGACAAGAGCTCTTCTGATGCAGACAGTCCTCGTCTTACGACCGCCGTTGAACCTTTTGTTTCTTTTCTGTTGCGAAGCGAAGACGGACGTTAAGTGAGTTTTGCCCCATTTGACGAGCTTTCTTGCCCCCCGGCTGTTAAGCGACGCACAGCAGTTGTTAAGTCAGTCACACGATCGTTAAGCGAATCTGGCTTCCCCATTGGCTCTGCTTGTCAGAAGGAGGATCACATGACACGCGCCCCACCCCTCCCCGGATGCCGCAACCGTCATAAATACATGCCAGTTGCCAAGCATCCGAATTTAGATCAGGTGACGGTGGGGATCCTGCGAGAGTCGTAGCTTCAGTGTCGTCGCAACTTCAAACGGTCACTAAACGAACAGTTTTCAAGTCGAGGACTACCTGCCTCGGCCAAGGAAAGCTGGCATCGCAAGGCAGATCTCTGTTTAAAGATCTCTAAAGTTTCAACCACCGGCACGTTTCCAAGGCAGTTTTGAAGACAAACAGTTATATTTGCCTCCCAAGGACACATGATGCGCGCTTTTCCGCTAAGCTAAACATGGTTTGTTGGTCTGCCGCATGGCCAGAACCCCTCCACTGCGGTTTCTTAAGCGGCTGGCTTTCAGCTAAGCACCGCCCGTGAGTTTCAGCCCATTGCGGCGTCTTCGACAATCCCCCGTTGAGCGAAACACAACTTGGTTGTGACGCCCTGAAGCCAAAAGCGTGCTGTTTTGCGACGTTTGCAACCTGTTGATCCGACTAGCTGAAGCAAAAGGCGACAAAGCCGGGTGGGGTGGTTGGGGGGTGGGGAGCGGAGAGAGAGAGAGAGAGAGAGATTTCCACTTTTAGTTTTGTTTGATTTTTAATTTCACAAGCAGACAGGTGTGTGTGTGTGTGTGTGCATAGCCTCCAGGGGAAAGGACTACCCAGCGAAGCAAATTGGCAAGAGGTCTTCGCGGAGGTTTAGCCGAAAACATTTCATTCCTAAGGGGCTGCCTCTTTGGGGAACAGCGGAAGAGAAAAACAAATTATGGAAAGAAATGATGAAACAGGGGGCCCGGCTGGGCGGAGGGAGGGAGTGTCAGAAGCTGAACTCGGCACTGGAAAGGAAAAAAAACAAACAATCCTCCATTGGTTTCAATTCCAAAGATTGCTTTGCGTTGGAGGGGAAGAGAAAGGAAGTTGGATGCATCGTTAAAACGCAACCCTAGTTTGGAATCCGCGTTGCCTTTTCATGATGGACGGGATACAATTACAATACAATAGTAGAGTTGGAAGGGACCTTGGAGGTCCTCTAGTCCAACCCCCTGCCTAGGCAGGAAACCCTATACCGTTCCAGACAGATGGCTATCCAACATCTTCTTAAAGACTTCCAGTGTTGGGGCATTCACAACTTCTGGAGGCAACTTCTGTTCCGCTGATTAATTAAAACAGCTCCCAGTTCTCCCATCCCGACACGCGAGGACGTTTTCCCCTTTGTTATATATTCCTCACGCTTTACACCCAGCCAACACATGGTGTAGAAATCCACACGTGAGGATGTCAAACAAGGTCCCTGGCACTTATCAGCAGCCTGTTTGTTTCAAACAGCAGGCGGGAGAAGCTGAGAATAAAAACTTGAAAAGAGGGGGAATTGAAAAGAGCTGTGGGAAGGCACATGGAAAATCAAGATTCTGCGGCATCCCAGCCTTCCCAATGCAGAGGAAAAAGGAAAGAAATAAGTGTGTTTTTGCTTCAACACTGGAAGTTTTTCAGAAGAGATTAGATAACCCTTTGTCTGAAGTGATGTAGCGTTTCCTGCCTAAGCAGGGGGTTGGACTAGAAGACCTCCAAGGTCCCTTCCAACTCTGTTATTCTGTGTTTCGGTGTCAAATTCTGAAATCAGTCCTCCCTCCCTCCCTCCCCAAAAGATTTAGAAACAGCTTGGGTTTTTTGCTTTCCCACAATTGTACACAATACAACGGCCCCGAGAGAGAAGGAAAAAGAGCAGATGATTTTCGAAGAGGGGCCAACGTTGACTATAAAGTTGTGGTTCAGTTGTGCCAGTGTCCTCTTAAAATTAAAACCGGAGAGCAGTGGATTTGCTGTCCGTTGCAAGCTATGTTTGCCGCCTTTTGCGACTGCAAGCCACTGCGCCAACTTCAAAATTCACTCGACAGTCAGAAATGGGCAATGCGAAAAATGGATTTTAATCACGCACCTTTTGGAGACAACAGGATAAAAAAGAATGGGTAGGGTTAATGAAATATGCCTGCTTGTAAATAAGCATAAAACGATGTCAAAAGATCTATGCAAATATCCTTGCAAATATTGGTGCAGTTTCCCATCCTAAAACAGAGCAGAAATGGGGTGGAATTGATCCTTCCTTCCTTCCTTCCTTCCTTCCTTCCTTCCTTCCTTCCTTCCTTCCTTCCTTCCTTCCTTCCCTCCCTCCCATAAGATAAATTGAAAATAAGTTATCTAAACCCCTGGAATGCTTTTGATCGTTAAAAAAATCCCTTGAATATTACATTTGATAAGGCCAACTCTCATTTTACCCATGATGACGTTAATGTATTCTATTTGCAACTTCATCCTTGAATCTGAGTTTAATCCACTTCCCAAACGTGGGAATGAATGGGTTTGATCTGTCCGCCTCGCCAGGGGAGACATTTTGGGGGAGACACACCTGGGTCGTTAATCCATTTCCTCTTCATTTCTTCTCGCTCGGTTCCCTGTTCTCTCCTTCCTAAAACCCACTGTGGGAATCATCCCATTCAATTGCCTAGTGAACAGCATCATGTGATTGACAGAGTCACAGACACGGCACAGGAGTGAGCCAGCGTGTTCCTGCCCTTAAGCTCCGACTAAGCCTGGCTTATCTCTGACTCTGACTCTGTCCTTGGGGAACAGCTGGTTTCCAGACGTTGTGGGCACTTCGTCCCTGGAGGTTTTAAAGAAGAGATTGGACAACCGTTAATTTGGAACGGGATAGGACCGTGATGGCAAACCTATGGCACGCGTGCCCAAAGTGGCCCGCGAAGCCATGTTGCCCAGCATGTGTGGCCTTGCCTGGGTTTCTAGCGCGCATGCACATGTGACGGTCACCTATCCTTTGCGCATGTGGCAGTACTGAAAACCGGTGCACATGTATGCCAGCCAGCTGATTGTCTGGTGTGCATCAGCGCCAGGACCCAGAAGTTTGGCTTTTCTGGAGCGCGATTCCGTCACCTCTGTGGCAGTGCTGAAAACTACCCTGCCCATGCGCACCGGCCAGCTGATTGTCGGGCATGCATGCACACTCGGACCCAGAAGTTTGGCTTTTCCAGAGCGCGGCCCCAACGAATGTGCATGACGATTCCGCGTATCCTTTTCAACACTTGGTGCCAAAAAGGTTTGGTCTAGGACTTCCTTCTTGAGCAGTGAAGATCTCCAAGCTCCCTTCCGGCTCTCTTATTCTGTTATCCTGCTACCCAAGTGTCTGATATAACCACGCCTAATCTCCCAAGTTGTGGTTAAGCAGAGATCTGAATGATAGGGACTAGCAGCACAAGCCCGGTTTTATCTGCTCAGGGGTGGCCCTGTGTCATGTGTGGGTTTTTTTTTTGCTGGCATTACTGCCGCTTCGGTTCGCATGCCTATAAATAGGTCTGCCCATGTGCAGAACATTTTAAAAGGTCCCAAAAAGATGTTGTGGCGAGCGGGGAACCGGTTTGGGGGCGTAGCGAGCATGCTGTCCCTCCCGGTTCGGAGAGCCAGTCGCCATTTCTACTACCGGTTCCCCTGAACCTGCGCGAAGCGGTAGGAACCGACCTCTGCCCAATGCGTAGCTAGCAGAAATGTTTTCTCTATAACTCTATCAATATGAGCCCCACTTTGGGAAGCAAATGCCAACTCTAAAACCCTGATGTGTCAAGGTTGTAGAGGATTGGAGCACAGCGAGAGGGTCTCCCCACTCCCTAATGGGTGTCCTCTGACTATCCTGTCGTGGTCTTCCCACAGCTGTCAGCCTCTTCCTCCACCAGTCCTGGTCGGAGATGCTGGCCATGGTGGGTCCATGCCATCTAGGAAGCTGCGACGTTTACGAGCATCAAAACAATGTTCCACTGTGTTCAGACGTTCCATCCAAGCTCCCCCCCCCCTTGATGGGCTCACTGGATGCCAGGTGGCGTCCTTTGCCCTGCCACCCCCTCCATTCCTCCTTGCTGACATGTGGCCAGGGCTTACTTTCTGATATTTTATGACTTTTTGTTCAAGGTTGTTTTGGAGACAGTAGGATGAGATCAATCCCTTGGAGGTCTTTTAATTGGGCTTCCAGCAAATCTCCCTCCCTCCCTTCCTCCCACCAACCCACCCCGCCTTCTTCCCAGCCAGCTCTGCCCCCGGGTGCCGCTTCTTCTCTGGCTTCCCCTAGAGCGTGGAAACAAGACTTAGCTGTCAAACAAGTCTTTTTCCTGACCCATAACATCTTGCCCAATGACCAAACCTCTAAGCAGAGAAACGTGTAAGGATGCTAAACCTAGGGGAGAAATCCGTTGGGGAAAGTAATTTGTGGACCAAAAGTGTGATAAGAAAGGGGCAACGTCTGTTGGCGTCTAAGGGGCCAACGTAAGAGACAGGCCTGCTAAAGATTCCCCCACACATATGTGCTAGTCGTTCCTGACTCTAAGGGGCGGTGCTCATCTCCGTTTCAAAGCCGAAGAGCCAGCGCTGTCCGAAGACGTCTCCGTGGTCATGTGGCCGGCATGATTCAACGCCCGAAGCCGCACGGAACGCTGTTCCCTTCCCACCAAAAGTTGTTCCTATTTTTCTACTTGCATTATTAATGTGCTTTCGAACTGCGAGGTGGGCAGAAGCTGGGACAAGTCACGGGAGCTCACTCCGTTACGCGGTGCTAGGGATTCAAACCGCCGAACTGCGGTTCCCTTCCCACCAAAGGTGGTTCCTATTTTTCTACTTGCATTTTTTACGTGCTTTCGAACTGCGAGGTGAGCAGAAGCTGGGACAAGTCACGGGAGCTCACTCCGTTACACGGCGCTAGGGATTCCAACTACCGAACTATCGACCTTTCTGCCCACCAAGCCACGCCCACGGAACCGCTAGTAAAAGAATTTGAATTTCACCACTGAGTCTAAGGAGAGCTAATCCACGTTTCCCCCTCCATCCAAGACCGCTCCCCATTTCAGGAAGGCCCCCTTCATCCCCAGGCCCCCCCTTTCTTCCTCCTCGTGTCGTTCTCCACTCCTCTCCACAGCAGCCGATCCATTTCCTACACCTGTCATCTAGAGAAGACGACTTTTCAGAATAACAAGGAGCAGGAGAGCTGTTTCTCGCCCTGTCCTTCTCTTGATTCTCCGTCTCGCTCGCCTGATCCTCCCGTTGATTTCAACAAAAACGATTTGCATCCACCTCTCCTGGAGAGGAGAGCTCTTGCTCAGACCTGTCTGTTATTCTTGGTCCTCCCCAAAAAAGGCTCACCCGCGCGGCAGCTTTCAGGTTGGGTCGCTTTGAATTTCAAGGTCCAGGCCAGGTGCGCGACAGCTACTCCCTGACTCACCCCGCCTACTCAAACTGCCAAAACGGGTGATCCTCAACCCTTTGGGAGAGCTGAGTCATCTCCACCGCCACCATCCCTGACGCTGTGACCTTCACTTGGCCTTGGGGGCTTTTGCCGAGCAAATTTGTGCAAACCACACTCAACAATGGGGGACATGCAAAAGGCGGCCACGGTTATCTGATTTTTTTTGCCGCACCCTCGTCCAACCAAGGTTGGAAATTTTGGAAATTAATTCGACTCGTCAATGGTTTCCGTGGCACCTTGGCAAGGGAGCAAGGCGGATTTTCCCACAGCTAGTTTTTTTTTTTTTAAAGGAAAGTATGCAGGCAATCCTCAACTTAAAACAGTTTGTTTAGTGGCCGATCGAAGTTACAACAGCACTGAAGAAAAGTGACTTGGGACCCGTGGTCAGGTGATCAGAATTCAGATGTTTGGCAACCAGTTCATATATTTATGACGGTTACACTCTCCCGAGGTCACGTGGTCTCCTTTTATGACTTTCTGATAAACAAAGTCGATGGGGAAGTCAGATTCACTTAACAACCGGGTTACTCACTTAACAGCTGCAGTGATTCGCTTAGCAACGGTGGCAAGAAAAGTCGTAAAATGGGATAAAACTCACGTAGCAACTCTCTTGCTTAGCAACAGACATTTTTGTAGTCGTAAGTCGAGCCCCCCCCATCCATCCATCCATCCATCTATCTATACACACACACACACAAACAGACACACACACACACAAAGCCTGTTATATCTTAGCAGTGTTACTCCCTCCATTTAGACTTTGAAAAAACATCAACCTAAATCTTTGGCTAGTGCCTGGTTAGGAAAGACTAGTGCTGTGATGGGGAAACTATGGCACCCATGCCAGAGATGGTCCCCAGAGACCACTCTGCGGGCATGGACGCCAACACCAGCTGCTCTTCTGTTTCTGCTGTGCGCATGCACACCGGCCAGCTGATCTTCGCCCATGCCAGAGCCCCGGAAACCAGAACACCAGCTGACCAGTGTCCATGCACGCTCCGGCCACCTGATCTTCGGGTTTCCGCACTTCGGCGCGTGTGACCAGCTGGCCGGCATGTACGCGCACGCTAGAAACCAGAGAACCAGGTGGATGGCATGTGTATGCGCACCAGCCAGCTGGTCTTCAACTTTCCAGGGCTCTGGCAGTTTCGGCACTCGGTGCCAAAAATGTTCGCCATCATTGAACTAGTGTTTATCACCATTTCAAATTGTCCAGTGCGTGGACTTCAGTGGTGGGTTGCAGGCCATACGCCCCAGTACGGGCGTACCAGAGGCTGCCCAGAGCACCGGATACCGTTCCAGTACAGTGCTCCGGAGGGCCCACTGGTGTACCAGAGGCTGCCCAGAGCACCGGATACCGTTCCGGTACAGTGCTCCGGAGGGCCCACTGGTGTACCAGAGGCTGCCCAGAGCACCGGATACCGTTCCGGTACAGTGCTCCGGAGGGCCCACTGGTGTACCAGAGGCTGCCCAGAGCACCGGATACCGTTCCGGTACAGTGCTCCGGAGGGCCCACTGGTGTACCAGAGGCTGCCCAGAGCACCGGATACCGTTCCGGTACAGTGCTCCGGAGGGCCCACTGGTGTACCAGAGGCTGCCCAGAGCACCGGATACCGTTCCGGTCCAGTGCTCCGGAGGGCCCACTGGTGTACCAGAGGCTGCCCAGAGCACCGGATACCGTTCCGGTACAGTGCTCCGGAGGGCCCACTGGTGTACCAGAGGCTGCCCAGAGCACCGGATACCGTTCCGGTACAGTGCTCCGGAGGGCCCACTGGTGTACCAGAGGCTGCCCAGAGCACCGGATACCGTTCCGGTACAGTGCTCTGGAGGGCTCCACGGGCGTACCGGAGGCTGCCCAGAGCTCCGGATACCGGTCCGGTACAGTGCTCCAGAGAGCCCACTGGCGTACCGGAGGCTGCCCAGAGCACTGGATATCGTTCCGGTACGGTGCTCCAGAGGGCCCATCCACCCGCCCGAGCTTCTAACCGGTCTTTTAAGTCTTCAGCGCTTCTGCGCACGGCATGTACAGCGCCTGCGCGACGCTCCGCTGAGTAGCTGGAGCGTCACGGAGGCGCTAAGATGCGCGCTGTGCATGTCCATGTGCATGCCGACGGGCCCGTTCCAACCGAACCGTTTGGGACGGGATCTGGAACCCACCACCAGTGGACTTCAACTCCCAGAATTCCCCCAGCCAGCAACGCTCGCCAGAGCCACATTGCCCTTGGTTGCAAACAGATCAGGTTGGAAAGTTGCAGAAGTATTTTCCTACACACACACAAACACACACACACACACAAACACACGCACGCACACACACACACACACACACACACAGGAGACCAAAAGACAAGTTTCTACTAACTGCAGCCAGGGAGTTTTCAAATTGCTCCCCGTTGCTTTGAAACGGCGACTCGAAGGAGATCAGCAAAAAGCCCAGGAAAACACAGCTCAACTTCCAACCCCTGCCTGAAACTCGAGGTCTGCTTCCCTTTGGCCCCAGAGGCTGATTTGATTTCCAAATGAATCCAGTTTGCTGCCGTGGCCCTGATTTGCATGACGCATGCAAAATAAATTGCGTTTTCTTAATTTCCCCCATCCTGCGGAAAATCAACGGGCTTGTACTGTAGTGGGAAGCCACGCCAGCTTTTCTTTCTTTTCCTTCTTTGCAAATTTAGAAACAAATTCTCCCTTTAACTCCCTCCCTCTCTTGCTTTTTTGCCTGCTTCCAAATGCTGCCTTTGAATAGGGCGGGGCAGTTAAGGGTCAAGTGCCAGTTTAAAAGTTTGTGAAAAGTCAACACAGGAATGCCCAGGTTTTGATAAGATTGCAGGAAAAGGCAACTGGAAATATGCATTTTAAATGCCTTCGGATTTTCACCCAGGGTGTTTTTTTTCTAATTTTTTTTACACACACACACACACACACACACACACACACACACACCGGTCTCACGCTGGTGACACACGGTTAAAAAAAAAAACCCAAATCCAACCAAACCACTTAAAAAGCAATCATTAAAACACGTTGAAACTAATACACCGCTCATCAAACTATAAACAATAAAGCAAGAGGACATGGACACGGGTTTGGAAATGAATCTACGCTTTTGCGCCCCAGGACCGAGTCTTCCCAGGATCCTTGATCCATAAACGGAGGGTGAAAAGAAAAGGGGAAAAAACTCAAAGCATCTCTTTGGAAAATGGTATCAACTTTTAAAACATGTCGCAAATGTAACTGGTTTCCAATCACTTGAGATTAAAGTCACGGTTTAGAGTGGAAAAGGACATAACTATGGCTTAATGCTTATAGAGTTATATGGAATGCAGTTTTGGTCTCCACGATGTAGAAAAGATGTGGAGACTCTAGAAAGAGTGAAGAGAAGAGCAACCAAAAGGATTAGGGGACTGGAGACTAAAACATATGAAGAACGGTTGCTGGAATTGGGCATGTCTAGTTGAATGAAAAGAAGGACTAACGGAGACAGGATAGCAGTCTTCCAATATCTCAGGGGCTGCCCCAAAGAAGAGGGAGTCAAGCTATTCTCCAAGGCACCTGAAGGCAGGACAAGAAGCAATGGGTGGAAACTAATCAAGGAGAGAAGCAACTTAGAACTGAAGAGAAATTTACTGACAATGAGAACAATGAATCAGTGGAACAGAAGTTGCCTCCAGAAGTTGTGAATGCTCCAACACTGGAAGTCTTTAAGAAGATGCTGGATAGCTATTTGTCTGAAACGGTATAGGGTTTCCTGCCTGAGCAGGGGGGGGTGGACTAGAGGACCTCCAAGGTCCCTTCCAACTCTGCTATTGTATTGTATTATAGTTACAGGTTGACCAGGTGGGGAGTGGTCTCTCGCCTTTCGAACACTTTAAAAGGCCTCTAAAAAGCATCTCCCCAATTAGTCACCTTTTTAAAAGAGGGATTTTTAATAAGGCTGTGTCTCCTCTCAGCCACGTTAAAACCCCAGGGAGTCATTTTTCACTGGTTAATGGATTTTTAAAAAGCATTCCCCCCCCCACTCTGCCAGAGCAGGACCCCACGTGGAAACTATGCTCCCTGCACTTCCCTTGTTGGGGAGATTAGCCCTGAGAGGGAGGCTGGACTAGATGACCTCAACAACCCCCCCTCCCACTTTCCCCATTCCCCAGCCAGTGGTGATTTCTGTGCTGGGCTAGGTGAAAATCTAGAAACCGCGTTCTTCTTATGACTGCCGATTCCTGCAGCTTGATCCCTTACCTGCAGATAGTCCTCTACGTACGACCAGAATGGAGTCCAAAATCTCTTGTTGCTAAGCGAGACAACTGTGAAGTGAATTTTGCCCCGTTTTACAACCTTTGTCGCCGCAGGTCAACAACAGTCCTAAGCATGAAAAACTGTCGTAAATCACTTGTGCCGTTGTAACTTTGAATAGTCACTAAATGAACTACGTCAGTCAGCCGCAATTCTTTTAACTGGGCAGTGTCTCTGAGCCTCAAGTCTACCTGTTCCGGCTGTTGTTTTTGAGGTTGACCCAAATGATAGGGAGGAAACATGATACAGGTAATTCTTGATTTACAACAGTTCTTTCATGACCATTGGGACTTAACAACAGTACTGAAAAAAAGTGATTTATGTCCATTTTTCACATTCGCAACCGTTGCACCATACAAGCAAAGTCAACAGGGAAGCCAGAGTCACTTAATAACCAGGTTACTAACTTAACAACTGCCCTGATTCACGTAACAATTGTAGCAGGAAAGGTTGTAAAACGGGGCAACGCTCACTTAACCACTGACTCACTTAGCAACAGAAGGGGTTAGGCTGAATTGTGGTCCTCAATCAACGACTACCTGTAGCAGGCCGTGTCCCGGGACATTTTATTCTGCTCCGCTAATGTTTTTATTTTTATTTTCTTTTTTTTAAAGTATTCTTTCTTTTCTTTTTCTCCTGCCCTCCCCTGTTTTTTTTCCCACCCCCCAGCTTAAATTTGCAAAGGGAATCCATTCACGGGGGGGGGGGGGGGGAATACGAATTCTCAGCTTGCAAATCCTCTTGTTGGCTGGCGAAGAAGCAGGTGCAGAGCTCTTCCCTTTGAAAATAGCCCTGCAATTTTTATTTTTATTTCATCTTTGGGGGGTGGGAGGCAGTATATTTTAAGAAGCAGCTTTGCTTTGTTCTCCTTCTCCTTTTGTTTTATTTTTTGTACGTTAAAAAAAAAAAAAAAGCTCTCTCGAGTTCATTTAGGGAAAGAAACTCATCTGTGCCGTAAATGCAGTCGGGCTGAATTTAGTCAAACAAGCCACTCCGTTTGCATTGTTCTAGTTACACCTGCGCCAGGCGGTTGGGGCTGTTTGCCATCCTGTCCAGCCCTCTTTTCTTTGCCACTTGAGCCCCATAATCTCTCTCTCTCTCTCCACACATACACACGCACGCACCCCGCCCCAGTCCTGGCTGAGATCCCGTCCTCACAGGTGAGATGATGACGCCCAATTTAGAAAAACTTGGACTTTCCCCCCCTCTTCTCTTGATAAACTTCAGGCTGTTGGCGAGGTCTTTTTTGCCATCCAGTTCTTCCAGTTGTTCATATTTCATATACACTATATGGCCCAAAGTATTCGCTCACCCATCCACACAATCAGACTCAGTTGTGTGCAAATACTTTGGGCAATGTAGTGTATTTCAGCCTGGCTTTGGAGTTTGCAGCTAGCTTGGTGGTCGGAGAGAGAGAAGGAGAGAGAGGGAGAGAATTTGTAAATCTGGGAATTTCAATCCTTTGGTTCCTCGCTGCCTAACGATGGCTTCAAGCTTTCTTCTTTCACTTCTTCCTTTTTTCCCCTTTGGGTTGTGAGTTCACAATTTCCAGGAGATCCACCTCCAAAATGAAACACCGCTCTTGATTCCCAACCAGTTTGATCCGCCACGATGCCCAGCTCCATGATTCTTGACTTCTGCTTCTGTTTTTTTTTTTTTTTGGCACGACTTGTAAGATGTTGGCAGCGGTTTGCTCTCCACGTTCATTTCAGTTTAATTTCTGAACGTTTCGTGACCGGATTAGGTAACGTCATCTGCAGGATTTTTCTTATCCTATCCCTCTTTAGCTTATATATAGAATAGAATAATTGGAAAGGGACCTTGGAGGTCTTCTAGTCCAACCCCCTGCTTAGGCAGGAAACCCTCCACTACTTCAGACAAACACAACGGCTTTTTAAAAAAACGTCCATATGTCTTGCGCGGGTCAATCGGCCGGGCGATTGGTCGTTCATTTAGAGATCTATTGACATTCTGAGCAGCTGATTGGTTCTCTTGCGGATGGGTCATTCAAAAGGCCTGCTTTTCATACGCTGAATGCTGTAGATCAACATGCTTTTTAATTGATTCCTGGGTGGAATACCAAACTTCCATAAATTCACATGGCGGGGGGGTGTTGGCATGGCCGGTGATTTTTGTTCCTTCCCAATTGAACTGCTGCGGCAGGCAAGCAATCAACTGCTCCGAATTGAAACGTAGCGCCAGCGGTGGGATTCAAAAATTTCGGCAACCGGTTCTCTGCCAGGTTGCTGGGCGGGCGTGGCCTACTCGGCCTCCTGCATCACAGCATTGGGGGGGGGGAAGCATTTTGACCGACCCCAGGCTTTCCCTGAGCCTCCTGGAGGGCGAAAATGGCCTGCCCCGCGCTCCAGCGGCCCTCCGAGGGCTGGAAATGGGCCCGTTTCCAGACTTCCCTAGGCCTGTTTTCGCCTCCCAGAGCCTTCGCGTGGCCCCTGCACTTACTGGGCATGATAACGGGCCGCGTGGAGACTCCTAGGAGGGGCAGGGTGGCCTGGGCGTGGCCAGCCGGTCCTTGCAAGCACTGGTTCGACGAACTGGATGCAAAATTAACATCTGGTTCGCCCGAAACAGTACGAAGTGGCTGCATAGTGCCAAACGATCAACCAATCGCATGACCAATTGACCACACAAGACCTATTCGGAGAAGGACACTCCGCTGATGACGTTAGCTAGTCCGGTCACGAAACATTCAGAAACTCGCAATTGAAACGAGCTTGGAGAGCAAACCCCTTGCCAAAATCTAAAACCCAAGCTACAATTAATTTCGACTACTTTTACTTCCCGGTTTCCTGAAGCCCCCTTGCTTCCTTTCTGACTGTTGATCTCTGATGCAGAAAAAAAGTGGGATTTTAACTTATTTCCCCGTGGGTGGGAATTAAACGGGAAAATCACAACCAGCGACCAAAGCATTAGCTGAGCCCTTCATTTCTTCCCGGGCTGCTTCGGAGATACTTAAAGCCTCTGTGAATCGTCCCGCTCGCATAAAACTTTCCCCTAAATAAGCTGCTGCTTTTTTTTTTAAAGGTCTTCCTTTGTAGACAGAGTGAGGCTGTTGGATGGGAAATCAGCTCTCCCCTTTTATTTATTTGTTTTTTTGCAAATCTTCAGGAAGTAGGATCTTTGAATAAGGGAGGAGAGAGGGCCAGAAAGAAAGGGTGTGGATATATATATATATATATATATATTCTTTTATTTGTTTGCTGGGTTAAAGAGCGAAATGTCGGAAGTCCAAAGGGCTGCGTTTCTCAGGGACGAGAGCCGAACAGCTGAAAGCTTCAAATTAGGGAAGTCAGTTAGGATGGCTGCTTACCCAAACGTTATCTCAATCCCCACTTTGGGACGGGGGGGGGGGGGTGAGGAAACCTGTACAATCCTGTAAATGTTGCCGAAAGTTTTGGCTTTAGGAAAACTCTTTTAAGAGTTCCTTAAGAAAGATGAATATCTGGAAGAACTGGATGAGAAAGGCCTCACAAACCCTCTGACGTCTATCAAGAGAGAGAGCGCCAAAGCCTTTGACTCAAGCTTGATTGTAACCCATTCCAGTTTTTTTTTTAACTTCCCAATCTAGCCTACGCCTCTGGCATTTCCTAGTGGTCTCTTTTCCAATAGAATAGAAGAGAAGGACAGAGTTGGAAGGGACCATGGAAGTCTTCTAATCCAGGGATCAGCAAACTGCGGCTCTGGAGCCGCATGTGGCTCTTTCCTCCCTCTGCTGCAGCTCCGTCACCGGTCGGCGCCACAATTTTGAGAGGAGCTTCCGGTGGGGTGGGGGGGAGGAGGGAGAGAAGTCCAGTGCGCCAGGAGAAGACTCTATGGCAAGGGGAGGGTTTTCCAGTTGTCTCCGCAATTGATAGGGCTCTCGGTTATGACAGGTAGAGGGAAAAGTACACCGCGCTAGGAGGAGACTCTATGGTGGGGGAACCGGACTTCCGGTCAGCTCCACAATTGATAGGGCTTTCGGTTAGGACAGGTAGAGGAAAAAGGATGCCTCGCTAGGAGGAGACTCTATGGTGGGGGAACCGGACTTCCGGTCGGCTCCAGAATTGATGGGGCTCTCGGTTAGGACAGGTAGAGGAAAAAGTACGCCATGCTAGGAAGAGACTCTATGGTGGGGGAACCGAACTTCCGGTCAGCAGCTCCAGAATTGAACAGGGGGCTTCCGGTTAGGACCTTCGTGGCTCCCGGTGGTTTTTTTCCTGTGGGAAACGGGTCCAAATGACTCTTTGAGTGTTTCAGTTTGCCGACCCCTGTTCTAGTCCAATCCCCCTGCTTAGGCAGGAAACCCTACTCCACAAGCGGTTGTCCAATCTCTTCTTAAAAACTTCCAGTGTTAGAGCGGATCAACGCGACCTCGGGATTCTGCGACCGTCATAAGTGTGAGCCAGTTGCCGAGCGCCTGTATTTCGATGGCGGGATCGCGAGGATGTTGCAATGGTCATAAGTGCCAGAAACGGCCCTTGGGTCCCTTTTTTTTCCGGTGCCGGTGCAACTTTGAACGGTCCCCGCTTAGTGACCGTTCAAAAGTTGCAACGGCAAAAACTGTTGCTAAGTTGAGGACGACCCGCCCCATTCATTTCATTCCATGGCTTCTTGTCCTGCTTACAGGTGCTTCGGTGCCCTCAAAAAAAGAAGGGGTCAAGCTATTCTCCAAAGCACCCGAAGGCAAAATAAGAAACGATGGACGGAAACTAATCAAGGAGAGAAGCAACCTAGAACTAAGGAGAAATTTCCTGACAGTGAGAACAATTCATCAGTGGAACAGAAGTTGCCTCCAGAAGTCGTGAATGCCCCAACACTGGAAGTCTTTAAGAAGATGTTGGATAGCCATTTGTCTGAAACGGTATAGGGCTTCCTGCCTAGGCAGGGGGTTGGACTAGAAGACCTCCAAGGTCCCTTCTAACTCTACTATTATGTTGTATAGGAACTGGGTATGTCTAGTTGAATGAAAAGAAGGACTAGGGGAGACATGATAGCTGCCTTCTAATATCTCAGGGGCTGCCACAAAGAAGAGGGAGTCAAACTATTCTCCAAGGCACCTGAGGGTAGAACAAGAAGCAATGGGTGGAAACTAATCAAGGAGAGAAGCAACTTAGAACTGAGGAGAAATTTCCTGACAGTGAGAACAATTAATCAGTGGAACAGAAGTTGCCTCCAGAAGTCGTGAATGCCCCAACACTGGAAGTCTTTAAGAAGATGTTGGATAGCCATTTGTCTGGAACGGTATAGGGTTTCCTGCCTAGGCAGGGGGTTGGACTAGAAGACCTCCAAGGTCCCTTCCAACTCTGCTATTCTATTCTATTCTGTCTCTGAGCAATGTGTGGAAACTAATCAAGGAGAGAGGCAACGTAGAACTAAGGAGAAATTTCCTGACAGTGAGAACAATTAATCAATGGAACACCTTGCTTCCAGAAGTTGTGAATGCTCCAACACTGGAAGTTTTTAAGAAGATGTTGGATAGCCATTTGTCTGAAGTGGTGTAGCGTTTCCTGCCTAAGCAGGGGGTTGGACTAGAAGACCTCCAAGGTCCCTTCCAACTCTGCTATTCTATTCTATTCTATTCTGTCTCTGAGCAATGGGTGGAAACTAATGAAGGAGAGAAGCAACTTAGAACTAAGGAGAAACCTCCTGACAGTTAGAACAATTAACCAGTGGAACAACTTGCCACCAGAAATCGTGAATGCTCCAACACTGGAAGTTTTTAAGAAGAAACTGGCCAGCCCTTTGTCTGAAATGGTATCGAGTTTCCTGCTTGAGCAGGGGGTTGGACTAGAAGACCTCTCTGGTCCCTTCCAGCTCTGTTCTGATTGATTGATGGATTCAAGGAATATCGCTTTTACAGGAAAACCTGCTGCGGAAAGTGGACTCCGCCGCGCAAGGCCTCCCTCCCTGGAGTCATTTTCTTCCCTTCCAGCACCCAGCAAGCCTGGAGCTGGGACCTTGGAAAGCTTCCCGGGCAGCCGAACCGGTGGGACAACTCTCGGCTTCCTCCTTCCTTCCTCGCCGCTCGGCCGGCGTGAGGATAACAGGAAGGGATATTATTTATTTTTTTGCAGAGTCATGCCGTGGCGGTACATGTCCCCCCCCGCCCCCCTTCCTCTTGTCCCCCCTGAAACGTGTAACCGGCAGCCAAAGACGCTGATGGGTTTTGGAGAAGCTTTTGAGGTCCCTCAAATATGCTGCAGCCCAGCTCCTGCCCGTTTTGGGGTCCCAGGAAAGCCGCTAAAATCCTTTTTGGGGAGGTTCAGAAGCTCCCACCAGATCCCGGCCAGGTATTCAGTCACACAGACACACACAGAGACAGACAGACAGACAGACACACCCAGGCCCATTCCTACTCTCTTTTATTCTTTCAATTTTATTTTCCTGATTCAATTTCTCATTCGATGGTCTTGGGTCTGGTTCGCTCTTCCAATCCTCTCGATCGGCGGCGAAGCCCCTCGCTGAGTTTTCCTCTCCAGTCAGCCTGGCCCAGGGCGATGGGATCCGTAGTCTGACTGCCGTTTCCCCCACCCATGCGGAAGAGAGCAGGGCAAAGAAGCCGGGAGGCTTTTTTTTTTCTTTTTTTTTTCAATGGCTTCTGGTTTTTTTGGGGGGAAAGCGGCCTTGGGGATCCAGAAATCCCGGCTTGGTTCCTTTATAGAGGCCGCCGGGTTGGACTTGATGGCCTCAAGGGGCCCCTTCCACCTTCACCCTTTAATAAGGTTAGTTAAAAAGTCAGTTGAGGCCTTGGTTGAAAAGGTTTGAATTCCTGTTAGCTTTAGCAGGCTGCGCTAATTGGGTGGGGCCATTTCCACATGGGCAGGGACGCTCTTGTTGACACAGATTAGGGAGTGGGTTCGAAACAGGTGTCTGGCCTGGGCTAAACTTCAGTGAAATATCTCTCCCTGTCCCCTCCCTCTCCCACCCTCCTCCCTCCCTCTCTCCTCCCTCCTCCCTCTCTCTCCCTCTCCCCTTCCCTCCTTCTCACTCCCTCTCTCCACCTCCCTCCCTCCCTCTGCCTCTTTCCTCCCCCTCTCCTTCCCTCCCTCTCCCTCCCTCTCTGCTCCTCTCTCCCTCCTCTTCCCCTCCCTCTCCCTCTCTCTCCTCCCACTCTTCCCCATCCTCTCTCTCTTTACCTCTCCCCTCCATCTCCCTCCCTCTCTCCACCTCCCTCCTCTTCCTCTCCCCTCCCTCTTCCTCCCTCTCTGCTCCTCTCTCCCTCCTCTTCCCCTCCCTCTCCCTCTCTCTTCTCCCTCTCTTCCCCATCCTCTCTCTCTTTCCCTCTCCCCTCCCTCTCCCTCCCTCTCTCCACCTCCCTCCTCCTGCCTCTTCCTCTCCCCTCCCTCTTCCTCCCTCTCTGCTCCTCTCCCCCTCCTCTTCCCCTCCCTCTCCCTCTCTCTTCTCCCTCTCTTCCCCATCCTCTCTCTCTTTCCCTCTCCCCTCCATCTCCCTCCCTCTCTCCACCTCCCTCCTCCTGCCTCTTCCTCTCCCCTCCCTCTTCCTCCCTCTCTGCTCCTCTCTCCCTCCTCTTCCCCTCCCTCTCCCCTCTCTCTCCCCTCCCCCTCTCTCCCCTTCCACCCTCTCTCCTCCTCTCTCCCCTCCCTCCCCCTCCTCTTCTCTCCCCTCCTCCCTCTCTTCCCCTTCCTCTCTCTCTCTTTCCCTTTCGCCTCCCCTCCCTCTCCCTCCCTCTCCCCACCTCCCTCCCTCTGCCTCTGCCTCTCCCTCTCTCCACCCTCTCCTCTTCCCTCCCTCCCTCTCTCTCCCTCCCCCCCTCTCTTTCCTTCCATGCCTCTGCCTTCCTTTGCTGCTAATCTCCCCCCATCTTTTGTGGGCTGGAAATGGAGCTGAGGTATTGAGAAGGAAGAGGATGAAATAAAGAGGAGGAGGAGGAGGAGGAGGTGGTGGGATGTTCTAAGCCAGCCAACACCTGCTCGCAGGTACAGCCTCCGGGGGAGGAACAAAGGCCACTGGGCCTCCAGGAGCGAGTTCCTCCCTTGGCACCGCCGCCTTGCAGGTTTTGGCAGGGGGGACATGGAGGGCAGTAGGTGCCAAGGAGCTGAGTCAAAGCCGAAGCTACCTCAGTTTCTTCACCTTGACTGGGGGAAAGGGCGGCCAGACAGGAGTGGCCCAAGGAAGAGGTGTGGAGAGGCTTGGATGGAGCCCAGGGAATTGATGGAGCACCTTATAGAAAACGCCTGGCCTTTCCTTTCCTTCCCTTTACCATCCTTCCTCTGTTTCCTTCCTTCCTTCCTCCCTCCCTCCTCCCTTCCCTTCCTCTCCCTTTTCTCTCTTTTTCATTCCTTCCTTCCTTTCTTTCTGCCCCTTCCCTTCTCTCTACCATCCTCCCTCCCTCCCTTTTCCCTTCCCTTTTTCCATCCCTCCTTCCTCTTTCCTTCCTTCCTTCTTCCTTCCCTTCTCTTCCCTCTACCATCTTCCCTCCCTTCCTTCTCTCTCCGTTTGCTTCCTTCTCCCTCCCTCCCTCCCTCCCTCCCTCCCTCTTCCCTTCCCTTCCTCTCCCTTCCTTCTACCATCCTCCCTTCCTTCTCTCTCTTTTTCATTCCTTCCTTTCTTCCTGCCCCTTCCCTTCTCTCTACCATCCTCCCTCCCTCCCTTTTCCCTTCCCTTCCCTTTTTCCATCCTTCCTTTCTCCTTCCTCTTTCCTTCCTTCTTCCTTTCCTTCCCTTTCCTTCACTTCCCTTCCCTCTACCATCTTCCCTCCCTTTCTTCTCTCTCTGTTTGCTTCCTTCTCCCTCCCTCCCTCCCTCCCTCCCTCCCTCCCTCCCTCCCTCCCTCTTCCCTTCCCTTCCTCTCCCTTCCTTCTACCATCCTCCCTTCCTTCTCTCTCTTTTTCATTCCTTCCTTTCTTCCTGCCCCTTCCCTTCCCTCTACCATCCTCCCTCCCTCCTTCCTTCCCTTCCCCTCCTCTCCCCTCCCCATCTCCTGCCCTTCCATCCAACAGTGTGTGTGTGTTGAGTATTTTCTTTTTCCTCTGTTTGCATGTATGTATTTTTTTATTGTTGTCGCATGCCATTAGTTGCCCAGAAACCAGGCCTGAGGGAACTGGAGAAACCAATTTCCCCCTCTCTTCTAGCCACCATGAGGACTAGCGTCCTGCATTGCTCGAAAGGAAAACAAAAAATGGGGGAAGCCATCGGACAATTTAAACTGCTCAGTTCTTGGGCAGGGTGAAATCTCAGGAATAGATATGTAAAGCATTTCCCCCCCACAAATATCTCCTGGCTCTCTCCTCCTCGCTCTCCTTCCATCCAAGTTGTTTCACGCGCGCAAAGACACGGATAAACATCGGCGGTTCTGACCCTCCCAGGGCGGGTGCGCCTCGCAGCCGAACTTTGCCCCTATAAAACACGGCTAAAGCTTTACTGCATCTTAACATCCCGGTGACGCAAGCAATAATTCCTGGAAATCAAGAGTCACTCATATATTTTTTTTTGCCTTTTTAGAAAAGGTGAGCCCAGGAGTTCTGCGCCAACATGCTTTGCCCCAGTGGCTCCATGCAATGTGCAAACCTTCCCAACACTCCCCCTGCCACCCACCCCGCAAAAAACCCTTTCATCTCTTATCCCAGAGCTGACCAGACGTCCGGTTCCCCCACCATAGAGTCTCCTCCTAGCGTGGCCTCCTTTTTCCTCTACCTGTCCTAACCGAAAGCCCTATCAATTGTGGAGCCAACCGGAAGTCTGGTTCCCCCACCATAGAGTCTCCTCCTAGTGTGGCGTTCTTTTTCCTCTACCTGTCCTAACCGAAAGCCCTATCAATTGTGGAGCCAACCGGAAGTCTGGTTCCCCCACCATAGAGTCTCCTCCTAGCGTGGCCTCCTTTTTCCTCTACCTGTCCTAACCGAAAGCCTAATCAATTGTGGAGCCGACCAGAAGTCTGGTTCCCCCACCATAGAGTCTCCTCCTAGCGTGGCCTCCTTTTTCCTCTACCTGTCCTAACCGAAAGCCCTATCAATTGTGGAGCCGACCGGAAGTCTGGTTCCCCCACCATAGAGTCTCCTCCTAGCGTGGCCTCCTTTTTCCTCTACCTGTCCTAACCGAAAGCCCTATCAATTGTGGAGCCAAGTGGAAGCCCGGTTCCCCCACCATAGAGTCTCCTCCTAGCGCGGCCTCCTTTTTCCTCTACCTATCCTAACCGAAAGCCCTATCAATTGTGGAGCCGACTGGAAGTCTGGTTCCCCCACCATAGAGTCTCCTCCTAGCATGGCATCCTTTTTCCTCTACCTGTCCTAACCGAAAGCCCTATCAATTGTGGAGCCAACCGGAAGTCCGGTTCCCTCACCATAGAGTCTCCTCCTAGTGTGGCCTCCTTTTTCCTCTACCTGTCCTAACAGAAAGCCCTATCAATTGTGGAGCCCACCGGCGACAGGGAGCTGCAGCAGAGGGATATAAGAGCCACATGCGGCTCTGGAGCCACACAGGTTGCTGTCCCCTGTCTTATCCCATGCTAGCTCATCCCTGCCTCTCTCTAGGCCTGATCAACGATTGGTCTCCTCCAAAATCCGTTCCTGTGGATGCCAAATCCTCTGAGTAAATCAACCACTTCTTCCCCATTTGGGGCGGGGGGTGGGGGGAGAGAAAAGGAAAGCCGTTTTTTTGTCTTGAGTCAGAGAGCCCTGTCATCTCTTTCGAGGTCAGCGTGACCCGACGTCATTTTCTCTCCAACAAAGCCAGTCATTTGCTGCTCTTAGGCATCGCAAGGCCCCGAAGCTCTTGGTTCAAAGCATTTTGGCGCCAGAGAGAAACGGCCAAAGCAGAAAGACCAACCGGGAAAAGCAGAGATGGTTGAGATAAAACCTTGGCATCTCTCTGCTGTGGGGGCTGAAAATACTTCCAGAATTCCTTCGGGTGTGTTTTCGTTTGGAGCATCCCATTATGGAATACAGAGTTGGAAGGGACCGCGGAGGTCTTGTAATCTAACCCCTTACATGAGGGTTGGGCAACTCTGCAACTCCCACTTCCATCTGGAGTCCTTTATACACAAGGCATGTTGATGGCAGTAACTGCGAGAGGGATCTTGGAGTCCTAATGGACAGTCGCTTAAACATGAGCCCACAATGTGTGGTGGCCGCACATGCAATCCTAGGCTGCATTAACAGAGGGATAGAATCAAGATCACGTGAAGTTCTAGTTGTTGTTAGTTGCGAAGTCGTGTCCGACCCATCGCGATCCCCATGGACAATGTTCCTCCAGGCCTTCCTGTCCTCTCCCGTCCTCTGGAGTCCATTGAAGCTCACACCGACTGCTTCGGTGACTCCATCCAGCCACCTCCTTCTCTGTCGTCCCCTTCTTCTCTTGCCCTCCATCGTTCCCAGCATCGGGCTCTTCTCCAGGGAGTCCTTCTTCCTTCTCATCAGGTGGCCAAAGTCTTTGAGTTTCCTCTTCAGGATCTGGCCTTCTAAAGAGCAGCCAGGGTTGATCTCCTCTAGGACTGACCGGTTGGATGGCCTTGCAGTCCAAGGGGCTCAATGCAGGAGTCTTCTTCTCCAGCACCAGAGTTCAAAGGCCTCCATTCTTTATACTACTAGCTCTTTACAAACCCTTAGCAAGGCTGCACTTGAAATCCTGCATCCAGGTCTGTTCACCAGAATAGAAACAAAGATGTGGAGACTCTAGAAAGAGTGTAGAGAAAGAAAAAGAGGATTAGGGGCCTGGAAGCTGAAACATATGAA
Organism: Natrix helvetica; assembly: GCF_964273705.1. NCBI lineage: Eukaryota > Metazoa > Chordata > Lepidosauria > Squamata > Natricidae > Natrix > Natrix helvetica. The sequence continues at coordinate 148,885,011 of NC_138551.1, forward strand.
GAACAGTTGTAGGAATTGAGTATGTCTAGTCTGATGAAAAGAAGAAATTGGGGAGACATGATAGCAGTGTTTCAATATTTGTTGGGCTGCCCCAAAGAAGAGGGGGTCAAGCTATTCTCCAAAGGACCTGAAGGCAGGAGAAGAAGCAACGGATGGAAACTAACCAAGGAGAGACACAACCTAGAGCTAAGGAGAAGTATCCTGACAATGAGTACAATTAACCAGTAGAACATCTTGCGTCCAAAAGTTGTGGGTGCCCCATCAATGAAAGCTTTCAAAAAGAGATTGGACATCCATTTGTCTGAAATGATCTAAGATTTCCTGCTTGAGCAGAGGGGTTGGATTAGAAGACCTCCAAGGTCCCTTCCAACTCTATTATTCTCCTCTCCTCTCCTCTCCTCTCCTCTCTTCTCTTCTCTTCTCTTCTCTTCTCTGTGATGGGTTGCGTTATGTCCCACTTGCCTGTTGTTGAAATACCCGATGGGCCTAGCTTCATGCCGTCATAAGCAGACTGACAGTGAGTTTATAATGTACAGCCAGACTGCCGCTGAGTCTCCATGAGCGCAGCATCCGAGGACCATAGGACAGTAAGCAGGTGTAGTGAATTCTTGTGCTGAGGTATGGTGAATGGATTGATTTGCGCACTAGGATAACATAAGAAGATGATCAAAGTGGATAGGGCCATATTATTATACAACAAGGCTGTGTTCCCAGATCAGAGTTTTCTGGCCGTTTTGAATTTCATTTCACCAGCCACGACTCAAGAGCTTGAGGTCCGGCGACTTGACTTTCTACCTTGCTCTCAGCATTCGGTCCCTCCCTCTTCTGCAGGAGAGAAAACCAGCAAGGAAAGGGTTGTAGGTTTCGTGGCGGTGGCAGCAACTGGGGTTTACCTCTTCCTGGGTTACGTCCTTTGGGGATCTTTTTTTTTTTTCAGCTGCCTGGATCTAATTACTGTGATAATTGGTCATTTCATTAAGCGACACCTTGCGAGCAAAGCTGGGGACCCTGCTTTTTGGAAAAACAAGTCTTACAAAACAAAGCTGTTGCATGGAGGCCGCCCGGCATAGTTCCATTGTGGGGTTGGATTTATTGAAAATATGTCCATTTTGCAGTGCTGAATCTGCATTGTAGGCTGTATTTGTATAGGAGTCAAAATGAAATAAAAATATGTTGGTCTTCGCCATCTCTCTCTGTCTCTCTCTCTCTCTTTCTCTGTCTCCCTCTGTCTTTATCTCTCTCTCTCTCTCTTTCTGTCTCTCTTTGTCTCTCTCTCTCTCTGTGTCTCTTTCTGTCTCTCTCTCTGTCTCTTTCTCTGTCTCTGTCTCTTTCTCTGTCTCTCTCTCTCTCTCTCTCTCTCTCTCTCTCTCTCTCTCTCTTTCTGTCTGTCTGTCTCTCTGTCTCTCTGTCTCTTTCTGTCTCTCTCTCTCTTTCTGTCTCTCTCTCTGTGTGTCTCTTTCTCTGTCTCTCTCTCTCTTTCTGTCTGTCTGTCTGTCTGTCTGTCTGTCTGTCTCTTTCTGTCTCTCTCTCTCTCTTTCTGTCTCTCTCTCTCTGTGTCTCTTTCTCTCTCTCTCTCTCTCTCTCTTTCTGTCTGTCTGTCTGTCTGTCTGTCTGTCTCTTTCTGTCTCTCTCTCTCTTTCTGTCTCTCTCTCTCTGTGTCTCTTTCTCTGTCTCTCTCTGTCTTTGTCTCTCTCTCTCTCTCTGTCTCTTTCTCTCTCTCTCTCTCTCTCTTTCTTTCTGTCTGTCTGTCTGTCTGTCTCTTTCTGTCTCTCTCTCTCTGTGTCTCTTTCTCTGTCTGTCTTTGTCTCTCTCTTTTTTTTCTGTCTCTTTCTGTCTCTGTCTCTGTGTGTGTGTGTGTGTCTGTCTGTCTGTCTCTCTCTCTCTCTTTGTCTCTCTTTATCCCTCCATCCCTCCCCCTCTCTCTCTGACTTTTCTAAAAAAACCTATTATACAGTAATTTAAATGAACACCTTCTGATTTATTTTCACAGTAATCTTTGATTCGTTGGGAAGGGGGAGAAGGTCGAGACTTCAGTCCGTCTTGCCAACAAATCTGTAGGTGTCTCGTGAAAAATACAAGGGAATCCTGGGGGGAAAGGTGGCCATAGAGAGGTCCTACAGCCCCCACCTCGGTTTGCAAGGCTGGGGGGATTGTGAGCCCCTCAAAAGGACTGTGAAATCATTGACAGCGCAGACTGGAGAAGTTTTGTAGCCTCTCAGTTGCCCTCAGGCCCTTTTTCATTCCTGTCTTCCTGCTTTGCTCTCTGACTTTAATGTCCCAATCTTTCCCGAATCCTGATTTCTACAAATTAGACCAGGTTCATTCTCCAGAATGAGACCCACTGCAGATCCAACTACAATCCCTTCCTTCCATCAGCAGGTTGCCGCAGTGGTGGGATTCGAATAATTTAACAACCGGTTCTCTGCCCTAATCAGTGTTTCTCAAACTTGACGACTTTAAGTCCTGTGGACTTCAACTCCCAGCTATGCTGGCTGGGGAATTCTGGGAGTTGAAGTCCACAGGACTTAAAGTCGCCAAGTTTGAGAAACACTGGCCCTAATGATTTCTTCTAACAACCAGAGTTCACCAAACTGCTAAATCTAATAAAATGAAATTTAATGGTGAAAAGAGTCAGGTTCTACATTTAGGCCACAAAAACGGAATGCCCAGGGATAGTATAGGTGGTACCTGGCTCAGTAACTGTGAAAGGGATCTTGGAGTCCTAATGGACAATCGTTTAAATATGAGCCAGCCGTGTGCAGCAGCTGCCAAAAAAGCCAACACAGTTCTAGGCTGCATCAACAGAGGGAGAGAATCAAGATCACGTGAAGTGTTGATACCACTTTATAATGCCTTGGTAAGGCCACACTTGGAATACGGCATTCAGTTCTGGTCTCCAAGATGTAAAAAATATGTGGAGACTCTAGAAAGAGTGCAGAGAAGAGCAAGAAAGAGGATTAGGGGACTGGAGGCTAAAACATACGAAGAACGGTTGCAGGAACTGGGTATGTCTAGTTTAATGAAAAGAAGGACTAGGGGAGACATGATACCAGTCTTCCAATATCTCAGGGGTTGCCACAAAGAAGAGGGAGTCAAGCTACTCTCCAAAGCACCTGAGGGCAGGAGAAGAAGCAAAATGGGTGGAAACTAATCAAGGAGAGAAGCAACTTAGAACTGAGGAGAAATTTCCTGACAGTGAGAACAATTAAATCAGTGGAACAGAATTTGTCTCCAGAAGTTGTGAAAGCCCCAACACTGGAAGTCTTTAAGAAGAGGTTGGATAGCCATTTGTCTGAAATGGTAATGGGTTTCCTGCCTAGGCAGGGGGTTGGACTAGAAGACCTCCAAGGTCCCTTCCAACTCTGCTATTGTATTGTACTGCTCAGAGAGTTAACCACCGCTTCTCCCGAAGTAGTGTGAACTGGCTGAATACCACCACTGGATTGCCGCTTATCATGATGCCAGCCAAAAAGCAGAATATATACCTGTTTATTGCGTGAAATTACCGGTGCCTTTGGGAACTGGCTATACCTCTGCAGGATTACATTTTGAAGTGTTGCTTGATTTCCAGGCAGTAGACCCAGAACGCCATTTCATTTAGAGAGACACCAGGCAGCCTCGTCTAATAACTGTCTCCCTGCCGGCTTCTGTGCTGGGAACAACGGAATTACAGGTAGTCCTCGGCTTAACGACCACAACGGAGCCCAACGTTTCTGCTGCTAAGCAAGACAGTTGTCAGGCGGGTTTCGTCCCAGTTGATGACCTCTCTTGCCACGATTATTGCCTTTGAAAAGTTTTCTTTTTCATTTTCATAACATATAATCACATGTCTACTATTACATAGCCAGCATCGTATTGTATTATTAAATACAATACATCAATTTATCTTACCATCAACTCCCAAAAACCGATTATTGGCTCTTCTGCTCTCCATACACCATATTTGTACCTTATCCCTCACTTTCTTCTCCCTCTCTCCTCCCCCTCCCTACCTCCTTTCTTCCCTCTGTCGCTCTTCTCTTCTCTACTTCCCCTTCCTCTCTCCTTCTCCTCTCTTCCCTTTCCACTCCTCCTTTCTCTCCTCCTCTTCCCCGCTTGCCTTCTCTCCTATCCCTCTCTTCTTCCCTTACCTCCCTCCTTTACTTCCCACTCTTCATCTCATTTACTTGGTGTATTTCAGCTTCTGAGCAAGCTCCCTTTTATGTTGATGGTATTTAAAGTTCTTTTTCAATATACATATTTAATCTTAACATATATTCTCCTCCTTTAAAAAAAATAGAAGAAAAAAGCATACCTATATAGTCATTGTGCTTTTAACCAACTCTCTTCCCTCCCCCCCGCCCTGATTTTGGTCGAGATGTAGACTTGGTTACAATTCCCATCATTATCTTCATATTATTAAGCGAATCACTGCAGTTGGTAAGTCAGTAATACGGTTGTTAAGCGAATCAGTCTCTCCCATTGACGTCGCTCGTCAGAGGGTCGCCCAAGGGGATCGCTTGACCCCCCCCCCCCAGGACATTGCCACCATCATAGATGTGAGTCAGTTGGCAAGCATCCAAATTTGGGGGCACGTTGACCATGAGGACCGCTGCAAAGCCTGTGGAAAAACGGTGGTACGTCACTTTTTTTCAGGGCCGTCGTCACTTGGAACGGTCACTGAATGAACTCTCGTAAGTCGAGGACCACCCGTAACATTGGAGGGTATAAACGCAGAGATGTGACTGAATGGCAGGCTCTTGTCAAAGGGGGCAAACGGGAGGCCAAATCCAAAGCAGAAACTCGTGCAGAGAAGCAGAGGTTACCTTTCCGACCTCAACTCATCCTAAAAGAGGCTGCACTCCAATTACTTTTGTTGTGATGGTTAAATGTGGTTCTTTTTCTGCCTTGGGTGTGTGTGTGTGTGTGTGTGTGTGTGTGTGTGTACCCGCCTACCAATGGCAGGATTTGGCAGCGCAATTAAGACCCCAACTCTTAACCTTAAACACACAAGGAGCCACAAAGGTCCTAACCGGAATCCCCCCCCCCTTCAAATCTGGCGGCAACCGGAAGTCCGCTTCCCCCACCATAGAGTCTCCTCCTAGCGCGGCGTCCTTTTTTCCTCTCCCTGTCCTAACCGAAAGCCCTATCCACTGTGGAGCTGAGCAGAAAACCCGTCCCTTGCCATAGAGGCTGGCGCGCCCTGCTTGCTCCGCCTCTAACTGGAAGCTCCTCTCAAAATTGTGGCGCTGACTGGTGACAGGGAGCCGCAGCAGAGGGATGAAAGAGCCACATGCGGCTCCGGAGCCACACGGGTTGCTGCCCCCCTGCCTTAGGCCTCCCCTCAGCGTTTTTGGATTGTTGAGCTCCAGCAGCCATCTTGCCTTTTCTGACCTCCTTTTCCCCAGAAACCCCACTGTTTACGTTCCGTCCCTTCCCAGCCCCCCCCCCCCCACCAAAAATTATTTCTTGTGTTGTCCCACAAACATTTCAGCGTCTCTCTTGCAATTTACACCTTAGCAACCCCCAACTAGCTCTCTCGAGGCAGACATTGAAGAGGCCCCTTACCCATCTCTCAGCTCGGGGAGAAAGTTTGGCCCAACTGCCTCAAAATCCTATGAAACCAAGGCATCTGTATAGCAGGGGTGGAGTCCAGCAGAGACAGCTTCCAGTTCGCATAGGGATGCGCCACAAAACAAGATGGGCGCCGCTGGGAGAACTGGTTCGGGGGCGTGGCCGGCCTGGGTCTGTGCCGGATCTGGTAGCCACAGAGGTCTAAGCCGACGCTGGCTTGGTAAAAACTGGATATTTGCCGTTAAAAGGCTACGGTGAGGGGCTGCGTTCTTCAGAACAGGAATTCAACCACGAAACGGCCTTTTCGGGGAACAAGGAGGTGCACTGAATGGATGGCCCCATGATTTTTACTCAGCTTCCAGTTTGCGGCAAGGACGTAGCTGGCTGGCATGAGAATTTGACTCCCCCCCCACCCAAAATAATTTTTTTAAAAAAATGGCAAAGTCCCTCTTTGGAGGGGGAAAAAAAACCCCCCAACATTTCACCTGCTTCTTTTTTTAAAAAAAAGCAAATAAAAGGGAATTGCACTTGTGACTCACAAAAGGGCACAAAAGTCAGCCATTTCGACCCAGGATAAATTTCCTTCCCCTGCCCCCCTTTTCATTTTCCTTTTTCCTCCCAGGGCTGGAACAGAGCCCCCTTTGTGGTGGGCAGGTTTGAAAGCCACCGTAGGGTCCGCCGTTAGATCCTATCAGCCCCTTCCCCCATCCCAATCCTATCCCAAGATGGCAGGACACACCTGTTTATGGCTAGAGGCAAAGAGATTGGTCGGGCGCGGAAAATCCACCTGCCCAGGGAGGGGTCGAGGAGCTACATGTAAGTGGAGCTGTTAGACTTTCTCTGCCTTTCTCCTATTCCAGCTTAAACAAGCCAGACACGCCAGGCTCCGGCAAGCACCCTACGACGACGCGCCTCTCTTCGCTTTTTATTTTAATTTTATGTTTTCATTAATTTTTTTTTTGTAAAGGATTTGATTTTTCTTTCCCGGTCTGTCGTTTCAAGTCCGCCGGGCTCCTTCCACCATCTTGCGGTTCAGGGGGAAGGCCCGCCACGCCGCCGCCGCGTCCTCCCCACGCTTTCGCCCACGAAAAAACCCCGCGCCGGCAGTGTGGAAAGCTTCAAAGCTGAAGTCGCTCTCGCCAGAGGCCTGCCTCGACTCGCTTGGCTCATGTATTTATTGGTTTCCCATCCTGGGGTGGGAAAAAAAAACTTTCCTGTTTGCCTGATGCCCAAATGATTTCGGTGGCAATGCTGCCTTTGTTAGCGTCTTTCCTGCAAGAAGTCTGCCGTCGTATGTCGGATCAGCGTAAAATGGGAGCTTAAGTGGTGTTGCAGTTGGCTGGTACATACATGTCTCAATCTAGGTGTGTTTAGTTCTTCTCCTTCTCCTCCTTCTTCTTCTCCTTCTCCTTCCTTCTTCTTCTCCTTCTCCTCTCTTCTTTCTTTTTTCTTCTCCTTCTCCTTCTTCTTTCTTCTTTCTTCTCCTTCTTCTCTCTCCTTCTTGCTTTTTTTCTTCTTTCTCCTTCCTTCCTTCTTTTTGGGCTCCTTTCTTTCCCCAGGTTAAACTGGAGGAAGTTCAGCAGAAGGGGATCAGGTTTTTGTCTACTTAGAGGTGGGAGGCCGGGTGGGTGAGGGGGTGGGCTGAAATTTCATGAATTCAAACATTCACCTTACAAAACTAGCCAAACCAGTCGGGGCAGGTAGAGGCATAGAAACAGGTAATCCAATCTGAGGCAGCCAATGGGAGAAAAGGTAAGCCTCACGGATCTTGACAAAGGAGGCAAGCTTGCGGACCGCGGGCGCGAGCGGGGGACAACCAAGTGGGGCGTAAAACCAGCCGCGGGGGGGACAAGGAGGTGACAAGGAAGCAAGAAGGCCTGGGTTTGTAACAGTTGTTGGATTCGAAATGCTTTTTCTTTTTTGTCGGGTTGCGGCTTTTCCCATTCTTGGCTGTTTGGTTCGGTCTTTTCCATAGGAACTCTGTTGGCCTGATCCCAGATTATTAGGGAGGGGGGAAGCAATGAATCAGGACGATCCTTCCCATCGATACTGGGGCGATCTCGGGGGGCTGGAGATCAAAATCTGGAGATGATGGAGAAAAGTAGAGATTTTGGGTGGAACGGAAGGCAGGGGTGAAGCTTTTCCCCAAGGTTGTGGCAGCCTGGAAGGGAAGGGGCCATTTTGAGCCGATCTCCTTCTCTTCCTCCTCCTCCTTTCTCTCTTTGGCCCTGTTGCAACTCCTGCTCGGAGAGGCAACGTAATGGAGGCTCTTCCTTCCTGCTTCTCGCGTTGGCCGAGAAAACTCAACCTGCCTCTGCTTGTGTGAACTGGTTGGCCCCTGAGAAGGGGACCTCGAGGGGAGCAGGCAACGGCGAGCGCCGGTTTGAAGCCTTTCCCCCCCTCCCCAATCATCGACCTTCACCCCATCCCAAGGTGGTATTTTGAGTTCTTCCCGCTCATCCGCCTGGAAGGAACGTGGCCGACCAACATGGCCGTTTCCTGACGGCACCTGAATTTTGGCCTTGGGTCAAGGACCGTTGGGTTGGGCGGGGGATTCAGCAGGAAGCGGGGGGTTGACTTTAGCGAAGTTGTCCTTTGCTTAGTCTCCTCCACCTGTCCGTAACGTCGTTCCTTCAAGGCTTCCTCCCTGGCCTTTCATTTTGGAAAAAAAAAAGCCATTTTTTTTGGATTTGCCTCTTCTGCTCCGTGGGTGGGAGGTTATGCTTGGCATTTTGGAGTGGGGGGGTGTTATTTATTTATTTTTTAATGGAAAGATGCCGTTTGGATGGGGTTTTGCAACCCCGAAGTCGGGTCGGCAAATAATTAGAAGAAAAAAGTGCTTTCCAAATCACTGGGAAAGCCTTGAATAAGATTTCTATCCCTCATCGCCCCTGACTCCACCAGCAGAAGCCGCAATTGCCGGCACAGTTTTGAGTTAGCGGACGTTTTTTGTTTAGGGCGTGAAGAAAGGTGGACTTGCCTTGTACAGATGTGCCTTCAGCCGGAGAATTACAGAGGCCAGGATGAGTGGCCTCCCCTCACGTTGAGAGCCAAATTTCTCCTCGTTTTTTTAAAAATAAAAAGTTCATTTTAATCGCCCTCTTGAGCTTCAGACGGTTTCCAACATGAACACGAAGCTGCCCGTTCATTTTTCTTAAAATAACCTTTCTTTTTAAAAAAAAAAAAACAGGAAGTCAATTCATAAATAAACAGATGTTTCAGACTTCTCCCCAGTTTATTTAACAAACTGAAAGGCAACGCAAACAAAGAGTTTTTTTGGGAAGGATGGCTGTGAAAAGAGAAATCAAACAGAAAAATACACGTTAGCGATTAAGAGAGGAGGATTTAAGGGGGAAATAAGATTTGTGAAGTTTCATGCTCCTTAACTGGTCATTTCAGCCAGGTCTCCGAAGTGAACAGAGTTGGATTGAAAGGAGATTTTTGGCTTATGCGCCTCCATGGCAGGTTTTATGTGCCCTTATGCGCCCTATGTATCATTTTACCAGGTGATCGTGCCACTTAGTCAATGGTGGACTGTCATACTTGTGAACCAGTAAAGACTGGAATGCGTGCCATCTATCTTGATGTCTTTCCTTAATAATTTGTATCTAGCAGTTCGGTCTACGCTCTTAATTCTCCCTTCCGGATGTCCTGGGTATTTGGGATAAAATTTATATTGAATCCTTGGCTTCGGTGAGGTCTTTAGGACCGTTGAGGGCAGCCTCTGCTCCCCAAGCCGCCAGAAAGGAGGACATTCTTCCCTATATTCATTGGATTATAAGTATCCCTGGGTTGTGTGGGTTTTTTTTTCTATCCTGCCTCTCTGCTCATTTCCTGGTCTTTATTGTTGGAAAAGTTTGAGCAACCTCCCCTGAAAATGAGAAGTAAAATTAAGCCTGTAAAGCCAACCTCTGCAGGATGGGTTGCCGGATGGATTTCACCCCGTATTTTTGGTATTTAGCAGGGGGGAAAAATCTGTTTTCACCTGGGTTAGAGTCCCTTCTCCCCACCAAAGAGACAACTTCAGCAAGCCGTTAAAAAAAAAAAAAAAGCAGCAACCCTTCGGCCCGTCTTGTTTATGAGGTTTATGTTTTGGTCCTCTGGCACGAAACCCAGTTTCGTGCCAAGCAGGTGCAGAGCAAAACGGCAGGTTTTTTTTTAAGGCTCCAAAGCCGAGACTTGCTCTGTTTAAAAATGAAAAATAAAATAAAAATCCCACCACCTTGAAAGGAAAGCTTACTTCGCTAGCAAGGAAGTCGACCGAGCGGTCGCTATTCGAAGAAACTTTGAAATGGAACCATAATTTTAAAAAGAGAGCGAAAGGGAAGCGATGGCAAAAAAATAACCCCACGTCTGTTTTTGTCTCCCCCCCCCCCCAAAAAAAAAATGCTTCCAAATTTCTTTGAGGGGCCAAATTAAGTCTGTAAAAAGATCTCTGATTTCAGGACTTTTTCTGCTCAAAGGTCCTGAATCTGTTTAAGGAAGGGCCTTGTTAATGAGTTGGGGGGGGGGGGGAATCATAGCAAAAAATGGCAACCGCCAAGACGAATTGGTAGGGTTAAATTCGCAGCCGTGTGCTAGACATGGCAGCAAAAGTGGTTTAATAAGGAGTTTGGGGAAGAATTTGAGGGATAGAGGAAAGACACAGGATTTTTTATGATTTAGGGAGGGCGGGAGTCACCTCTATTGGGTTGCATGAAGAGACTTGGTTTTTGACTCTTCCATGCTCAAGGAGGGTCTCTCAGAAAGACTTCAAGGGGTCATTGAAATGTCCACCTCTTCCCTTTCTCAATAAGGCTGACTTTTTTTTTTCTACATCGGGCAAAGATGCTCTCACTGAAGCATGCATGAGCAGGGGGAAAGAGCTTTTAGCACTCCCCCACCTCCTCAAAACCACGAGTAAACAAGGCCAACCTGGCTCTTTCTACTCCAGAAGCTGGTTTGATGACGCTTCCAGATAAGAGGTTGATTTTCTCCTTCTTTGTTCTTCTTGGCCTCTTTGACTATTGATTAAGACTTAGCCCGGCAGGTTAACTAACAAGTTAGAAGTGAGCAGTGTTTCCCCCCCACCCCTCTTCCTTGCCTCTTGGCTCACATTCCTTTCCAGGCCTGGAGCAACCTGGATCAGAAACCAGTAGCACAGCATTCCCAGTTTGGAAGATTAGGGATGTATGTCTTTGTAAAATCCACTGGGAACGTGGTGTGTCTGCTACTGCAGAAAAGGGGGCTCAGAACAAGAGGGAGGGAGGGAGGGAAGGAAGGAAAACAAAGAGAATCAGGGAGGGAGGGAGGGAAGGAAGGAAAGAAGATAGAGAAGGAGGGAGGGAGGAAAATAGAAAAGGAGGAAGGGGAAGGGGCAAGGAAGAAGAAAAAGGGAGGGATGGAGAAAGAAAGAAAGAAAGAAAGAAAGAAAGAAAGAAAGAAAGAAAAAGAAAGAAGGAAGAAAGAAAGAAAGAAAGAAAGAAAGAAGGAAGAAAGAAAGAAAGAAAGAAAGAAAGAAAGAAAGAAAGAAAGAAAAAAGAGGGAGGGAGGGAGGAAGGAAGGGAAAAGGGAGAGAGGGCGGAAGAGAAAAGAAACAATGGGAAGAAATTATAGGGATTAAGGAAAGAGGGAAGGGAGGGAGGAAGGAAAATGAAGAGAGATTCAGGGAAGGAGAGAGGGAGGGAAGGAAGGAAAGAAGATAGAGAAGGAAGGAAGAAGGAAAATAGTGAATGAGGAAGGAGAGGGAGTAAGGAAGGAGAAAAAGGGAGGGAGGAAGGAAGGAAGGAAGGAAGGGAAAAGGGAGAGAGGGGGGAAGAGAAAAGAAACAATGGGAAGAAATTATAGGGAATAAGGAAAGGGAAGGGAGGGAGGAAGGAAAATGAAGAGAGATTCAGGGAGGGAGAGAGGGAGGGAAGGAAGAAAAGAAGATAGAGAAGGAAGGAAGAAGGAAAATAGTGAATGAGGAAGTATAGGGAGTAAGGAAGGAGAAAAAGGGAAGGAGGGAGGGAGGGAGGGAGGAAGGAAGGAAGGAAGGAAGGGAAAGGGGAGAGAGGGGGGAAGAGAAAAGAAACAATGGGAAGAAATTATAGGGAATAAGGAAAGGGAAGGGAGGGAGGAAGGAAAACGAAGAGAGATTCAGGGAGGAAGAGAGGGAGGGAAGGAAGGAAAGAAGATAGAGAAGGAGGGAGGGAGGGAGGAGAAAAAGGGAGGGAGGGAGGAAAGAGAAAAAGGGAGGGAGGGAAGAAGGAAGTAAGAAAGGCAGGAAAGAAAGAAAGAGAGAGAAAGAAAAAGAAAGAAAGTTATGGCCTCTTTTCAATCTTTTCATTGTCTGCTCCCACTTCCCTTTGGCCTCCTTGCCTCCGGCTCAAGCATTGGCCGAAAGGGCTGATGATTAACCAAACAAAGTCTCGTCACCTGGACAACAGTGCAGGTAGATTTGCATTTGGTGGGTACCTAATGTCTGGAAATTATAGGCTTCCAGAACGCTGGCAAAAAGGGGGAGGGGGGGTTCTTTGTTGGCTTAAAAAAAAAGCAAACAAAGACACACACAAACACGCCTTTTTTGGGGGTCAGTGTTTGTCACCTGCAACAAAGGCAGGGTGCTGTTTTCTTGCCTTGCTGGGGGTGCATTTTTTCTTTAATTTTCTCTTTCTTTCTTTTCCTCTTTCTTTTCTTTTTTTTTTTTTGTCCTTTGCCTCTGCAGAAGGGCCAACTTTAAGAAAGTGCAACCCCCCCCCCCCCCACTCCCTTTGTACCTTAGGAGAAAATTGAGGCCGGGGCATTTCTTAAAAGGGTCTCCCAAGCTGCCACTTTGCTTTAAAGAGATGTTTTTTTCCCGCCTTCCCACCGGCAGCCCCTTTGAGCGGTAAACTAGGTGGGTGTTTTTAATGGCTCATGAGCCTGTTGGTGGTTCAGGAAATGGCCTGGAGGACAAGGCTTTGGAACATGGCGTTCTCTCCGGCTGATAATCTCGGGCACAGAGAGCTGGAACATGGAAAAGCCAGTTTAATGTTCCTTTTGCCCTTCGGATGGGAGACTTGGTGGGGTTCCTGTTGGCAGAAGGAAGAGAAACAGCTGAATTAGGCGCAGTTTAACAGAAGAATAGTAGGGTTTCCTGCCTGAGCAGGGGGTTGGACTAGAAGACCTCCAAGGTCCCTTCCAACTCTGTTATTCTATTCTATTCTTTTCTACATTCTATTCTATTCCTATTCTCTTCTATTCATATTCATATTCTATTCTATTCTTCTCTACTCTACTATACTCAATTCTTCTCTACTCTATTTTATTCTGCATTCTATTCTATTCATATTCTCTTCTCTTCTGCATTCTATTCTATTCCTATTCCTATTCTATTCCTATTCCTATTCTATTCTGTCTATCCTATATTCTATTCTATTCTTTTCTGCATTCTATTCCTATTCTATTCCTATTCTTTTCTATTCATATTCTATTCTATTCTTCTCTACTCTATTCTATTCTGCATTCTATTCTATTCATATTCCATTCTATTCTTTTCTGCATTCTATTCTATTCCTATTCTATTCTATTCTGTCTATGCTATATTCTATTCTATTCTTTTCTGCAGTCTATCCCTATTCTATTCTATTCTTCTCTACTCTACTATACTCTATTCTTCTCTACTCTACCCTATTCTATTCTGCATTCTATCCTATTCATATTCTATTCTATTCTGTCTATCCTATATTTTATTCTATTCTATTCTCTATTCTACTCTACTCTACTCTATTCTGAAGAACAGTTGGGAGGCACCTTGGAGGCCTTCTAGTCCAACCTGATACCAGACCTGATACCATTCCAACATGTGGCTGTCTAATCGTTTCTTTAAAAGCCTCCAGTGTTGGGGCATTCAGAACTTCTGGAGGCAAGTTGTTCCACTGGTTAATTGTCCTCCCTGTTAGGAAGTTTCTCCTTAGTTCTAAGTTGCTTCTCTCCTTGATTAGTTTCCACCCATTGCTTCTTTTCCTACTCTCAGGTGCTTTGGAGAATAGCTTGACTCCCTCTTCTTTGGGGCAGCCCCTGAGATACTGGAAGACTGCTATCATTTCTCTCCTAGTCCTTCTTTTCATTAAAATAGACATACCCAGCTCCAGCAACCGTTCTGTACTGCAACTAGTACTGGAACGCTGCTATCTTATTTTAACTCAGGCTTATGGGTCTGAATGTGTTGGGGAAGAGGACCTATGTGGGAAGATGTTTGTGGGGTGCTGAAGAGCGATCCAAATAAGCCAATCAAAATACAGAATGAAACCCATCCCACCTCCCCCAAAAAGGTCTTTGAGAAAAGTAATGGAAATGGTGTGGTTATCAGGTAGAAGCTGGTTGATTTCTTGTCAAATTGTGCTTTTTGCCACCTACGGAATGATAACTAGCAGAGGCGTGCTTACTTTGAGCTCCCAAATTCTACCTTTTGTGAAATTCCTAATAGTATTGGCATGTGGCGGAAGGAAGGAAGGAAGGAAGGAAGGAAGGAAGGAAGGAAGGAAGGAAGGAAGGAAGGAAAAAGGGAGAGAGGAGGGGAAAAGAAACAAAGGGAAGAAGTTATAGGGAATAAGGAAAGAGGGAAGGAAGGTAGGAGAAAGAGAGAGAGGGAAGAGAAAAGAAACAGGGAAGAGGGAATAAGGAAAGAGGGAAGGAAGGAAGGAAAAAGGGAGAAAGAGAGGGAAGAGAAAAGAAACAAAGGGAAAAAGATAGGAAATAAGGAAAGAGGGAGGGAAGGAAGGAAAATTGCACTGTACATGGAAATTATTCAAAATCTTTACTATTAATCTCTGTAAATAGAAGTTGGGAGAACTACCGTATTCCCCAATCATATTGGCATGGATCATTTCAAGCCAAACATTATGAAAAGTTAGCCATCATTTGGTGATCAAAATGGGTAGGAAGTTTGCATCCCAAGCCGCATAGAAGCCCTTTGGCTAAACCGGCAAAGGACTTTTCCAGAGCAAGCGCTCCTAAAAACCCCATCTATCTTTCCCTGGATGGAAAGGAGCAAAACTCCTTCCAGCTATCCAAATTTGAGATGTTGACTCCTGGGTCTTTTTCCATTTGCCCCATGCAGGGAAAAAAAAGTCCCCCCCCCCAGCCTAAGAGTCAAAGCCTTTCGGATTTGGTTCGGGGGGAGGGTTGGACTAGATGACCCTATAAGGTCCTTCCCAACTCTGTTATTCTGTATTATTCGCCTTTGTTATCCGAAGCAACAAAATCACAATTGAGAAGGCAATCCAGCGATTTCTCCAGCTCTTTCATTCAGAACTCGGACTCTGGACGGAGAAGCAAAAACAAAAAGGCCTTAATTTGGAAAGTAGAAAATGTTTTTTGCCGTTCAGGGGCTCCTCACTGCAGCCTTGGGGCGACCAATTTTATGAGAATTGCCTCCCCAAATTGCCAACCCAGAAAAGCAACATCGGGGTTTGTGTGGGGTAGAGTCAGTTTCCAGAAACGGATTCTCCCCCCCCCCCCGCGCTTCCATAATGGAATCCCAAATCATTTCTGATCTGCTTCCTTTAGAAAATGAGGGGTGTGGCTTTGGGAGAAGGGGTGGAGCTTCCAGGTAACCTTGTCCTCCAGACTCCGCCCTTTGGAAAGGCAAATCTTGGTCCATTCGGCTTAAAAGCCTGGAAACAAAGGCGCCAATTCAGAGATTTCATCTCGGGCAATGCAATTATTTGCCATCGTCTTCTGGGCTTTTGCTGTTTTCCATCAGAGAAAGAAACACCCTGAAACAAAACAAGCTGTTAAAATAGAGGTTTTTTAAATTTAAAAATATAGCCAGAAAACAGCCGTTGGTTTAAACCCCTCATTATTTCTGTCTTTACTATCTTTTTCAATCCACGTATGCTGGTTTGGCGGGAGCAACTCCGGCATGGGAGATAAAAAAGGCAGTTTATATTGTATGGATTGTCAACCAGTTTCCCGGTTGTCAACCCAGTTTCTTGTCTTTTTTCTTTTCTTTTCTTTTTTGGCAGCTACCTAATAATCAGGGGGGAAAGAAGTAGAGATGGGCCCAATTAGGTGTCAGCGAAGAAAATATCCTTGTAGCCGAATAAATGTAGTTTGCCCAAAGAGAGGAGAATTTCCTTCTGCGTCTTGATGTAGGCATTGTCCAGATCTCTTTTCAGGATTTGGGAAAATGTTTTCTGGATCCCTGAAAATCAAAGGGACGGAGAGGCAAAACTGAGCAGTCGCAAAAGTTACAACTGTCCAGCTTTGCACCTGTCCAAATTTTGCAAACCCGGGTTTTGGCTCCTTATTTCAAAAAAAAAAACCCACAAAACCGCTCACAGTGCCGATTTTGAAATGAGTTTTCGAATGCTTGCTTAGAGAGAGAGAGAGAGAGAAAGAAAGAAAGAAAGAAAGAAAGAAAGAAAGAAAGAAAGAAAGAAAGAAAGAAAAAGAAAGTGCATTTTAAACCCGCTGCTTGGAAAGGAAAGGCATTCAAAACAGAACATTTACTTGGGCATTTTCATGCAAACGAAGCATTGTTATCTTCATCCTAGGCGGCTCTTGTTTGCCAGAACTGGCCCTTGATCTGAGTTTTGATCTGACGTTTATTGAAGCGCGCAAAAAAATGACTGAATGGGTCTCTTTGTAAGAAAGTGGGCTGAGAAGAAGGAATGGAACAATCGTGGTTTAGCAACAATAAAAGGAAACTATCGCAAGCGCCCCGGTGACATACAGTAGAAGGGCTGTTGAGCAATTGCGAAAAAAGGAGGCAGTTTAGTTTTCTTTGTCCTTTTTTTTCCAGGAAGTAATCTTGAATCTTGATTACTCAGTAGGATTTACACCTTCACCTTCAACGGGCTCCACCGATCAACCCACTGGAGACTTCTGAATAATAGCCACCGCATAATAATAATTCTTCCCCTGGAACGAAAAGCAACAGATTTGGAAGAATGCTAATTATGGAATTGGCCCATTATTTCTCAGGCCGGTTATAGCACGTTAGTTGCCGACCAAGGATTTTTAGATATGTTCCCAGTGGAGATCCTGCCCACTTTAATGCTATCAAATGGGGGCATCTGTCTTCTTTGGAGGAACAGTATACAAATAATAAGAACTGGAATTACATTTAAAACATTTAAAACTTGACAAAATCGCCATCAGTCAAATGCAAAAAGCGGCACTGCTTGGATCTGCGCGTATATTGCGAAAATACGTTACGATGTCCTAGGCCCCTGGGTGGGGCCCGACTAGTAATCAATGCCAAATCCGGCGAAACAACTGGCCGCTGTGATACAATCGTATAATAATAATAATAATAATAATAATAATAATAATAATAATAATAATAATAATAATAATAATAATAATACCACCTCGCTATTTGGAAATTCTAAATTTACCTGACTTGAACATTCTGACTCGCTAAAAAAACACCCTACTTGGAACAGCTTATATCCTCCGACATTACCTTAACAGTTCCCAGGTCGTTGGTTAGGACTCAAACTGTTGAGCTACCAACCAGCCCCAAAAGCTGTGAATCTCACAAAGATTAACCAATAATAATAATAGGAGGAAGAGGAAGAAGAGGAAGAAGAGGCGGAGGAAGAAGAAAAAGAAAAAGAAGAGGAGGAGGAAGAGGAAGAAGAGGAGGAAGAAGAGGAGGAAGAAGAAGAAGAGGAGGAGGAAGAAGAAGAGGAGGGAGAAGGAGGAGGAGGAGGAGGAGGAGAAGAAGAAGAAGAAGAAGAAGAAGAAGAAGAAGAAGAAGAAGAAGAAGAAGAAGAAGAAGAAGAAGAAGAAGAAGAAGAAGAAGAAGAAGAAGAAGAAGAAGAAGAAGAAGAAATAATGATAATATAAGGAGCAGGATCCTTGATGGGCAGCCCAGAGCCAACTCTCAAAGGCAGAATTTTAAGAATTTAGATGTCCCCTGGGAAGCGTGAGTCCAAAATAAGTTATTACCAACATTTTTCCATATTTAGAGACAGAGACGATCAAAGTTTCTGGCTCTCATAGCTGAATGAATTTAGTTTTTGCTAAGCCTTGCAGTTGGAGAGGAAAGAAAATCCTGTGTCTTTTGAGTTTTGGTTTGCATTTGGGATTCCTGCCCTCTGTCAGGAGGAGTCCACGAAGAGCCAACAGTTCAACTTACAACTTACAACTCGACTTACAACAGTTCATTTAGTGACTTAGGACCAATTTCCACACTTAACGACTGTTGCAGCATTCCTCGTGTTCATGTGATTTTGGCCCCTTTGGCGACCTCCTGACCAGCAAAATTTAAGAATCGCAGTGAGTCCCTTCACAAAGGCGGAGAGAAAAGTCTCAAAGCGGGCACAACAGGTAAATCTTTGGGCTCAATTGTGGTCGTAAGTCAAGGACCACCTGTCGATTTCCCCTGGTCTGCAGAAGTCTCTTAATTCCTTTTGGAAGACAATGCGGGAATTTTTCTCTTGCGTTGCGCGGGTAATCCAGATCCTGAAAGCAAACAGACACTCCTTCAGGCAAACTTTGAAAAAAAAAATGGAGTTACTCACTTAAAAGGAGAGAGAGAAAGAGAGAGAAAACGTCCTTTATTCCTTCCAGTGACTAATCTAGCAGAAGTATTTGTGATCTTAATTCATGTAAAATACCCCCACACACGCCCAGCAAAGGCAGAGAAAAAGGGAGAGAAATATTGGAACCAAACTTCAAAACTTTTCCTCTAATTTGTCCACCCGACACGGCCATTTGTTTCCCAAAATCTTGCCAAGGGGAAAGAGAAACTTCTTAATGGCTTGGTCTCTGCTCCTTTTTTTTTTTTTTTTTTTAAAAGCTGGCATTTATTTGGACCTTTAGGCCAATTGCTCTGTTTTTGTTTTGTTGTTTTTTTTCTCTCCTATTTTTCCTTCCATCTGGAGCGGGAGAAAGCGGGGAAGGAAAAAAAAAAGGGGAGAGAAAGAGAAATCCAAAATTGACCTTGTTTAATAAGTGAGCAGCGGAATTCATATTCTTGCAAAGCACAATTTTACAGGGATTTAAAAAACAAAACAACTCTTCCGTAGGTTTTCCGTGGATTTGCAACGGGTTTGAAAACGATGCAAGGTGTGTTTGTGGGGGTTTTTTCCCTCCCTAATGTTGTTAGGTTTTGCATTTTGAAGAGCTGGCTTCGCTGTGCCAGCTCCCACTGAAGGAGCCTTCTCTTTGTCTTGGCGTTTTTCCCTGGCCTCCAATGCGTGGTAGCGATGGAAATAAAAACCAATAAATCCCCCCTCCCAAAAGCTGGCAGTGCTTCCTTTGAGCTGAATTGAGTTTATTGGTCCAGTTTCAAGCTTTTGGCATAATCAACCTTTCGTTCAGATATCACAATAAACCAGAGTGGGTTTTTTCCCCCTTCAAAGGTCTGGCTTAGCTCTGGAGCCACTGTAGCTTGTAAATCCTGGCTTAGCAGTTTAACATCTTGAGCTATATGGGATAGATAGATGATGATAGATAGATAGATAGATAGATAGATAGATAGATAGATAGATAGATAGATAGATGATAGATGGATGGATGGATGGATGGATGGATGGATAGATAGATAGATAGATAGATAGATAGATAGATAGATAGATAGATAGATGATAGATAGATAGATGATAGATAGATAGATAGATAGATAGATAGATAGATAGATAGATAGATGATAGATGGATGGATGGATGGATGGATGGATGGATGGATAGATAGATAGATAGATAGATAGATAGATAGATAGATAGATAGATAGATAGATCCTTTATTGTCATTGTACAAAATAAATACAACAAAGTTGATTAAACTAATTTAAACTGGGATTATGGAAACCCCCATCTGGGAGAGTGTACAAACCAGATCTAGTTTTAAATAAACTGTTTAAAAGTGCAGGTTTCACGCTCCGACTACCGAATGAAATCTACCTGGATTGTGATTGAGAAATAGGAATCCACTCCAAATATTTTCAGGTTTGCAACCGTTTCTTTCTACTTCTTTGCTTGGCGCCTACTCTCGTATCAAACTAGGGAGAGGAAGAGGGGAAAATTCCCACCCTCTGGCAAGGGCTGCTATGTTGGAAATATTTCCTTCCTTCCTTCCTTCCTTCCTTCCTTCCTTCCTTCCTTCCTTCCTTCCTTCCTTCCTTCCTTCCTTCACTTCACTTCACTTCACTTCACTTCACTTCACTTCCCTTCCTTCCCTCCTTCCCTCCCTCCTTCCTTCCCTCCTTCCTTCCCTCCCTCCTTCCTTCCCTCCCTCCTTCCTTCCTCCCTTCCCTTCCCTTCCCTTCCTTCCCTACGTCCCTCCCTCCTTCCTTCCCTCCTTCCTTCCCTCCCTCCTTCCTTCCTTCCCTCCCTCCTTCCTTCTTTCCTCCCTTCCCTCCCTCCCTTTTCCTTCCCCCCCTCCCTCCTTCCTTCCTTCTCTTCCTTCCTTCGCTTCCACCCACCCTTCCACCCTTCCTTCCTTCCTTCCTTCCTTCCTTCCTCCCTTCCCTTCCCTTCCTTCCCTACTTCCCTCCCTCCTTCCTTCCCTCCCTCCTTCCTTCTTTCCTCCCTTCCCTCCCTCCCTTTTCCTTCCCCCCCTTCCTCCTTCCTTCCATCCTTCCTTCCTTCCTTCCTTTGCTTCCACCCACCCTTCCTTCCTTCCTTCCTTCCTTCCTTCCTTCCTTCCTTCCTTCCTTCCTTCCAGCCAGAATATCCATTTTGAGAAGCCATCAGCATCTTACTGGGCAGCGTTGGATGTTTTATCTGTTTCTAATACTGCCTGGTAAAGATGTTGATGGCTTCTCGCCTTCAACGTGGGCCCACTTTGGGGAAGAGAGAGAGAGAGGGAAAAGCATCGGTTTGAGGTCAAAACTGAAGAAGAAGGAGAGGAACAGGCAAGGAAATGGTGTCGATTCAGGAAGAAGAAGAAAGAAAATTCTTTTCCTTTCCTCTCTAAAGACTGGGCGACGGGATCGAGGAAGTAATCTTGGAGCCAAGGTTTGAAGCTCTCGTCATCTTTAGGATCTAGTCCCTAGGAAGAATCTGGGGGTTTTACTTCTGAGTAAAGCTGCCCCACACCATTCGATTTCCTTTCTCAACTCAGGCGGGCCAACTGATGCTCGGCACTAGCATGTCGCAAGCAGAGCGACCCCACATTTTGGGAAACGTGCCTGCATAATAACCGCGGTCCCATCCGTATCATTTCACCTTAGCTTCTGCCCGCAAGATATTCCAATATTATAGGGGTGGCTTGCACACTCCTGGCAGATGCTTAAAGAAAGAGGGCTCTTGTTGAAAATTTGGCCCGTCTATTTTTATACATATTGGCATGCATACACACACTCACAGATGCACAACCCTGGCTTAAGCTGCTTACTGTCCACACACTTAGTTTGGCCAAAGAACATCTCCTGAAATTTATCCGGAAACCAGTCTGCCTCCCGAACAACCTCGACGGGGAAGATTAATTAACGTTGAAACACCCCCTGCCCCTCCGGAATCTGCATTTCAGATTTCGTCTTAATTTCGTTGGATTTGAAACCCTTCCCTTTTGTTCCTCGAAAATCCTGCCTGTCTTGAACGTCCCCACCTGCTCTTTCTTTACCCGCTCAAACTGATCAATATGATTTTTACAGCCGTAAAGGAAGGCAGCGTTGAACGCTGGCGGGTGTTTTTTTTTTTTTTTTTACGAGCAACGGACTTTTCTCTCCAACTCGTGCCAACACCGACCGGATCGTGGTCCTCTGTGGACATCTTACTAGACAGTGCTGGATTTTGTCACTGTACTCTAACACTGTCTGGTAACGATGTTTAAAGAGCGAGCCAAACTACTTCGTTGACCGGAAGTTCTTCAATGTGCCAGAATTCGAATCGAGGCTAGCTAAAAGGTAAAAGCTCCGCTCGTTCCTGACTCTAGAGGGCGATGCTCATCTCCGTTTCAAAGCCAAAGAGCCAGCGCTATCCGGAGACGTCTCCGTGGTCACGTGGCCGGCAAGACTCAACACCGAAGGTGCACGGAACGCTGTTAATTTCCCACCAAAGGTGGTTCCTATTTGTCTACTTGCATTTTTTACGTGCTTTTGAACTGCTAGGTTGGCAGACGCTCACTTCGTTACGCCGCGCTAGGGATTCGAACCGCCGAACGTAGCCACTGAGCCACCGCGTCCCTAGCTAAATGTGTGTAAATCGGTACAGAGGCTGGTGAGATGCATCGAGCCTAATTTAACTGAGCTCAAACTGTCGCTCTAGTCTAGACCGTGCTTTTTCAACCCCGGCAGCTTTAAAAGGTGCGGACTTCAACTCCCAGAATTCCCTCCAGGCAGCCAGGGGAATTCTGGGAGTTGAAGTCCAGACATCTTTCAATTGCTGAGGTCAATTCTGGGGTTGTTTTGGGGTAAATAAATGACATTGCCCATCGGGAGGGGAGGTGATAGATAGGATTGGAAAAGGGGCTCAGGATTGTGTTTTCCCCCCTGGTTTGATCTGCTCGCTTACATGAGACGCCTGGCCGGGGAGCCCCGCCGCTCTTCCCACTTGCACGCTTGCTCTCTCTTTGACTCCTTTATGATTGAGGGAGGGGAATCTGGGGCACGGATTCCGGCTCCTCAGAATAGTGGGGAGGGGGAGAGATAAGGGAGACGGAATCAAGAGCCTGGATGCAAAGGAACACCTAAAGATGCAACAGTAAGAGAAATGCCCTGGAGGAGAACGCAGCCGAAGGAACCCAATGTTTTAGGTCGCAAAATACACCCGTAAACTCTGATTATAGGGGAGGGGAGAGAATCAGATTGTGGTTGGAAGCCGCACAATTCGCTGAATTTATATCGCGCTTACAACAATATTTATTACAGGGGGGGGGAGGAGAGGGAAATCTGGTAAATCCACTCGTCATTCTTGGCTCCGGCAATCTTGCAAGGGATTATTTTGAAGATTTTTTTTAAAAACGAGACTCTTGGGTTGTTGTTGTCGTCGTCGCGTTGTTGTTTTCCAAGGCACGGAGTAACCACGACTGCGCACTCCTCAGAACAACCGCTGACGTTCACCCGGCTTGCCCCGCTGCGGCTCTGTCCTCCAAGGGAGGGGAGGTTTATGCCCTACCCTTGTTTAACTTTTGGGGCGAAGGGATGAGTTGCACGCAGTACGCCAGGGCTTGAGCTCCGCAGCCCAGTGAGTCATCTCAGGTCACGCCCAAGTCGGTTTCTCCAGAACTTGGCTGTTTTTCAACCTTCCCACCCTGGAGTTTTCCGGAAGGCTTAGCTCCCCGGGCTTAGCTTGAATCTGGCATGGTGCTTCTGGAAGCCGTTTGGGAAGGGGCACATGGACTACGTGCTTCCCGTCCTTGACCTCGGAGCCACATGGCCCATCTCTCTCTCTTTCTCTGTCTCTCTCTCTCCCCCTCTCCTCTCTCCCTCCCTCTCTCTCTCCTTTTCTCTCCTCTTTCTCTGTCGCTCTCTCCCCCTTCCTCTCTCACTCTCTCTTTCTCTCCTCTCTCCCTCCTCTTTCTCTGCCTCTCTCTCCCCCCTCTTCTCTCTCCCTCCCTCTCTCCTCCCTCTCTCTCCTCTTTCTCTCCCTCCCCACTCTCTCCTCTCCCCCCCCCCAAAATACAGATTGGGTGGATAGTTTTCCAGCATGTCAGATTCAAGCTAAGCCAGGGACGGTCTCAGCCATGCTTGTCCCCCCTCTCTCCCTCCCTCCCCCTCTCTCCCTCCCTCCCTCTCTCCTTTCTCTCTCCCTGTCTCTTCTCTCTCTCCCTGTCTCTCTCTCTCCTCGCTGACCTCTCTTTCTCCCTCCCTCCCTCTTTCTCTCCCTCTCTCTTCTCTCTTTCCCTTTTTCTCTCTCCTCTCTGATCTCTCTTTCTCCTGCCCTCCCTCTCCTTTTTCTCTCCCTCCCTCTCTCTTCTCTCTCTCCCTGTCTCTCCCTGTCTCTCTGACCTCTCTTTCTCCCTCCATCCCTCTCCTTTTACTCTCCTTCCCTCTCTCTTCTCTCTCTCTCCCGCTCTCTCTCCTCTTTGACCTCTCTTTCTCTCTACCTCTCCTCTTTCTCTCCCTCCCTCTCTTCTCTCTCTCTCTGTCTCTTCTCTCTCTCCCTGTCTCCTCTCTCCTCCCTTTCTCTCCCCTCTCTCTCCTTCTCTCTTCTGTCTCTCCCTGTCTCTCTCTCCTCTCTGACCTCTCTTTCTCCCTCCCTCCCTCTCCTCTTTCTCTCCCTCCCTCTCTCTCCTCTCTCTCCCTGTCTCTTCTCTCTCTCCCTGTCTCCTCTCTTCCCTCTCTCTCTCTGACCCCTCTTTCTCCTTCCCTTCCTCTCCTCTTTCTCTCCCCCCTTCCCTCTCTCTCTCTGTCTTTCAGAGCCTAGAAATACAGGGTGGGCGGGTAGTTTCCCACCCTGTCAGATTCAAGCTAAGCCTGGGAGGGTCTCAGCCAAACTTTTCCTGGCCAGACCTAGCAAGGGGGTCCCCTTCTAGACCTAGAATGCAGAACCTCCTAGAGCCACTTTCCATGGTGGTTTTTTTTTTCCTTCCTGCTTTAGTTTTTCCCACCCCATGGCTGTTTCCACAGAGTCCTCCCACCCTTGCGAAGGGATTCTGAATTTCTCCTACGTCATCAGAGGTGATGCCTCTCATCCCACCAGAAGCCCATCCAGATTGCCTTCCCTTTTCACGCCATGGCCAACTCGGCAGCCCGGTCAAGAACCAGAGATGGGGTAAGCCAGGCCAAGCCATCCACCCATCCTCCACTTGGACCTTTCCAACTGAATCAGACCTGCCCTTTGGAAAAAGGAGGTGGAAGAGCAGGCGGAGAAGATGTAAAACCCACACCTCGCAACATTCCCTCGTCTAGATCGGGGGGGGGGGGTCTCCAACCTTGGCAACTTTAAGCTTGGAGGACTTCAACTCCCGGAATTCCCTGGCTGGGGAATTCTGGGAGTTGAAGTCCTCCAGGCTTAAAGCTGCCAAGGTTGGAGACCCCCGATCTAGATTTACAATCTGGATCCCCGTCAATACGACTCGCGTGGCCCCCATCAGCTTGTGCGCATCGCCCTCCGGGAAAACCGCGATATCGATACGCCGTTCATGATCAGCGCCGACGGCTTTTTCCTCCTAATTTGTCATTAATTGCTTTTATGCTCTTTCTCCCATTCAGGGCGAACGGCCTAGAAAAACGACAATCATCATCTTTCCCTTTGCTTACGGGGAGGCTGGATGCAGACAAAAGAGTTTGAGGAACTCTTCCCATTATGGGGCGGGGGGGGGGAGGAATACTTCGGTTCCCCCCACCCTTGAGGTCCTCTAACCAGGCTTTCTAAGCGGACGCGAGCTGGGATATTGAAGCGAACGCTTGAATGCTCCACAGTTTTGCCGCCGACCAAACCGGCTTCCCTCCTTCCTCCTTCCTTAGATTTATGATCTCGATCCTCATCATACCGAGGAGTGGGAGACGGGGATGTGGGGTTACTGATTAACCAGGCAGAAACCCGGTTAAGGAAATGCGGGAACGACGCCCCGCCAAAATTGACTTTTGCCGTGGGGGCTGCAAGGGAGGGAACTCTTCATGCAGAGCGTGTTTGCTTTGGAAAGTGGGTGGGAATTAAATTAAAACCCCCAGGCGTTTTGGACCAGTGGTGTTTGTGTGTGCAGGCGTTGTGCGTCTCCTCTTGGCAATCTCTCCTTTTCCGGCCCCTTATTACAAGCTCTCCCGGCCCTTTGCCGTTTCCTTGCTCCGTCGCTCTTTTGCTGGGAGTTTGGACATTCCCAAGCCAAGGCCCCAGTTCCAATTTTGCGGCGGAAAAGTTCATCCTCTTAGCGGCCCCGACGTTCAGTGAGTTTTGTCTTCGGCAGAGTTTGAGGCGCGGTGGTTAGAATGCGGTATTGCAGGCTAGCTCTGCCCACTGCCAGCCGTTCGAGCCTGATCCTGGCTCAGGGTTGACTCGGCCTTTCATCTTTCCGAGGTCGGTAAAACAAGGACCCCCGATTGTTGGGGGGCGATTATGCTGACTCTGTAAACTGCTTAGAGAGGGCTGTAAAAGCACCACAAAGCGGTAAATAAGTCTAAGCACCTTCAGTGCAGGTGACCAGGCTCCAGGGGGAGCTGTTTGAATTGGGTGGGGTGGTTGCCGAAGGAGAAGGGGTGGGGGAGGGAGAGAAAGGGACCTTCATTTAAGATTGGCCTTGGAGCTTCAAAGAGCAGAAGAGCCTTCAAGAGGTCCCGTCACTTGGCAGCCCTATAAAACAGGAAAACCTCTCTCTCTCTCTCTCTCTTACAGTCGCTGCTAAAACTCACAACCTGCTGAACTGTTTGTGAGTGTGTGTGTCTTTCTGTCTGTCTGTCTGTGTGTGTCTGTCTCTGTCTCTCTTTCTCTTTCTCTCTGCCTCTCTCTCTCTCTCTCTCTCTCTGTCTCTCTCTCTCTCTCTTTCTCTCCCTCTTTCTCTGTCTCTCTCTCTCTTTCTCTCTCTTTCTCTCTCTTTCTCTGTCTCTCTCTCTCTCTGTCTCTCTCTCTCTCTCTCTCTCTCCCTCTTTCTCTGTCTCTCTCTCTCTCTCTCTCTCTTTCTCTCTCTTTCTCTCTCTCTCTCTCTCTGTCTCTCTCTCTCTCTTTCTCTCCCTCTTTCTCTGTCTCTCTCTCTCTCTCTCTCTTTCTCTCTCTTTCTCTGTCTCTCTCTCTCTCTGTCTCTCTCTCTCTCTCTTTCTCTCTCTCTCTCTCTCTCTCTCTCTCTCTCTCTCTCTTTCTCTCTCTTTCTCTGTCTCTCTCTCTCTGTGTCTCTCTCTCTCTCTCTTTCTCTCCCTCTTTCTCTGTCTCTCTCTCTCTTTCTCTCTCTCTCTCTCTGTGTCTGTCTCTGTGTCTCTGCCTATCCCTCTGTCTCTGTGTCTCTCTGTGTCTCTCTCTCTCTTTCTCGTTTCGTTAATGAATATTTTCAGTTGAGCATAGTTTTGGGAAGTTGAGCCAAGTTCTGTTCAGTGACAGGTTTTTTTTTTTTTAAATGCAGGTTCCAAACACACCAGTCCTGCAAAATGCCAGGAATTGAATTAGGGGGGGGGGGAAGGGGGAGAATCCTCCTTCTTCATTTTTTTTTTTTTTTTGGCCTTAAACCCCGGCCTCTTTTAACCAGATCCTTCTCCCTGAGCCAGATAAGCAAGTTGAAATTCAAAAGACGTGTGCCCAGGGATACAGCAGGCAGCCACCCCCGAAGCAACTGACTCCAATCCCACCGATAAGCCCTAGGAGTCGAGCGCCTGCCGTTTCGATTGAGGGGCGTTTGCCTAAAAATAAAACATTTCCTTTTTCTAACTCGTTTTTTTTTTTAAGTGAAAACGAATCTAAATTGCGTTTAGAGCAGATGGGACCCGGTGATCACCGACAACCCCCTGAACTAAAGTTGCCTTTTGGAGGGTCTCAGAAACGGGAAGGGAGAGGAGAGAAAGGGAATGACCTGGAACTTAAGCCGCTAGTCCTTTCTGTCTTTTTTCCTCGCCGACGGTTGAGCCAGATGGTGATCCTGCGTGGCCCAGCGCCTGCCTGCCTACCTGCCTGCCTGCCTACCTGCCTGCCGGCCGATCGCTGTCTTACCAGACAAATTTAGATCTTACTCTATCGCTGTCTAATACTGTCTGGTAATGCCGTCGATTTGCATTGGCATTGTCTTCGCCCCACGGAATGGGGGAAAAAAAATCGCCTCTCTGCTTAAAGCCCTAAGGCTCACCGACACGGGGTCGCTTCCCCGGGTGCCTGGGTGCGGCCCGAGCACCTGTTTGGCTCCATCCGGGTTCAAAGTCTGCTTTTATCACCGTGAGATTGGCCTTAATGTGGAGAAGGAATCAGCCTTGATAAGCTGCGCGGGTTTAACCCACCTTCTCTGGGTTGCTGCCCGAGAAGTCAAAATTGAGCTGTGTCAACAACAGCCACGCTAAGCTTAGTTCCTGGTTTCCTCCTGGGGACGCGAAGAGGCTTGGCCAATAGCCGAGTCCCTTAACCAAACAGCAAAGCACCTTCTGGGATTTGAACTTGGGCTTTTTTACATGTTTGGCAGTTATAATCACCTCTCAGCCACAAGCTCTCCTCCCTTATCAGCTGAGCCAGGGGAATGATTAGATGTTTTCTCAATGCACCTGGTGTGCCCCAAATATGGGAGGGGAGCATACTGCTTCCCTTTTGCCTTTCAGTTCCACCCTAGGAGCTTTCCAGGCAGGAAAAAAAAACATTTTTGTATTACATTTTTTGCTGATAAATAAATAAAGGGAGACTAGTATAGATCTATTTCAAGCTATTTAGCTCTCATCCTTTATCAGGTGATCTGGGGAATGATTAGATGGTTAATGGTTTTGGCCTGGAAGGCTCCTAGATTGGAGCTGAAAGGCAAAAAGGAAGCAGTATGCTCCCTCCCATATTTGGACATACCAGGTGCCTTGAGAAAACAGTGTGTGTGTGTGTGTGTGTGTGTGTGTGTTGCATTTGTGCTGATAAATAAAGGGAGACTAGTATCGATCTATTTCAAGCTATTTAGCTCTCATCAGCTAGCCATACCCTTACTGGGATTCAAACCTGGGCTGTTTTTACATGTTAGGCAGTTGTATTAGCCTCTAAGCCACAAGCTCTCCTCCCTTATCAGCTGAGCCAAGGAAATAATTAAGTGTTATGTCAAAGCACCTGGGCATACCAGATGCTTTGACATAACACACAGGCACACACATCCTTTCCCTTTCCTTCTTCCCTTCCTTCTCCCCTACTCCTCTCTTCCTCTGCCCCCTCCTACCCTCTCTCCTTCTCTTTTTATCCCTTTCCTGCTTCCTCTCCTTTTCTCTTTCTTCCTTCCCTCTCCTCTCCTCTCCTCCTCTCCTTTTCTGTTATTGTGATTATCTCTTTTCTTCTCTTCTTCTTTTATTCCCGCAAGCCCGATTATAACTTTATACTTGTCGTTTCCCATTCCCTTTTCTTCACTATCATTCCCAACTATTTTTCATCTATGTCTCATTCTTGAACATATGCTTATATATTAATACGTATTTTTCTATTTTCCCCCTCTGCTCCACTTTTCCATTTAATAACATGTCGTCTGGGTTCTGCCTCTCTCTCTCTCTCTCTTATTTTCTTTTCTAAATTTCTTTCTCTAGCCAGTCATAGAATCTTCCCCATGTCTTGGAAGTACACCGATTCCTCTTTCTCCTTTTATGGGCTTTTATGGGTCAGAAGTAGTGGACCATATCTGGCCTACACCAGTAGTCCTCGACTTACAAGCGTGGTTCATTTAGTGACCACGTTAACAACGGCACGGACAAAAGTGACCCGTGACCGTTTCCCCCCTTACGACCGTTGCAAGCATCCCGGCGGCCACGTGCTCAAAATTTGGGCGTTGACAACCAAGGTGGATTGGGGATAGTTGTAGCATCTCCGTTTCTGACCTTCACAGCCGATCAATGGGGTAAACTGGATTTCCTTGGGGTTCACTCAGCTGCAGCGATTCGCTTAACCCACTGTGGCAAACAGGGTCATAAAACCAGGCAGGGCTCACTTAATAACCCCCTGAACGTACAGAATAACAGTGTCGGAAGGGACCTTGGAGGTCTTCTAGCTCATCCCCGCCCTGCTCGGGCGGGAAACCCCATAGTACCATTAATGTCAAATGTTTGTCCAACCTCTTCTTAAAAACCTCCAGTGTTCGAGGGTTTTCAACTTCTGGAGGCAAGCTGCTCCGCTTTAAGCAGAGGAAATTCTGGCGCCCGTGGTGGTCGTAAGGCGAGGACTCTCTGTAAATGTAGAAGCCGTAGGTCCTTAATCTAGTGAGTCCTGATTAAACCTCTGGTCTGCTGCCTCAACCACGGAGAACACACAACAGGCCATTTTTAATGCCTCCAACGGTTGGGCAGCCCAACCGTTGAATTATGAAGTAGTGTGCAGGGCAGGGAAGACGTCTTCCCTCTCTTCCTGCAAATTTAGGCTGAAATTAAAGCCTTTGTCATCCGTCCGTCCGTCCCCGCCCGCCCTCCACTCCAAGCAGGAATGCATGAGTTTTGTGATCTTTGTCCCTGTATGCACGGCACATCAGACAAAAGAGAATTCTGCCATTATCCTGGGAACAAAGGCAGCGTGTGGGCCATTTCCCGGCATTTCTCCCTGGGGTGGGGTTGCTTTGGCCTGAGAAATGCATGATTCAAACTTGTCCTGCTCCCCCCCACCCTTTACACACACACACACACACAGACACACACACACACACACACACACACACACACTCCCCACTCCCAGACTAAAACCTCAAGCATTTTTGAGCATGTAGCGGCACCCCAGCCGAACAAAGCATGCCATCCCCTGAATTGGAGAGCCAAAAAAGGGGGTTATTGAAGACTTTTGAAATTAATTCAGGATTGTGTACTTAAATAAGGAGGAGGAGGAGGAGGAGGGGGAGGAGAGGAGGAGGAGTGACGGAAGGCAGGAAAGAAGAAGGAAAAAGAGGAGAAGGAAGAGGAGGCGGAGGGAGCGAGGAAGAGAAGGAGGAGGAAGAGGAATAGCAGGAAGAGACAAGAGGAGTGATGGTGGTGGAGGAGGAGGAAGAGGAGAAGGAAGAGGAGGCGGAGGAAGAAAGAGAAGAAGGAGAAAGAGGAGGAGCAGGAAGAGACAAGAGGAGTGATGGTGGTGGAGGAGGAGGAAGAGGAGGGGGAGGAGAGAAGGAGGAGTGACGGAAGGCAGGAAAGAAGAAGGAAAAAGAGGAGAAGGAAGAGGAGGCAGAGGGAGGGAGGAAGAGAAGAAGGAGGAAGAGGAGGAGCAGGAAGAGACAAGAGGAGTGATGGTGGTGGAGGAGGAGGAAGAGGTGAAGGAAGAGGAGGCGGAGGAAGAAAGAGAAGAAGGAGAAAGAGGAGGAGCAGGAAGAGACAAGAGGAGTGATGGTGGTGGAGGAGGAGGAAGAGGAGGGGGAGGAGAGAAGGAGGAGTGACGGAAGGCAGGAAAGAAGAAGGAAAAAGAGGAGAAGGAAGAGGAGGCAGAGGGAGGGAGGAAGAGAAGAAGGAGGAAGAGGAGGAGCAGGAAGAGACAAGAGGAGTGATGGTGGTGGAGGAGGAGGAAGAGGAGGGGGAAGAGAGAAGGAGGAGTGATAGAGGGCAGGAAAGAAGAAGGAAAAAGAGGAGAAGGAAGAGGAGGTGGAGGGAGGGGGGAAGAGGAGGAGGAGGAAGAGGAGGAGCAGGAAGAGACAAGAGGAGCGATGGTGGTGGAGGAGGGGGAAGAGAGAAGGGGAGTGATAGAGGGCAGGGAAGAAGAAGGCAAAAGTGGAGGAGGAGAAGGAAGAGGAGGAGGTGGGATGAAGAAAGACAAGAAAGAGAAGGAAAAGGAGGAAGAGGAGGAGCAGGAAGAGACAAGAGGAGCGATGGTGGTGGAGGAGGAGGAAGAGGAGGGGGAAGAGAGAAGGAGGAGTGATAGAGGGCAGGGAAGAAGAAGGAAAAAGAGGAGAAGGAAGAGGAGACCGAGGGAGGAAGAGAAGAAGGAGGAAGAGGAGGAGCAGGAAGAGACAAGAGGAGTGATGGTGGTGGAGGAGGAGGAAGAGGAGGGGGAAGAGAGGAGGAGGAGTGATAGAGGGCAGGGAAGAAGAAAGAGAAGAAAGAGAAGGAAAAGAAGGAGGAAGAGGAGGAGCAGGAAGAGACAAGAGGAGTGATGGTGGTGGAGGAGGAGGAGACAAGGAGGAAGACAGGAAAGAAGAAGGAAAAAGAGGAAGAGACGAGGCTTGGGAGCCATCCAGGTTGAACTCCAAATTCCTAGGATCTCGTAGTCCACCCTTCGCTTGAGAGCCAGAAGAAAGCAGGAAGTGAGTCAGGAGGAGCTCTTGAACTCGAGCCCCAGAGCCTGGGCTGACGTAACCGACGAAGCCAAGCCCTCGAAATCCTTCTTGGCTTCCTGGGATGGGTGAGCCTGGCTCCCTACCTCTTCTGGGCTTTCCGGGCCTTCCTTTCACCCCCACCCATGATGGGAAGTCCCCTCCCCCCTTTGCCAACTCTGAATGCTGCCAGGCTCCACTCATGGCAGGTGAAACCTTGCACCCCCCCTCCTCTTTTTTTTTAAACGAGGCCCCTCCTTTTCACTCCAGGCTCCACCCACCAAAAAGCCAGATAAACTCCAGTTTAACTGCAAGCCAGTCCATGGCGGGTTGCAAGGTAAGACCCACTGCGCAAATCAGCCAGGTGGGCAAACGGGGACACTCAGGGGTCCTTTTTTTAAAAAAAAGAAGATTTGTATTTTTAGTCTCACACACACGTTTGCAAGTATACATTCTCTTAGATATGATCCTTATCACATTTTAACACTTTGAAACATTCATTTTTTCCATCTTAAAAAACTAAAATATATTGATCGGGATTGCTTTGCTTACCATCACATACGTCTCTATATTTTTTTACCTCCACCCTACTTTCCTTTCCTCCCTCCCTCCCTTCTCTCCTTTCTTCTTTCCTCCTCTCCTTTCCCCTTCCTTCTTTCCCTTCCTCTCCCCTACTCCTCTCTACCTCTCCTCCTTCATACCCTCCCCCTGTCTCTTTCTATCCCTCCTTATCTCCCTCTCCTTCCGACTCCAGTTATTCCATTCTATTCTACATTTGTAGCATCCTGGCAAATAGGGTTTCCTGCCCAAGCAGGGGGTTGGACTAGAAGACCTCCAAGGTCCCTTCCGACTCCAGTTATTCCATTCTATTCTACATTTGTAGCATCCTGGCAAATAGGGTTTCCTGCCCAAGCAGGGGGTTGGACTAGAAGACCTCCAAGGTCCCTTCCGACTCCAGTTATTCCATTCTATTCTACATTTGTAGCATCCTGGCAAATAGGGTTTCCTGCCCAAGCAGGGGGTTGGACTAGAAGACCTCCAAGGTCCCTTCCGACTCCAGTAATTCCATTCTATTCTACATTTGTAGCATCCTGGCAAATAGGGTTTCCTGCCCAAGCAGGGGGTTGGATTGGAAGACCTCCAAGGTCCCTTCCGACTCCAGTTATTCCATTCTATTCTACATTTGTAGCATCCTGGCAAATAGGGTTTCCTGCCCAAGCAGGGGGTTGGATTGGAAGACCTCCAAGGTCCCTTCCGACTCCAGTTATTCCATTCTATTCTACATTTGTAGCATCCTGGCAAATAGGGTTTCCTGCCCTAGCAGGGGGTTGGACTAGAAGACCTCCAAGGTCCCTTCCGACTCCAGTTATTCCATTCTATTCTACATTTGTAGCATCCTGGCAAATAGGGTTTCCTGCCCTAGCAGGGGGTTGGACTAGAAGACCTCCAAGGTCCCTTCCGACTCCAGTTATTCCATTCTATTCTACATTTGTAGCATCCTGGCAAATAGGGTTTCCTGCCCTAGCAGGGGGTTGGACTAGAAGACCTCCAAGGTCCCTTTCGACTCCAGTTATTCCATTCTATTCTACATTTGTAGCATCCTGGCAAATAGGGTTTCCTGCCCAAGCAGGGGGTTGGACTAGAAGACCTCCAAGGTCCCTTCCGACTCCAGTTATTCCATTCTATTCTACATTTGTAGCATCCTGGCAAATAGGGTTTCCTGCCCAAGCAGGGGGTTGGATTGGAAGACCTCCAAGGTCCCTTTCGACTCCAGTAATTCCATTCTATTCTAAATTTGTAGCATCCTGGCAAATAGGGTTTCCTGCCCAAGCAGGGGGTTGGACTAGAAGACCTCCAAGGTCCCTTCCGACTCCAGTTATTCCATTCTATTCTACATTTGTAGCATCCTGGCAAATAGGGTTTCCTGCCCAAGCAGGGGGTTGGACTAGAAGACCTCCAAGGTCCCTTCCGACTCCAGTTATTCCATTCTGTTCTAAATTTGTAGCATCCTGGCAAATAGGGTTTCCTGCCCAAGCAGGGGGTTGGACTAGAAGACCTCCAAGGTCCCTTCCGACTCCAGTTATTCCATTCTGTTCTAAATTTTCTGCCTATCCTAACTTTATTCCTCCTTCGTGTGTTACCTTAAAGAACCTCCACCGTCCCGGATCACGTGGCAATGACGTTCTCTCCCCCCCCCCCCCCCAAGTGACTCATGAAAACCTCTGGCCCAACCAGTTTGGGAAGGTGGGTAGTCAGGTTGAGGAAGCATTTTGGGATCATGAAGAAAAAACAAAACTCCGCCTGTTTCCTTTTTGCGTCTTGGCTCACCATGGAATGCCAGCCTTGGCGTATGGATGGCTGCAACCTGGTGCCACCCAGATCCCCAGCAATATTTTATCCTCTTCCCCCTCTTGCCAGGCTGCGCAAATCAAACCTGTCAGCGTTGACTTACATTCCTGGCAGAAATGCGGCAAAAGTGTCGAGGTTTTTTCCATTCTCCCTCAATCTCCCACCTCCTCCTCCTCCTCCTCCTCCTCCTCCTCCTCCTCCTTTATTTAGATCTGCGCGGAAAATGCTCCCGTCTCTTGTTTATACAATATTAATAAAAAAACATGCGGATTTCTAATTTGGTTGTGAATTATTTATTTACACACACACACACACACAAACAAACAGAAAAAAAAATAACCCTCCACGTAAAAGGATGTTTTTTTTTTCCTACTGGTTAGCCACGTAGAGATGCTGATTAGCAGAAGTACCGTAACGCAAAGCAGTCGGGCGTGCCCATCCCCATATTTTTTTCATTTGTACTTCAAATCATTTTTTTAAAAAAAGCATTCATGTTCTATCTTTGCTCTCAAAGCTCCAGATATCGCACTCGGAGTTCCCTCTCTTCTCCCCTTCGAAACAATAAGGTCAAACCAATGAGGATCCTGCTCAAATGGCAGCTTAACAGTAAGAGGGTTGGAAGGGACCTTGGAGGTCATCTAGTTCAACCCCCTTCCCACGCAGGAGACCTATACTAGGGATTCGAACCGCCGAACTGCTGACGTTTCTGATTGACAAGCTCAACGTCTTAGCCACTGAGCCACCTAGCCAAGCTGGCTTTTGAACCTGGGACTTACTGATCGTCTTCTAACGACTGCATCCTTGGGCCTTTTTTTTCCATATAGGTAGTCCTCAACTTACAACAGGTTGTTTAGCGACAGCTCGCCATTCAAGAGCACTGAAAAAAAGTGACTTATGACCATTTCCAACACTTAGGACCATCGTAACACCTTCCCTCCCCCAGTCACGTGTTTAAAATTCAGACACTTGGTCACTGACTCATATTTATGACGTTTGCAGCGTCCTGCCGGGGGGGGGGGGGGTGTCACGCAATTCCCTTTTGCACCCTCCCGACCCACAAACTCCATGGGGAAGTTTTTTGTGGAGTTTTTATGAGAGAAAGCTGGGGAGGGGGGGGGGAGTCTATTCAAAGTTACATAAGGGCTGGAGACGAATACCGTTTCAGGTAGAAAAAACCCACCTGGCATTTTGTAATCACTGCTAAAATGACAGCCACTTCAAATTCACAACTAGGAGTACAAATGCAGAAGGATTAGCTAATCTTGGTTGAGCGATAAGTAGGAATTTAGTAATTTTTAGATTGTTTTAGATTGTTATTAAATGTTCGTTCATCAACAATTAAATAACTACAATTAACAATGATGGAATGATAATGGATACAACTTAATGATATTAATACAACTTAACAATTAATCAGTGGAACAGAAGTTGCCTCCAGAAGTTGTGAATGCCCCAACACTGGAAATCTTTAAGAAGATGTTGGGTAGCCATTTGTCTGAAACGGTATAGGGTTTCCTGCCTGGGCAGGGGGTTGGACTAGAAGACCTCCAAGGTCCCTTCCAACTCTACTATTGTAGTGTATTGTATATATACTATGTACTGTTAAACTATAAAAGAAATCTTGATACAGATTGCAAATTGTGACCTGGGAAAACGAACCTATAAATTTTACCAACAAACTTCTATTTAGGTTTTGTCATAAAGGTGTAATGTTTTTTTGGGGTTTGACAAGAGGAATTGGGATATAAATAGTAAATGACTTTTAGCTAATTATAATAACAACAAGGAAATGTTAATGGATATTGTTTAATAATATATACATGCTCTGGTATTGGTAAAAGCAACTTGGATATAATATTCTAGACAGCGAAAAAAAAGCTTAGAAACTTTATTAACTGATTTTTACTCAGAATATGTCATAAAAGCGTAATATTATTGGAGGATTTTTGAAATAGCTAACACGTGCCATTATGTGGTTGTGTTTTTAAGTATGAATAAGTTCAGGCAGAAAGAAGCACGTTCAAATA
Source organism: Natrix helvetica (assembly GCF_964273705.1). Taxonomy (NCBI): domain Eukaryota; kingdom Metazoa; phylum Chordata; class Lepidosauria; order Squamata; family Natricidae; genus Natrix; species Natrix helvetica. The sequence continues at coordinate 148,920,641 of NC_138551.1, forward strand.
ATTGTAGTCAAATGAGAATGGTGACATATTGATGGTAAGATATGTATAAAGAGTTTTGATTTAAAGGGTATAATCTTATGATGAACTACAAGTAATGACTATGGATGAAATGCACGAAAGTTATTTGTAACCAATCGACACGCTTTCTACAAGATGCATTGAAGGATGATTCTTTTGTGTGTGTGTGTGTGTGTTTGTTCAATTAAAATAAAACAAATTCTTTTTAAAAAAATGCCGAAGGATACAACTCAATCAGAAGGTTGTTTAGCTCGGAATAACCCCACGGTTCTTCTTACGTTGCTGGAAATGCACTTTGTACACATCAGACACTTCCCTCTCATTGAAGGCGTTCTCTATTCTTGTGTACACGGCCACAGACAAAACCCCCAAATGTTTACTGTCCATCTGGATGACACACCTGGAATATTGCATCTGGTTTTGGTCAGACATCATAAAAAAGACGTGGTGACTTTGGAAAGAGCGCAGAAGAGAGCGGCCAAGTCGATCAGGAAGCCTAGGGGCTAAAACATACAGTGAACGGTTTCAGAAATTGGGTCTATCTAGTCTAGTGAGTAGGGACGCGGGGGCTCAGTGGCTAAGAGGCTGAGCTTGTCGATCGGAAAGGTCGGCCGTTCCGCGGTTCGAATCCCCAGCGCCGCGTAACGGAGTGAGCTCCCGTGACTTGTCCCCGCTTCTGCCAACCTAGCAGTTCGAAAGCACGTGAAAAAATGCAAGGAGAAAAATAGGGACCCCCTTTGGTGGGAAGGGAACGGCGTTCCCTGCGCCTTTGGTGTTGAGTCTTGCCAGCCACGTGATCACGGAGACGTCTTCGGACAGCGCTGGCTCTTAGGCTTTGAAACGGAGATGAGCACCGCCCTCTAGAGTCGGGAACTACTAGCGAGGGGAATCTTTACCTTTACTTTTAGTCTAGTAAATAGAAGGATTATGGGGTGACACAATAGCAGTCTTCCAATATTTGAGGGGCTCCCAAAGAAGAGAGAGTCAAGCTATTTTCCAAAGTGCCAGAAGGCAGGACAAGAAGCAACAGATGGAAACTCACCAAGGAGAGACGCAACCTGGAACTAAGGAGAAATGTCCTTGATTGCCAGTCTATTCTACATAACAAAGGTCTACCACCTCCTTCAGGCAGAGCCATAATAGGAATCCCAAAGCCCTTTCCTTACATCATCACCCAGCAAGAGTCAACCAAGACTCAGTTCAGCCTACAGAGTTGCCCCTGCATGGACCCATGGGAGTCTGATGACCAATCAGAATGCAAGCTCAAATTCAAAGCTCAACAGAGGGTATAAATCACAGACACACACACACACACACACACACACACCCATGTGCCTCTTTGCCCAGGACCTCAAACCACCATTAAAACCATCTTTCCAAACAGCCACCATTGTTTCCAGTGTCTTTCCCCCCCCCCCCACTTTGGAACTAAACCCAGATGGATCTTTTCTTCCAACAGCCCCCAAAAGCTAGCCAGGAATCCCAGCAGATCCCCCCCCCCAAACAACACACACACACACCTCCTTTGAACACATCCCGGTGGTGGCTTCATCCCATGGCCTCGTGCCAAACAGAGCGTCCTTTGTCACTCTCCTCCAGTTCTCCAGGCGCCTCGCCTTGACCTCTGGCGCCCTTGTTTGCCAGCTGGGCCTTTGGCAAAACGCTGTGGGAAACTGACCCCTTGGGGCTTGGGCAAACAAACTGTGATGAAGATGCCAGCAAATCATTCACAAGCGGGTGTTTCCCTGGCCTGGGATCGAATGTGGGTTTTTTTTTTTGCTTGCCTAGAAAAGCCCACTCATCCAATCCGGATCAAAATCAAAAACTGGATTAATTCTCCAAGAGCAGTTAACCCTCCCTCCCTCCTTGGAGAACCCTAGATCAGGGGTCCCCAACCTTTCGGACCTCAGGGACCGCTACATTCATAATTTTAAATCCCGCAGACCGCTAATATGATCTGCCTAATGACCAGATGGGTGGGCGTGGCTAGGTGGTCATGAGACTGGGTGGGTGTGACCAACTCGATGTCACTCAGGTCGAGGGGCGCCTCGCCTGCCTCTGCTCGCCCCTCCCCTCCCAGCCACCCCTCGCCTGCCTGCTCCAATTGCTGGAGCTAAGCAGCCCCCAGGAGAAAGAGTTGGCAAAAAAGCTCAGTTCAAATTGGATCTGACCGAGAAGGAGGTTCAGCAGAAGCACCTCACTGAGGACTAGGAGCATAGGCTTTCCATGCAGAGGGAAGACCTGCGGGAGTGCAAGGCCAGGTTGCCAGCGCCTGGAGGCTCAGCAGGCTGAGATGGTCAGCCAGTTCCAGGCCCTGATGCAGCCCCAATGGAACGAGGCCCTCTGGCTCTTCGCCACTAGCGGCTCTTCCCTCCAGCCTTCGTCCAAAGCCCCCCACCAGGAGGCTGAAGGAGACCACAAGTTGGAATTTCTGCCCCCCTCCGACTCATACAAAAAGACCCCAAAGGGGGAGATTCTCTGCAGCAACACAAGCCTTCATTACAATACAATAGTAGAGTTGGAAGGGACCTTGGAGGTCTTCTAGTCCAACCCCCTGCCTAGGCAGGAAACCCTATACCGTTTCAGGCAAATGGCTATCCAACATCTTCTTAAAGACTTCCAGTGTTGGGGCATTCACAACTTCTGGAGGCAACTTCTGTTCCACTGATTAATTGTTCTCACTGTCAGGAACGTCATTGCACGTCATTGCACTGTTGCACGTATCCGTCCCAGGGGACGTAGTTTGAGGACCCCTAATATAATGCAATATAAAAAATGCAAATAATTTTTCTGCGGACCTCCACAATTTTCTCATGGACCTGCCCACGGACCACCGGTTGACGACTGCTGCCTTAGAGCCTTGCAAAGGATGGTGGCGGCTTGGTTTTTGCAAACCAAGATGATAGGAAGAAAAATTAAGGGACTTCTTCCCCCCCCCACACCCCCCCCAATAAAGGCTCGGGCTCTACTCCTTGGTGGGAAAAAGGAAAACCAGCCTGGGAAACCGAGGCCAGGTCTCCGGGGAGAAACATTAAACCGCTGTTACATGAGAGGTCAGGGAGAGAGGTCCTCGCCAATGCTCCAAGAGCTGTGTTCATTTCATTTACACTGGCAATTAGTTATTAACCACTGAGGACTGTGGGAAACTCTCCATCCATAACTCGGCCAGCTTCAGGACCCAACAACCCACAGGAAGCTTCAAAGCACCCAGCATCCCATCATCCCCAAGGTTTTTTTTTTTTTAGTGGAAAAAACTATTTTAAAAGTCTCTCTCTCTCTGCTGCAGGCCCTTGTCAACTCAGAGGGCACCAGATGGCTGAGCTTGCTTCCCCCCCCCCAAAAAAAAACAACCCCGAGAGAAGTTGTGTGAACTTCACACAAGCAGCGGGGTCTTTGGCCGTGGGCTTTGGATAGAGAGATTAAGAAGCCCGGGAGGTGGGGGGGGGGATGAGCCATCCTTACCCTTTCATTCTTTTCCAACCTATCAGTGTTGGCCTACTGCTATTCCGAACTCCGCCGTGCCATTGATTGACTTTAAGGAATGCCAGCCGGATTATTATTTTTTGGGGAGCGTGGCGCCCATCCCTCATCTGCCTTCCTGTTTTAACCTTCGCTATTTAGTTCGGCTTTCCGGGATGACGACCTCTGCACTAGTTGCATGCTGCAGATCGGTCTCCTCTCTTTCTTTCTCGTTTAAAGAAATTTTATTTTAAACCCATAAACAAAACACGACATAGATTAAAACAACAGAGAAAAACAAACAAACAAAATCCATCACACGGGTGCTTTTCCCTCTATAGATTCATGTTTTACATTTGTGACCCCTTGGTTCTTTACTTATTTATGTATACTATTCCATATTTATTTACATGTGACTGTTTATATCAGAATATTAGTTTACATATATTACACGTTGCATACTTACTATGGTTTGCCTACTTAACATTTCTACAACATCACTATTTTATGTACCCCTACTTCTTGTTGCTATCTTCTAACCATTTATACCATTTATTCCATATTAAATAATATTCTGATTCCTCCTTTCCTTATATTTCTTTCGTCAGTTTGTCCATTTCCGCACATTCTAAATTTTTTCTTATTTTCTTATTTCCCTTTACTTTTATTTACAGAACTATATTTATGTGTAGACAATTGGCCTCCTACCTACCTATCTATGCTTCTGTCTGTCTATCGTTCTCTCTCTCTCTCTCTCTCTCTCTCTCTATCTCTCTCTATCTATCTATCTATCCCTCTATCTATCTATCTATCATCTATCTATCTATCTATCTATCTATCTATCTATCTATCTATCTATCTATCTATCCCTCTATCTATCCCCCCTCTCTATCCCTCTATCCATCCATCCATCTATCTATCCCTCTATCTATCCATCTCTCTCTCTATCATCTATCTATCTATCTATCTATCTATCTATCTATCTATCTATCTATCTATCTATCTATCCCTCTATCTATCTATCCCTCTATCTATCTATCCCTCTATCTATCTATCCCTCTATCTATCCCTCTATCTATCTATCTATCTATCTATCTATCTATCTATCTATCTATCCATCCATCCATCCATCCATCCATCCATCCATCCATCCATCCATCCATCCATCTATCTATCTATCTATCTATCTATCTATCCCTCTATCTATCTATCTATCTATCTATCTATCTATCTATCTATCTATCTATCCCTCTATCTATCCCTCTATCCATCCATCCATCCATCCATCCATCCATCCATCCATCCATCCATCCATCCATCCATCTATCTATCTATCTATCTATCTATCTATCTATCTACCCATCCCTCTATCTATCTATTCCCCCCGCTCTCTCTATCCCTCTATCCATCATCTTCCTTTGGTACTACCTTGTTTTTCCGATTCTGGGCATACGTTATTCTAGCTGCAGTTATGATATGCAGGCATTGTATTTCCCTACTGTATTTTTTTTTGTAATAATACCCATCTCCTCTCCTCTCTTCCACTCGTATTTTTTTTCTTCTCTTCCCCCCCCCTTAAATATAAATATTTATAAATATTTAATATAAAATAAATATTTATTTTCTCCTGTTTGCCAACTTCAGAGTTAATATTGTCAAGATTGCCCTGGTGTTGGCAGATGAATAAGTAACGCTCACAAAATGATCTTGGCTGTCTTCATCTGAGAGAGATGCCCCAGCCAGGCAAGGCTCTAGATCTCATGATTTGGAATGAAGAAGGGACTAGGATAAGCTGCTGCGTTACACTAGCCTTGTCTGCACACCAATTGCTGTTTTTCTTTCTTCATATGGACTGCTTCGTTCTCTCTTTCTCCTTCCTACCCTCTGTTCACTTCTGGTTTGTTAACCCCAAATCTATCTCACCTCCAGCAAGTTAAAAACCATGGCATGTGAAAGAGAGAAATCCCCCCCCCCCTTCCATGCCCATCCATTTTCTCTTTCGCGCTCTGCCTTTTCAAGGCTGATTGTTGATCTGGGGCACTTGGAAAACCAAATGGCCTGGAAAACCACTTTTCAAGCAATGGCCCCCTCCCCTTAAACCTTCCCTCCTACACTTCTTTGACTTCACTAGGAAATATGTGGCACCTTGCTCAATATTAGTAACTGCGGGAGGGATCTTGGAATCCTAGTGGACAACATTTAAACAGGAGCCAGCCGTGTGCAGCAGCTGCCAAAAAAGCCAACCCAGTTCTAGGCTGCATCAACAGAGGGATAGAATCAAGATCACGGGAAGTGTTGATACCACTTTATAATGCTTTGGTAAGGCCACACTTGGAATACGGCATTCAGTTTTGGTCGCCACGATGTAGAAAAGATGTGAGACTCTAGCATGAGTGCAGAGAAGAGCAACAAAGAGGATTAGGGAACTGGAGACTAAAACATGAAGAACGGTTGCAGGAACTGGGGATGTCTAGTTTAATGAAAAGAAGGACTAGGGGAGATATGATAGCTGCCTTCCAATATCTCAGGGGCTGCCCCAAAGAAGAGGGAGTCAAGCTATTCTCCAAGGCACCTGAGGGCAGGACAAGAAGCAATGGGTGGAAACTAATCAAGGAGAGAAGCAACTTAGAACTGAGGAGAAATTTCCTGACAGTTAGAACAATTAATCAGTGGAACAGCTTGCCTCCAGAAGTTGTGAATGCCCCAACACTGGAAGTCTTTAAGAAGATGTTGGATAGCCATTTGTCTGAAACGGTACAGGGTTTCCTGCCTAGGTAGGGGGTTGGACTAGAAGACCTCCAAGGTCCCTTCCAACTCTGCTATCGTATTCTATATCCCTCAGAAGGGCCAATCCATATTTCCAACAAAGTCTTCCGGCAGACGAACAGACCCACAGCCCAGCCCTACTGCAAAGTCAATAAATGATCCACCTCTCGATAAACCACTCTACCCGTTTCTCCCCCCACCCCAAAAAAAGGGACTCCAGTTTCCGCCTTTTGCGAGCAGCTCGGCTCTGGGCAGGAACGCATGGCATCGGGGATGATGTCAGGCAGGGGAGGGTGGCCCCACCCAAGATTGCCGCTGGCTGGAAAGAGAGAGAAGCAGCCACGGGGAGGGACTCCCGAATTCTTTTCCTCATTCTTCCTGCTGTTGGTAATCGCAGAGGCGCATTCTTGTGTTTGTGTTCAAAAGTCCCAAGCTGAAAAATGCCAGGCACCAGACACAGATCATTAATTCCTGCCTGGAACCTCAGTCTCAATAAGACTCGGTTCAGATTACTCATGCCGCCTTCCTTCTAACCCAGTGATGGAGAACCTTTCCAGCACCGAGTGCCGAAACCGAAATGTGTGTGCATGTATGTACATGCATGCGTTCCGGAGTGCCGAATACTCAGAGACCGGCTGGCCGGTGCGTACCTGCCTGTCTTCTGGCCATTTTGCAGCCCGTTTTCAGGCTGTTTTCTGGGGTTTTTTTCAGGCTGTTTTTTGGGTCATTTTTCAGACTGTTTTTGGCCCCAAAAACAAAAACAGCCTGAAAATGGCCTGAAAAACTGGTTTTGGGTCATTTTTCAGACCATTTTCAAGGTGGTTTTTTGGGGGGCAAAAACAGGACAAAACAGCCTCAAAATGGCCTGAAAAACTGGTTTTTCAAGCCATTTTCAGGCTGTTCTTTGGGCCATTTTCAGGGCCACAAACGACTCAAACAACAGCCCCAAAACCCGGCCAGAAAATGCCCTCAAAATCAGCCTAAAATGATGTGGAAAACAGCCTGTTTTGTGGGTGTTTGTTTTCATGCCGTTTTCTGGCACTCCAGCACCCGTGGAGACCAGTTGGCAATGGCGCCCACAGAGAGGACTCTGCATGCCACCTCTGGCATGCCTGCCATAGGTTCACCATCACTGTTCTAACCCCTTTGCCATCAATACCTAATCCATAAAGACGAAGCTAAAGATAGATCCTCATGGAGAAAATCCATCTTCCCTGGCCGCTAAGAGTCACCATCGACCCAATGGGCACCTAATTATCTATCCAACATGTCTAATGGGTTTATATGGGCCATTATTTTCTTCTCTCCCCCCCCCCAATCCTCCTTTCCTTTGCTGCTAAGACAAGAGACCACGTTTAGAAAGCAAGTTCCTTTGCCACCGGCTGTCAGCGTTCCAAATATCATCCAGTATTAAATCAGAGTCCAAGGCAGAGCTTTCTTCAAAGTTCCAATTTATTAAGAGAGACATGTTGGCACATCTGTGGGAAACCCCGAATCTGAAAGCTTCCTGGGTTCCCCCACCCACTTGAAAGTTCAAAATTTTGCCCCCACACCCACAAGTCCATCCTATGGTCCAATCTTCCACTGCCACGCTGGCATTTCCACCCATCTAGTTCCGGTCAGGTGCACAGGTGCGGAGACAAAGAATGACCTTGGCTTTCTAGAAAGAATGTTGTTATGGCTACATATCATCTAACTCCGTACAATTCCCACTCCCAATGCCCCACTAATGAAACAGCATGGTAAAATAAGAGAGAGTGTGGCAGGCCAAAGATCCCAAAAGGAATATGACTGCAGGCCTGACACTGGCGGGGCTAACTCAGATGTTCAAAAACACGTCCACCACATGTTGGAAACTGCAATCAGATTCTGGGCTCGTACTATCATATGGGGTGGACATGCCCCCCAAAACTGGACGAAAATACATGCACGGTTAGAGAAAATGATATAGATCTAAAGCCAGAGATAGTTCTGTTACCCTGTTTCCCTGAAAATAAGACACCCCCCCTCGGATAATAAGCCCAATCGGACTCTTGAGCGCATGGGTTAAAATAAGCCCTCCCCTGAAAATAAGCCCTCCCCTAAAATATTTAACCGCATGCGCAGCCGATCCCCGCCATTTCCAGGGCGGAAAGGGGGGGGCATTCCCCATGTTGCACACACGTGCCTGCCATCCATGCAGAATGGCCTTGCGGAGGCCGCTCCCACAAACCCTTGCTACTTCTCTTAGTGGCGGCCGCAAATAGAGCTGGCAAGAGTGTGCCAGAAATAGAGACAGAACCTCTGGCCGCCTCTGGATCAGCTGATCTGCGGGCCGAGGTTAAGGGGCCTCCTGCACCTCTACAATAATAAGACCTCCCCGAAAATAAGGCTAAGCGCTTATTTCGGGGGTCAAAAGAAAATAAGACCCTGTCTTATTTTCGGGGAAACACGGATAGGTATATTACCACAAAAATATGATAGTTTGTGTATTTAATGTGACATGTGCTGACAGCAGCAAGAGTTGTATTTTTACCATATTGGGAATACGAGGAAATTCCTACAGATGAAAACAATTTAAAAAAATATTAGACTGTGCCGAAATGGATGGGTTAACGTTAAAGCTGAAGGATGAAGAAGATACAGAATAACTTTTAACATGGGACTTGTTTTACAAATGGTTAGACCATAACCGTAGACATTAGAAGTTGGAGGAATACTACTATAGGCAAGTAAATATGTGTTACTCTTATTGATGTTAGGCATAAGTAAATTGACCCAGGCAATACGCTGTTTATTAAGCAGTCCTTTATGTTAAAAGAAAAATGGGCAAATAAAATGTATATTAAAAAAAAAATAAGCAAGTTTCTATTTTTTTTCCATCCTTCCCTTTGGCTGTAGGAGGAATTCAGGCGCTGGGCCAGATGGAAAGAGACACCGACTCAAAGGCTGCAGCAGCCCAATGACAGGTGGCAACTTCGCATGAAGTTCCTCCAGCAGGCACAGAGCTACATTGGCACGCCATATGCCAAGAAATACCATCAGCCTGGAAGTAAGAACCGTATTCCGGAGTCCACAGGCAAAACTTGACAAACTTGAACTTGACAAACTTGAACATTGGGCACTATCAAATAAAATGAAATTCAATGGTGAAAAGAGTAAGGTTCTACATTTAGGCAACAAAAACGGAATGCACAGGTACAGTATAGGTGATACCTTACTCAGTAGTAGTAACTGTGAAAGGGATCTTGGAGTCCTAGTGGACAACCATTTAAATATGAGCCAGCCATGTGCAGCAGCTGCCAAAAAAGCCAACACAGTTCTAGGCTGCATCAACAGAGGGATAGAATCAAGATCACGTGAAGTGTTAATACCACTTTATAATGCCTTGGTAAGGCCACACTTGGAATACTGCATTCAGTTCTGGTCGCCACGATGTAAAAAAGATGTGGAGACTCTAGAAAGAGTGCAGAGAAGAGCAACAAAGATGATTAGGGGGCTGGAGGCTAAAACATATGAAGAACGGTTGCAGGAACTGGGTATGTTTAGCTTAAGAGAAAGAAGGACTAGGGGAGACATGATAGCATTATTCCAATATCTCAGAGGTTGCCACAAAGAAGAGGGAGTCCAACTATTCTCCAAAGCACCTGCGGGTAGAACAAGAAGCAATGGGTGGAAACTAATCAAGGAGAGAAGCAACTTAGAACTGAGGAGAAATTTCCTGACAGTGAGAACAATTAATCAGTGGAACAGAATTTGCCTCCAGAAGTTGTGAATGCCCCAACACTGGAAGTCTTTAAGAAGATGTTGGATAGCCATTTGTCTGAAACGGTATAGGGTTTCCTGCCTATATGTTGGGCGTTGCCAAGATGTTGGGCGTTGCCAAGTGCCCCGAATTTTGATCACGTGACCTGAGGGTGCTGGGAGGGTCAAAAAGCACGAGAAGCATTGATCGGTGCCGTTTTCACTTCGAACAGTTGCTAAACAAATCGTTGGAAGCCGAGGACTAGCTGTGTTTTTAATCCTCGTTCCTTGCAGCCACCCCCTAAATCCAAGGATATGCTGACCTTTGGGATGGTACCAATATCCAAATTTCTGATGACCTCCCCCCCCCCACTCCCCTTTTAATTTTTGTATGTTCCAGGTCCTGAATACGAATCTCCCCTTTTCCTGGATTGTTGTGGGTTCGTCCGGAGAGCAGCGCAAGATCTGGCGGACGATTTCGGCTTCTACATGGGCTCAGGCAACCAAGCCTATCAGTATGACACCCTTCCTCTGACGCTACCCAGCGAGGACCATTTGAAGCCGGGCGATCTCATCTTCATCTCGGGAGTTTACTTTGATCCACAACGTAAGTGTCTTCTGTGGGACGCGCTTCCTTCCCTGCCCTCCCGTTCTCCCATGTGCATCTCCTTTACAGAGGAATTCTCCCAAGGACACTGTTGTGGCCCGCCAGTGGAGCTGGTAGTAGATTCGGAGAGTGAGGAGGTTGGGGAGGAAGATGGGCCAGTCCTGGAGTCTGGGGAAGGCTCTGATGAGGGCTCTGTGTCGGAGGCAGAGAGGGGGCCAGGGCCATCCGACAGTTATCAGCTGTCTTAGAGTCGGATACCAGTGGGGCAGAAGAACAGCTGGAGCCTGTTCCTGATGTGTGCATGCGCAGAGCTGCCAGCAGAAGGGAACAGCTAAGGAACAGAGGTTGACTTGTAAAGGGACAGGTGGATGGTGAATGGCCCCTCCCATAGGGAATAAAGAGGAGCGAAAGGGGAGGGGAGTTTGCAGGAGACAATTACTTCGCTTAATTAGTGCGAAGATTTGTTCGTGACTCTCAGAGACTCCTTGCCAAGTATTTTCTTGTTCAGCAGCTGCGTTTGGAAGGTATCGGCCTGGCAGCTCTCCGAGCCTGATAAGGTCTGTGGTTGTCAATTCACCCTTGAAAGACAGTTTGCCGGGATTTTGCTGGACGTGAATGAGAGGAATTCACCTTAGCTTAACAAAATGGGTTTTTTGTCAGGACAAGGAGTCTGCTGCGTGATTTGATGAACAGACACCTGGTTCGATTTGAGAGAAGGTTGGGGTATGGATTTACAGAAACCAGGACTTAGTTGGGACTCACTCCAGATTTGAATCCTGATCTCTCCTTCAAAGAGGTTTTCAACTAAGATCTGGAGACAAAATGTGAGATAAATTAAGAAAAACCCCTTTGCCCCAGCCAACCTCTCCTCAATCATCCCTGCATCTGTTAACAGCCTAAATACCTACCTGCCCAGGTGTGTGTGGGGGGTCCTTGATTCTCTTTGAGCCTGGGTAGTTTTCTTGCAGATGTTTCATTACCAAACTAGGTAACCTCATCAGCGCTGGCCTGCTCAGGTGTTACTGGGCCCCTTTCTTTGCAGGTAAGAGGCAACCCCACAACATCGTCCATGTGGAAATCTGGTTGGGGGAAGGACAACGCAGCCTGGGGGCCAGGAGGAAGCACGGCCGAGCCCAGGTCTTTGATTCCTACAGGTTTGTCTCCAGCTCTTACGGAGACATGAAATATCACTTCAAGTCCATCGAGACCTGGCTGCAGGGCGTTTGTGTCAGGTAAGCATCTCTGAGGAGACGTCCGCCATCCAATCTCTCTGTAACATTTTTATTTTATTTTTTTCAATGGTCAGGCTCCCCATCCAGCCAGGGGGCCCCACCAGAGGATTATCGAGAACTGACTTTCAGATTGGATTTATTATTTAAATGTACGTGCCGCCCGTCTCACCTAGAGATAGCTGTCAACAGGGAGGATGGGGAACAGCTTACCCTCTATCATTTAAACAGGAGCCAGCCGTGTGCAGCAGCTGCCACAAAAGCCAACACAGTTCTAGGCTGCATCAACAGAGGGATAGAATCAAGATCACGTGAAGTGTTAATACCACTTTATAATGCCTTGGTAAGGCCACACTTGGAATACGGCATTCAGTTCTGGTCACCACGATGTAAAAAAGATGTGGAGACTCTAGAAAGAGTGCAGAGAAGAGCAACAAAGAGGATTGGGGAACTGGAGACTAAAACATATGAAGAACGGTTGCAGGAACTGGGTATGTCTAGTTGAATGAAAAGAAGGACTAGGGGAGACATGATAGCAGTCTTCCAATATCTCAGGGGCTGCCACAAAGAAGAGGGAGTCAAGCTATTCTCCAAGGCACCTGAGGGCAGGACAAGAAGCAATGGGTGGAAACTAATCAAGGAGAGAAGCAACTTAGAACTGAGGAGAAACTTCCTGACAATTAATCAGTGGAACAGAAATTGCCTCCAGAAGTCGTGAATGCTCCAACACTGGAAGTTTTTAAGAAGATGCTGGATAACCCTTTGTCTGAAGTGGTGTAGGGTTTCCTGCCTAAGCAGGGGGTTGGACTAGAAGACCCCCAAGGTCCCTTCCAACTCTGTTATTCTATTCTATTCCATGGCCTAATCCAGCTTTTTTTTTCACCCCGGAGGTTCTCGAAACTGGTGGATTACCAAGCCCAAAATTCCCAGCAAGGACCAAGGTGCCTGGGTAACTCTGGGAGTGCACACCCATGGGTCTGGCCTCTTGTGACCAAGAAGGGAAGCCTTACAGCAAGTAGAAGATGAATGAAGGAATTTGGCCAAGCCAATCCTTAACTCATTGCAGACCCTTATACTAAAAAATCCATTGAATTCACATGCTTGAGAATAGAACTGAAAGAGCATACTTTTGTATGTCTCTCTCCGTCTGTGTGTGTGTGTGTGTGTGTACACACAGACATATACCTTTGAAAGTCACTGTTGTCATTCTTTTGGCATCCCCGCACCATGTAATTCTCCTCCGCTGGCGCCTCTGGGAATGTTTGACGCCCACCATTGTTCTTGGCAATTTGAGATGTGCCAGTCCTCGTCCCGCCTCCCTTCTCCTCCGCTCGGCCTTCATCTGGGAGCTTGAAATCCAAAGGTGTCATTATAATTTCAAAGGCCTCGCCTGAACAGCCGTTTAGCACTTGCCACTCACAAAGGCAGCAGAGAATAATGATCTGGTTGGACGGAGGCAGGCGGGTGGGATTCAGGCACCAAACACCTTACAAACAGAATAGCTGCAAACCACATTATGTATGTATGTATGTATGTATGTCTCTATCTATCTATCTATCTATCTATCTATCTATCTATCTATCTATCTATCTATCTATCATCTATCTATCTATCTATCTATCTATCTATCTATCTATCTATCATCTATCTAAACACTTCTACCTATCGTCTTTCACCAGGAAAGAAAACCCCACTTTGGAACAGATCAGTTATCTGACATTTTTAAAACTGAAGTCAATATTTTTTTCACATCAAGGGAGTTCCAAACAGAGGCAATACTCCTTCCTTCCTAAGGGGCCTTTTCCCCCCACCTGTATTTCCTCTTGGTTTTATTTTATAGCATACTTGAACAACAGTCTTGCGAGGAAGACCTTGCCCAATCCCCCTTCTCCTTTTCCAAAGATTTGGTCTGCAGTTCACTTCCCTGGAATTCTAGCTTAAGTGGACACCTGTCAGCTCAAGCCGGGGATTAAAAATCCCACCCCGAGTCGCTAGAAATCAGATGGGTGGGTGGGTGGGTGGATGGATAGAGGGATAGACAGATAGATAGGTAGGTAGGTAGATAATGGATAGATAGATGATAGATAGATAGATAGATAGATAGATAGATAGATAGATAGATAGATGATAGATAGATAGATAGATAGATAGATAGATAGATAGATAGAGGGATAGATAGAGATAGATAGATGGATGGATGGATGGATGGATGGATGGATGGATGGATGGATAGATAGATAGAGGGATAGATAGATGGATGGATGGATGGATAGAGGGATAGAAAGAGGGGGGATAGATAGAGGGATAGATAGATAGATAGATAGATAGATAGATAGATAGATAGATAGATAGATAGATAGATAGATAGATAGATGATAGATAGAGGGATAGAGGGATAGAGATAGATAGATAGATAGATAGATACATAGATAGATAGATAGATAGAGATAGATAGATAGATAGATAGATAGATAGATAGATAGATAGATAGATAGATAGATGATAGATAGATAGATGATAGATAGATGGATGGATAGAGATAGAGAGAGAGATATGATAGATAGATAGACAGACATATAGAGGGATAGATAGATAGATAGATAGATAGATAGATAGATAGATAGATAGATAGATAGACAGATAGAGGGATAGATAGATAGATAGATAGATAGATAGATAGATAGATAGATAGATAGATAGATAGATAGATAGATAGATGATGGATGGATGGATGGATAGATAGAGGGATAGATGGATGGATGGATGGATAGAGGGATAGAGGGATAGAGGGATAGATAGATGGAGGGAGGGAGGGTGGGAGGGAGAGAGAAAAAGAGAGAGGGATAGATAAATAGATGGATGGATGGATGTATAGAGGGATAGATAGAGAGAGATATATGATAGATAGATAGATAGATAGATAGATAGATAGATAGATGATAGATAGATAGACAGACAGACAGACAGACAGACAGACAGAGGGATAGATAGGTAGGTAGGAGGCCAATTGTCTGCACATAAACAGAGTTCTGTAAATAAAAGTAAAGCAAAATAAGCAGATGGAAAAGATACCTGCGATGCCAGGGTCCATTACCTGTCTGAAAGGGGTTGTTTTACACACCTTGCCTACCCTCCTTAGGGATCAATACCTCCCACTACAAGACTTCGTGGCTCCTTCAAAAGCTGAGCGTCCCGAGAGCCCTGGCTCTAGCTTTTGATTTCCCACAATGCCCCCGACAACCACAGAGTGCGGGGCATCGTGGGAAAGCCCGACGGACAGGCGGGAGACACACCCCGCGGGATTCGGGTGCGGGACTGGAGCCAAAGGGGGAGAGCCAGAGAAGGACTTTGCTCTCTCCCAGCTGCTTCAAAGGGGAAGGTTCACCCACCTCCACCTGGCCAGCCTCCGACTTCCCCAGAGGCGGGAATTTCTCCCGGCACCCGGCAACGATTCCTAAGCAGCCGTTGCTAGGAAACGGGGCTGTTGTTGACAGCACCCAAGGCTGCCTGCACCCTCCCCGGGAGGGGTAAGACACGGCTGTCTGAATCTGGATGCTTGGAGACCCGGCTCAGGGGACAGGAAAGCATTTGCCATGGTGGAAAAGCCCTGTCAAGTTTCATCATGACTGATCTGACAAACACACCCTCCAAAGCTCTCCCCGAGCATGTACGTCACCCCAAGCCAAGGTTAGACTTCGCTTACTTCTGTTTTTCTCCTTGCTTAGGGGATCCAAACCACCTCTGGGTGGCAGGTGGCGCTTTCAAGACATCCCCAGGGCTGGAACGGAATAACAGGGTAGGAAGGGACCTTAGAGGTCTTCTAGTCCAACCTCTGGCTCAAGCAAGAGACCCTAGAGCTGTGATGGCGAACGTACGGCACATGTGCCAGAGGTGTCACGCACAGCCCTCTCTGTGGTCGCGCACGGTGTCGCCAGAGGCTGTTCTGGTTTCTGGCATGCATGTGCCAGCCAGCTAATCTTCCAGTTTCTGGTGCCCCAGTGTGGGCACCAGCCGGCTGGTTTTGGGGTTTCCAGCACTCAGGCGCACGCACATGCATGCGTGTTCCAGTTTGGGCGATCGGTGCCGAAAAGGTTGAGAGCATCCCGGACAAATCTCTTCTTTAAAAAAAAACCTCCAGTGTTGGGGCATTCACAACTTCTGGAGGCAAGGAGTTCCACTGATTAATTGTTCTCACTGTCAGTAAATTTCTCCTCAGTTCTAAGTTGCTTCTCTCCTTGGTTAGTTTCCACCCATTGCTTCTCGTCCTGCCCTCGGGTGCCTTGGAGAATAGCTTGACTCCCTCTTCTTTGTGGAAGCCCCTGAGATATAGGAAGACTGCTATCATGTCTCCCCTAGTTCTTTCTCTGTTAGCCTAGACATACCCACCTCCTGCAATCTTTCATTGTATGTTTTCCCCTCCTGCCCCTTAATTATCTTTGTAGCTCTTCTCTGTACTCTTTCTAGAGTCTCCACATCTTTTCTACATCATGGCGACCAAAACTGGATGCTGTATTCCAGCTGTGGCCTTACCAAGGCCTTACAAAGTGGTATTAACCCTTCACGTGATCTTGATTCTATCCCTCTATTTATGCAGCCTAGAACTGTGTTGGCTTTTTTGACAGCTGCTGCACACGGCTGGCTCCTGTTTAAACGGTTGTCCACTAGGACCCCAAGATCCCTTCTCAAGTTACTACTATTGAGCCAGGTACCTGGTGTTTCCTAGTTAAGTCCAAGATCACTTCACCTTGATTCTGTCCCTCTGGCGATGCAGCCTAAGACTGCATTAATACAATACAATAGCAGAGTTGGAAGGGACCTTGGAGGTCTTCTAGTCCAACCCCCTGCCTAGGCAGGAAACCCTGTACCGTAAAAAAGCAGCTGAAATACACACACACACACACACAAAATACAAACTCAGATTTAAACTCAAATTTGAACTCAGTCAAAAATCTAGCCGCTGCTCAACTTCCGAAGCATACTTGGTTTTCACCTTAGTTAAAAGCTTCCTTGAAACCCACTTTGTTCCTAATGGGCTAAAAATCTCTTGCAAGTCTGACCCTCGGCGATGGCCCAATGCAGATGCTCCAATCCCGGAAGCCGGCTTTCCCCTGAACAACTGGCAAAGTTGGCTAGAGAAATCCGGAGCAATCTTTGTCGGGGTAATGATGATTTAAAGCTGACCAGCATCAATGTAAGGCTGTAACTTAAGATGATGAAACCAGAGGTATTGTCGCTTTAAGAAGCCGTCTATATAAGAGAGGCCACGTGAGGGCGCCTCTCTCTCTCCTCGTGTATCTCTCTCCTAGCGTTCTATCTTGCATTGTAGTTCTCCGTGTAGAGATGAGGATTGCTTGCTTCCTTGATATTTGCCTAACACCAGGGGTGAAATGCTACCAGAACAGGCTGGTCCAGCCGAACCGGTAGTAAAAAATACTTTACCTAGTTACTTGCGGGATCGCATCCTGCCCCATACATCCCTGCGACCAATTCGCTCTCACAGAGAGGGACTCCTCCGGGTGCCGTCCACTAAGCAATGCGGGCGGGCGGTGCCCAGGAGTAGGGCCTTCTCTGTGATGGGCCCAGCCCTCTGGAATGACCTCCCCCCCCCGACATTAGGACTACTACTGATCTCCGCTCCTTCCGCAAGAAACTCAAGACCCACCTGTTCCAACTAGCCGGCCTGGCTCAACTATAGCTCTATCTTCTAATCCCCCTGGCAATTTTAAATTTTAGGGTATTTTAATGTTTTTTAACTCTATTATTACTGTGTTATTTTATAAATTGTGATAATTGATGTTGTGAGTTTTTTATACCTCCTCCGTGCAATATGTGATATGTATTTTTTATTGTACGCCGCCCCGAGTCCCTTCGAGGAGAGGGAGCGGCTTATAAGCCTAATAAATAAATAAATAAATTTTAAAAGTGTTAAAAAAATTCCGTCGATCGCACGTCGCACAGCCAAAAACTGGGGTGGGTGGGTTGTTTTTGCTCCCAGCAGGCTTCCCTGAGGCCTGCTAGGCCAAAAATGGGGGGTGGGGGTGCTGAGAAAGAAAGGAGGAAAGAGAGAGAAAGAAAGAGAGAGAGAGAGGAAGGAAGGAAGGAAGGAAGGAAGGAAGGAAGGAAGGAAGGAAGGAAGGAAGGAAGGAAGGAAGGAAAAGAGGGGGAGTGGGAGGGAGGGAAAAAGGAGAGGAAGGAAGGACTACAAACCTGACACTAGATGCAGCTTCAGATAATAATCCAGAGCTGGAAGGGACCTAGAGGTCATCTAGTCCAACCCTGCTCCAGCAGGACATTGTTAAGGTGAGTTTTTCTCTCTTTTGATCCCCCAGTTGCATGGCTACATAGGCACATGACTCCCACTGAGCCACGCCCACAGAACCGGTGGTTAAAAAAAAATTAGATTTCACCACTGCCTAACACATGTATGCTATATTGCCAAAAGTATTCGCTCACAAGTGATTCTGATTATGTGGATGGGTGAGCGAATACTTTTGGCAATATAGTGTGTGTGTGTGTGTGTGTGTGTGTATGCATGTATAAGTCTTGTATATAAACCACAGTTTGAAAGACCAAACCTCTGTGTACTGTATTTCGCTCCTGGGTTGTCTCAAAATAGGAGTCAAGCCGTGCGCACTCTGACAATCTTGAATTAAATACCGGTTCCCGTTGCTTCCCCTCCCCTTCCCTCCCCTCCCCCCCCGCAGCCATTGTCCAGAACACAAATGGACTTCAGCAAGGGACGATGTGGCGAAAAAATCTATTTTCTACCCGCCGAGCGAGCAAGATGAACCGGCAGAAGAGGAGGCCGGCCCTTCCCAAAGCCAGCCTCCCTCGCGACCCGCAGAGGCAGGAACGCCGGTCCGGATGGCATCCGTCGCCGGATCTCTCAGCACCTGTGGACCAAGTGGTAGTGAGCAGGTGGGAGCCCAGGATCTTCAGGTGTGCTCTAGGTTGGGCTCGGAGCTCCCTAAGATAACCTTGGGGGGAAAGGATGGAGGTGTAGAATCTGGCCAAGGTCGGGAGGAAGCCCCGAGCGCCAACGAAGCAGGCGGCGAGGCTGCGGCAGGAGGAGAGCAGGCCCAGAGAGAAGGCGGCGAGGCAGATCCTGTGAAGACTCTCCCAGAAGATCAAGGCCAGGACGCTCCGGACTCAATCAGCGACTTGGCCCAGACTTCCGGTTGCAAGGTAAAGTCCAGCGGGGTCTTAATGAGCCACGTCGGAAAGTGGAAAAAGGAGCCGAAGTCCACAACTCAAGGCGTTCTGTGCCCTGATGGATCTTCACCACTAGCCTCAGGTGAATCAGACAGTTAAGAAAAGACGTGGCTTGACTTTTGGGGTCTGCTGCCCACGGAATCCCAGATCCTCTGAGAAATAGACACACGTTCCCTTCCCTCCAAGTTGTTGCCTTCTCATTTCCCACAATGCCCTAGAGTAATGCTATGTGACATTCTGAGAAAATTTAGAGGGGACGTGTGTAAGGAAGGAAGCCTCAATGAAGACAGTGTTGTCCCTCACCCCAGAGGCGAGAGTCAGACAGTGAGGAGATCGGGGAGGAAGATGGGCCAGTCCTGGAGGCTGGGAAAGGCTCGGACGAGGGCTCTACGTCAGAAGCAGAGATGGGGCCAGGGCCGTATGCCAGTTATCAGCTACCTTCAGAGTCAGACAGCAGTGAGGCAGAGGAACAGCTGGAGCCTGTTCCCAGTGTGCGCATGTGCAGAGCTGCCAGAAGAAAAGAACAACTCAGAAATCAGGGTAGACTTGGGAGTAAAGTCACAGGTGGAAGGTGATTGGCCCCTCCCTTAGGAAATAAAAGAGGAGCGAAAAGGGAGGGGGCTTTTGCAGGGAATAATTTCTTCGTTCGGTCGTTAGATTCATTTCAGGAGTGTGAAGATCTGTCCATGAATCTCAAATCCCCTTGCTGCACATCGGAATACTGCACAGATGGTCTCCCAACCCTCCCCATGCCTTTCCAATCTGGTGGTGCCAGCCACTCAACAATCCTGCCAGGTGCTTAGTTGCCTTTGAAAACAGTCTGGGGTGGGGGTAGGGGAACCACCTCCCCTTACCTTCCAACTTTATGCAAAATTCATCATTTTTTCCCTGCCGTTCTCAGCTTGGCCGACTCCGTAAATCAATGCGGTATTTTGAACGACACTGTTTGTCCCGCTGGAGGATTTTTGAGAACAATAAACATGGCAGCTGTAAGGAATAGGGAAAGTATAAGGCAAATAACGTTTTATTTGTATCAACTCTTCTTAGAGTTGATTTCAGTGGTAAGATTCTTTTTTTTTTTTACTACTGGTTCTGTGGGCGTGGCTTGGTGGGGCATGGCATGGCTTAATGGGCATTACTTGGTGGGCGTGGCAGAGGAAGGATACTGCGAAATCTCCATTCCCTCCCCACTCCAGGGGAAGGATACTGCAAAATCCCCATTACCTCCCCACTCCATGGGAAGGATACTGCAAAATCCCCATTACCTCCCCACTCCAGAGAAGGATACTGTAAAATCTCCATTCCCTCCCCACTCCAAGGGGAAGGATACTGCAAAATCCCCATTCCTCTCCACTCCAGGGGAAGGATACTGCAAAATCCCCATTCCCTCCCCACTCCAGGGGAAGGATACTGCAAAATCCCCATTCCCTCCCCACTCCAGGGGAAGAATACTGCAAAATCCCCATTCCCTCCTCACTCCAGGGGAAGGATACTGCAAAATCCCCATTCCCTCCTCACTCCAGGGGATGGATACTGCAAAATCCCCATTCCCTCCTCACTCCAGGGGAAGGATACTGCAAAATCCCCATTCCCTCCCCACTCCAGGGGAAGGATACTGCAAAATCCCCATTCCCTCCCCACTCCAGGGGATGGATACTGCAAAATCCCCATTCCCTCCCCACTCCAGGGGAAGAATACTGCAAAATCCCCATTCCCTCCCCACTCCAGGGGAAGGATACTGCAAAATCCCCATTCCCTCCCCACTCCAGGGGATGGATACTGCAAAATCCCCATTCCCTCCTCACTCCAGGGGAAGGATACTGCAAAATTCCCATTCCCTCCCCACTCCAGGGGAGGGATACTGTAAAATCTCCATTCCCTCTTCACTCCAGGGGAAGGATACTGTGAAATCTCCATTCCCTCCCCACTCCAGAGAAGGATACTGTAAAATCTCCATTCCCTCCCCACTCCAGGGGAAGGATGCTGTGAAATCCCCATTCCCTCCCCACTCCAGAGAAGGATACTGTAAAATCTCCATTCCCTCTTCACTCCAGGGGAAGGATACTGTAAAATCACCATTCCCTCCTCACTCCAGGGGAAGGATACTGTGAAATCTCCATTCCCTCCCCACTCCAGGGGAAGGATACTGTGAAATCCCCATTCCCTCCCCACTCCAGGGGAAGGATACTGTGAAATCCCCATTCCCTCCCCACTCCAGGGGAAGGATACTGTGAAATCCCCATTCCCTCCCCACTCCAGGGGAAGGATACTGTGAAATCCCCATTCCCTCCCCACTCCAGGGGAAGGATACTGCAAAATCTGCATTCCCTCCCCACTCCAGAGAAGGATACTGTAAAATCTCCATTCCCTCCCCACTCCAGGGGAAGGATACTGTAAAATCACCATTCCCTCTTCACTCCAGGGGAAGGATACTGTGAAATCCCCATTCCCTCCCCACTCCAGGGGAAGGATACTGTAAAATCTCCATTCCCTCCCCACTCCAGGGGAAGGATACTGTAAAATCACCATTCCCTCTTCACTCCAGGGGAAGGATACTGTGAAATCTCCATTCCCTCCCCACTCCAGGGGAAGGATATTGCAAAATCCCCATTCCCTCCCCATTCCAGGGGAAAGATTCTGAAAAATCCCCATTCCCTCCCCACTCCAGGGGAAGGATATTGCAAAATCTCTATTCCCTCCTCACTCCAGGGGAAGGATACTGTGAAATCCCCATTCCCTCCCCACTCCAGGGGGAGGATACGGCAAAATCCCCATTCCCTCCCAATCAGCTGGGATTCGGGAGGCAGAGAATAAATGGGGGCGGGGCCAGTCAGAGGTGGTATTTGCCGGTTCTCCGAACTACTCAAAATTTCCGCTACCGGTTCTCCAGAACTGGTCAAAACCTGCTGAATGCCACCTCTGGTTAATTTGTAGAAATACCTACTCCACTGGACAATTTATTTAAATTTAAGGCCAGCCCCAATCATTTCACATGAAGAGGGTCTACACGGTAGTCCTTGACTTAGAACACTTCACTTAGTGACTGCTCCAAGTTACAACAGCGCTTGAAAAAAAGCGACTTATGATGGTTTTTTCACGCTTTCGGCCATTGCAGCAACCCCCATTTTGGTGGTATGATCAAAATTCAGAACCAGCTTGGCAACCAGTTCACATTTATCACCGTTGCCGTATCCCTGGGTCGTGGGATGGCCCTTTTTGCGACCTTTTGACCAGCAGACACCATGGCGGAACCGGGTTCCCTTAACAGCCTTGTTAGTAAGTTACCCACTGCAGCGATCTCCTTAACGACTGCGTCCAGAAAGGTTAGAAAACGGGGCAAAACTCACTGAACGAATGCCTCGCTTAACAACACAAACGTCGTCGTCGTAGGCCGAGGACTTGCCTGTCTTTGAAAGGCATTTTATTCGGCAGGCAGCTAAACCAGAGGGTGCCCATTTCTTCTTTCGCGCGCATGTGGTTAAAGGATGAAATGATCCGGCCGAATCTCATAAAAAGGAAAAAATTAGGGAAAGGAAAGAGCTATAAAACTTTGGCTGCCTTAGCAGGCAATTTGGCTGGAGGCAAAACTCAGTTGCATAAATAAGAGCAAATTAAGTGGAAGAGGAAGGTTAAACACACACACACACACACACACACACACACACACACACACAAATATTTGTATGTTACAAAAATATGAGCTAGTAAGAGGTAGGGGAATATCCTGTGATTTTCGTTTTGCTGGCATTGCCAATTGTTAATTGTCCTGTGGCAGCTCTAACAATAAATTTGAGATGGCAAAAAGCAGGCGTAGATACGGAGCAGGGCTGACTTTTGAATGAAGGGATGGGATTTCAAAATATCTGGCAACGAATGGAATATCTAGAGCAGCATTACACCAATCCCCAATTTTCTCCTTATTTCTGATCAGGTCTACTCTTCATGCTCCAACCCTGGAAGTTTTTAAGATAACCCTTTGTCTGAAGTGGTGTAGCGTTTCCTGCCTGAGCAGGGGGTTGGACTAGAAGACCTCCAAGGTCCCTTCCAACTGTTGCTCTGCTCTGCTCTAGTCTGCTCTGTTCTCTCAGATTCTGTTCTATTCTATTCTATTCTATTCTATTCTGTCTTATATTCTATTTATCTTATATTCTATTATATTCTGTTCTATTCTGCATTCTAATCTAATCTGATCTAATTCTATTCTATTCTGCATTCTATTCTATTCTATTCTATTCTATTCTATTCTATTCTATTCTGTATTCTACTCTACTCTTATTTAATATTTAATTAAATAAGATTAATCAGATATATTTATATACCTACATAGTTTGTAGCCAATTTCTTAAAATCTCTTTGGAGATGCTTGACTAAAACTCAACTCAACTCAACTCTACTCTACTCTACTCTACTCTACTCTACTCTACTCTACTCTACTCTACTCTACTCTACTCTACTCTAACCTACTCTACTCCACTCCACTCCATTCTACTCTATTCTATTCTATTCTATTCCTCATTCTGTTCTATTCTATTCTATTCTACTCCTACTCTACTCTACTCTACTCTACTCTACTCTACTCTACTCTACTCTACTCCACTCCACTCCACTCCACTCCACTCCACTCCACTCCACTCCACTCCATTCTACTCTATTCTATTCTATTCTATTCTATTCCTCATTCTGTTCTATTCTATTCTATTCTACTCCTACTCTACTCTACTCTATTCTACTCTACTCCACTCCACTCCATTCTACTCTATTCTATTCTATTCTATTCCTCATTCTGTTCTATTCTATTCTATTCTACTCCTACTCTACTCTACTCTACTCCTACTCTACTCTACTCTACTCTACTCTACTCTACTCTACTCTAACCTACTCTACTCCACTCCACTCCACTCCACTCCATTCTACTCTATTCTATTCTATTCTATTCTATTCCTCATTCTGTTCTATTCTATTCTATTCTACTCCTACTCTACTCTACTCTACTCTACTCTACTCTACTCTACTCTAACCTACTCTACTCCACTCCACTCCACTCCACTCCATTCTACTCTATTCTATTCTATTCTATTCTATTCTATTCCTCATTCTGTTCTATTCTATTCTACTCCTACTCTACTCTACTCTACTCTACTCTACTCTACTCTACTCTACTCCACTCCACTCCACTCCACTCCACTCCACTCCACTCCACTCCATTCCACTCTACTCTATTCTATTCTATTCTATTCCTCATTCTGTTCTATTCTACTCTACTCTACTCTACTCTACTCCACTCCACTCCACTCCACTCCACTCCACTCCACTCCATTCTATTCTACTCTATTCTATTCTATTCCTCATTCTGTTCTATTCTATTCTATTCTACTCCTACTCTACTCTACTCTACTCCTACTCTACTCTACTCTACTCTACTCTACTCCACTCCACTCCACTCCACTCCACTCCACTCCACTCCACTCCATTCTATTCTATTCTATTCTATTCCTCATTCTGTTCTATTCTATTCTACTCTACTCTACTCTACTCTACTCTACTCTAACCTACTCTACTCCACTCCACTCCACTCCACTCCATTCTACTCTATTCTATTCTATTCTATTCCTCATTCTGTTCTATTCTATTCTATTCTACTCCTACTCTACTCTACTCTACTCTACTCTACTCTACTCTACTCCACTCCATTCTACTCTATTCTATTCCTCATTCTATTCTATTCTATTCTACTCCTACTCTACTCTACTCTACTCTACTCTACTCTACTCTACTCCACTCCACTCCACTCCACTCCACTCCATTCTACTCTACTCTACTCTATTCTATTCTATTCCTCATTCTGTTCTATTCTATTCTATTCTACTCCTACTCTACTCTACTCCTACTCTACTCTACTCTACTCTACTCTACTCTACTCTACTCTACTCTACTCTACTCCACTCCACTCCACTCCACTCCACTCCACTCCACTCCACTCCACTCTACTCCACTCTACTCTATTCTATTCTATTCTATTCCTCATTCTGTTCTATTCTATTCTACTCTACTCTACTCTACTCTACTCTAACCTACTCTACTCCACTCCACTCCACTCCATTCTACTCTATTCTATTCTATTCCTCATTCTGTTCTATTCTATTCTACTCCTACTCTACTCTACTCTACTCTACTCTACTCTACTCTACTCCAATCCACTCCATTCTACTCTATTCTATTCTATTCCTCATTCTGTTCTATTCTATTCTATTCTACTCCTACTCTACTCTACTCTACTCTACTCCACTCCACTCCACTCCACTCCATTCCACTCTACTCTATTCTATTCCTCATTCTGTTCTATTCTACTCTACTCTACTCTACTCTACTCCATTCTATTCTACTCTACTCTATTCTATTCTATTCCTCATTCTGTTCTATTCTATTCTATTCTACTCTACTCTACTCTACTCTACTCTACTCTACTCTAACCTACTCTACTCTAACCTACTCTACTCCACTCCACTCCACTCCATTCTACTCTATTCTATTCTATTCCTCATTCTGTTCTATTCTATTCTATTCTACTCCTACTCTACTCTACTCTACTCTACTCTACTCCACTCCACTCCACTCCACTCCATTCCACTCTACTCTATTCTATTCTATTCCTCATTCTGTTCTATTCTATTCTACTCTACTCTACTCTACTCTACTCTACTCTAACCTACTCTACTCCACTCCACTCCACTCCACTCCATTCTACTCTATTCTATTCTATTCTATTCCTCATTCTGTTCTATTCTATTCTACTCTACTCTACTCTACTCTACTCTACTCTACTCTACTCCACTCCACTCCACTCCACTCCACTCCACTCCATTCTACTCTATTCTATTCTATTCCTCATTCTGTTCTATTCTATTCTATTCTACTCCTACTCTACTCTACTCTACTCTACTCTACTCTACTCTACTCTACTCTACTCTACTCCACTCCACTCCACTCCACTCCACTCCACTCCATTCCACTCTACTCTATTCTATTCTATTCTATTCCTCATTCTGTTCTATTCTACTCTACTCTACTCTACTCTACTCTACTCTACTCTACTCCGTTCTGTTCTATTCTACTCTACTCTACTCTACTCTACTCTACTCTACTCCACTCCACTCCACTCCACTCCACTCCACTCCATTCTACTCTATTCTATTCTATTCCTCATTCTGTTCTATTCTATTCTATTCTACTCCTACTCTACTCTACTCTACTCTACTCTACTCTACTCTACTCTACTCCACTCCACTCCACTCCACTCCACTCCACTCCATTCCACTCTACTCTATTCTATTCTATTCTATTCCTCATTCTGTTCTATTCTACTCTACTCTACTCTACTCTACTCCACTCCATTCTATTCTATTCTACTCTACTCTACTCTACTCTACTCCACTCCACTCCACTCCACTCCACTCCATTCTATTCTACTCTACTCTATTCTATTCTATTCCTCATTCTGTTCTATTCTACTCTACTCTACTCTACTCTACTCTACTCTACTCTACTCTACTCTACTCTACTCCACTCCACTCCACTCCACTCCACTCCACTCCATTCTTCAGTGCATTTCCTGGTTCCCATTTACGCCCACCATTGAGCACAACATTTCTGTTTGCTAAGTGAAACAGTTGTGAATTTTGCCCCATTTTACGACCTTTCTCACTGTTCTTCAGCGAACCGCTGCGGTTGTTAAGTTAGCGACAAAGTTGTTAACCGAATCTTGCTTTCCCTCATTGACTTTTGCTGCTCAGAAGGTCAGATCGCACGATCCCAGGACACTGTGACCGTCATAAATATGAGTTTGGTTGCCAAGCGTTTTGTGATTTGTGATCCCGGTGACCATGAGGATGCCGCGATGGACGTAAGTGTGAAAAACGGTCGTAAATCACTTTTTTCAGTGCCATTGTCACTTTGAACACTCACTGGACCGTTGTAAGTTGAGGACTTCCTCTAAAATAAATCCAACTCATCTTTTTTTTGGCTGGCCATCTCAGGCCCTGAAAACAATCAATGAAAAGAATGAAATTCTCACCCGCAATCCTTCCACGTCTTTTTTTCCCTCTTCTCCTGGGAGGCTCACCTGCCTAAAATAACAATTTTGAAAAATAAAATAAACCAATCCAAAGCTTGCTTACTTTGGAAGGGGGTTGATTGTCCTTAAAAACCACCCAGCGATCCCCTTTGGAGCCCATTCAAAGGTTAAACGCTCCTCTTTATACCTTGAGTGGCGATAGTTAAGTTTCTTCACCATTTGATACCTTCCATCGTGAGTCCACTTTTCCACCAGTCGCTCACAAAACGCAATTTCGCTCTTTTCCTAGAAGTTGGAGAGTTGCTTGATTTTCCCCGGATAGCTGAGCTGACTGGGAAGAATTAGCCAGCATTTTAGCCTTCTCAAACAAGGGGGGAGGGGGAAATCCAGCTTTCCCAAATCTCAGACAATTTAAAAACGCACGCTGAAATAGCCGAAGAAGCAATATTAGATCAAATGAAATGAAGGTGCATGTTTATACAGAGGGGGGGGGGGGGATTGAAAAATTTCAGCAACCGCTTCTCTGCCCAGTTGCTGGGTGGGCGTGGCCATTGGGGCATGGCCTAGCTGGCTCCCTACACCACGATGGGGGGATCCGAAGCCTGGGGAGGGTGAAACCCCCCCCTCCCCAGGCTCCAGAGGCCCTCTGGAGGAGGCAGGAAACAGGGCCATTTTTGGACTACTTATAACAGGCCTGTTTTTTGCCCTCCCAAACCCTCCGCGCGGATCCTGCACTTACCTCGCATCTAAAACAGGCTGTGTGGAGACTCCTGGGAGGGGTGGAGTGGGGTGGGCAGGGCCAGCCAGTCCTTGCAACTACCGGTTCGGCGAACCAGATGTAAAATTAACATCCGGTTTGCCCGAAACGGTCCGAAACGGCTGAATCCCACCCCTGTTTATACATTTAAATCCGATTCCTTAAAATCTCTTTGGAGATGCTTGGCTGCAAACGGACTTCATCATCAGTTCCACAACAATCTCTTTTTGATATTGTATCCTTCTTGACATTCACGTCCACGGAGGAAAGAACAACGCCGGAAAAATATAATTTTTATTCATTCCACAACGCCCCTGGAAAAGGGCGTCGATGCTTCTGCTCTGCTGTCAAAATTCGATCTCTACCAGTATAGAGATATATTTTAAAAATCAATCTCCGTCCATGCACGTCGGCCATGCTGGTTTTTCAAAAAAAGCTTCTCTCTATCAAAGCAACTATTTGGCCAAAACCCCGTCCGAGCCGTGCGCGAGTCACGACTTGGAATGTGAACGGCGACACTCCTCCATCAAGAGAGAGAGGGATCTTAGAAAGCGAGCCAAACTCACATCGAAAGTGGCTGTTTCTTTTGACACCCGAGGCCACATTTCCAGCTTAAAAAGAATCGAATCGGTACTTGGATTCTGGCAGAATTGAACGAAACAGTTGGGAGATTACGTTGGTAGCCAAACAACACCAAAAACTTCAACTCTTCTGCTTTACAAATTCAGGATCCGGACACCGGTTTTTCCTGGTGCCACCCAAACCTATTTGCCTTAGGCTATCGAATCTGAAAAGGGATGCGGTGGCTCAGTAGCTAAGATGCTGAGCTTGTTGATCAGAAAGGTCATCAGTTTGGCGGTTCGAATCCCTAGCGCCGCGTAACGGAGTGAGCTCCCGTGTCTTGCCCCAGCTTCTGCCAACCCAGCAGTCCGAAAGCATGTAAAAAATGCAGGTAGAAAAACAGGGGTCACCTTTGGTGGGAAGGTAACAGCGTGCCGGCCACAGGACCACGGAGACATCTTCGGACAGCGCTGGCTCTTCGGCTTTGAAACGGAGATGAGCACCGCCCCTCTAGAGTCGGGAATGAGTAGGACATATGTGCGAGGGGAACCTTTACCTTTACCTATCGAATCTGAAGGCCTCCCTTCTGCCAAGCCTCTGCTTCACCTGTTCAGCTACCTGAGCACCTGCTCTGTAGCTGTTGGCCAACTGACCCGGAGTGTCGAAGCATGACATCACAGCCTCTCCATTGTGACGTGGGCGTAAGTCAGCTTCCAGCAGCATGGCTTCAGAGCAGGAAATAGTTTCGACACCGACTCTCTGGGAACCAAGGGTCTGCAAGAAGAAACTCCTTAGCTTCCCGCCCCGTTTGACTCTCCGAAGACCTCTGTGCTTCTCAGGTGCCCCTCTCTTAACTAGGCGGGAAAGAGGTTGTGGGCGCACGGGGCTAAGGGTGCAAAACTCGGATGAGGGAGTTAGAGAAAGCCAGGGACGGAGGACTTGGGGGGAACTGTTAACACTTGGAGGGATGCCCATCCCAAGATTACCTGGGGAGTGACAGTCAACAAGGTGCCCGTCGTGCCAAGGGACAACCAGGATAGGGATCCAGGGTGGCTAAAGAGCCCTTATCTCCGGACGGTTGTAAAGCTCATCGAGAGGGCA
This sequence comes from Natrix helvetica, assembly GCF_964273705.1. NCBI lineage: Eukaryota > Metazoa > Chordata > Lepidosauria > Squamata > Natricidae > Natrix > Natrix helvetica. The sequence continues at coordinate 148,950,145 of NC_138551.1, forward strand.
GACGGTAGACAATACCGAACCCCATTTCCCCAAAACTACTTGGTATGATGAATTCCGAAGAGGCCGTACATTTTAACTAATTTTGTTCCGTCTGATCAAGTCACTTGGATGAGCGCCTTAACATCTCCAATTCACCAAGTTTGTTCCAGTTGCCAGGATTTTTAGACATCTTTGGCCTTCATCGACGTCTCGCCTTTTTCTCATTTGTGGCTGGCCGTCGCCCGCACCGGCATATCTGAGATCTTACTGTCCCCCACCCCTTTATCTCCGCGTCTGTCCTTCGCGCCTTTCCCAGAGGATCACGGATTTTAGAATCCAGTTCCAGATTCCCTCCATCGTAGATGCCGCTGTCGAGCTGGTTCCCCAGGGCTGCAACCGGGTGGGAAACCCAGATTTAAAATCTGGGCGCGAGCCACGTCCCCCACCCCACCCCTGTTACTGATCGAGGCTGATCTGGCTTTTAGGATGGATGAGCGAAAGACCGCTGGATGGCAATGAAAGAGCAGCTGCCTTACGCTTAGGCTTCCATTGGTTCCCATACTACAACGAAGCAGGTGAGGCCCACCGGCCGACGAAGTTGCCCAAAAGACGCCCAGGACAGACTCATCCAAGGGTTCAAAGCAGTACAACCCATCAGCAAGGAGGTGAGGGTGATTTATTTATTTTTTTAGCAAAGAGGGGACGTAGACTAAAGGAGCGGCAACGATTGCAAACTAACCTACTGTATTTTTCGGACTATAAGACACACCGGAGTATAAGGCACATCATGATTTTGAAGAGGCAATTTTTTTTAAAAAAAAAAGGTTTTGCCCTCTGCAGGCCTCCCAAACCCTTTGCACGCCGCGTTTTTTGGGGGGGAAAAAGGGGGGCATGCAGAGTTTTGGGAGGCTTGTAGAGTGCTCCTGGCAGCTGTGGGAGGGGGGCAAAATGCCCAATTATTTCTCTTTTTTGCCCTCCCCAGCCCTCAGGAGCACTTTGCAAGCCTCCAAACCCCCTGCACTTCCATTTTTGTGAAAGGGCCGGGGTTTCAGGAGGCCCAAAATGCTGTATTCTGTGTATAAGACGCACCCGGATTTTCACCCTCTTTTTTGAGAGAAAAAGGTGCGTCTTATACTCCGAAAAAATACGGTAGTTAATGTGAGCTGATCACACGAGCGTGTTTTGGGAGTAGATTCAGAAAAGGGAACTGGGTAAACTGGAGTGAATCCACGGATCGAAAGGCAACACAGCTAGTCCATGCCTTAACGACACTTCATTTGCTCCAGGGGTCCCCAAATCCGAGCCGTGGCCCATTCGGATTGTAGAAAGGTAACACCCACCCCACGCCCAGAAGAATGAAATGTTTTGAGAAATATTTTTTTTAAAAAGGCAGACTATGATATTTCCCCAGACGATAAAAGAAGAAGCATGTTGTTAAAGACAAAGAGCAGCTCTCTGCCCCCAGTAGATATTTGGGGCCCATTGAGAAAGACTGGGAACAAACAGCCTGCCTACAAGAGAAAAAGACCTCCAGCTCCAGGGTGATGGGATTGAGACACGACACACGCACACACCCAGGAAATAATAGGATTAACCCATCTAGCAGCAGAGCTCACCGCATGGCACAATCAGCTGGGGACGTTGCCTCACCCAGCACGCTTCAACCAAACCTGGGACTCAGGCACTCTACAGAGTTAGCTAGGAGCCCTACATTGCATCGGCATCCATCCGTCTCAAAAGAGTAGGGTGTCGTGCTCTGGAAAGAGGTCAAAGCTGGAGTGTCCTCTCCAGAGCACGAGGCCTGGATAGATTAATATGTTACCCAAGCAGCAGATCCCCCACCCTCTCCACGTCGCTGAAATAGTCCAATGGAACGGCAGAGCCGATACGATGGGTTCCAGCCGCTACGCAGGAGTCACCAGAACGTGGTTGTACGCAGTCACGAACGGCTTCCAGGACTCCGGCTCCGGATTTTGCCTCGAGGTTGACTCCCGAAGCCTTTTCCGGTAGTGGATGTAGCCACAAGGCAGTGGAGATTTGTAATCAGAGTTTCCCTTCTCCTAGAGGATGGTTCCACCACTTTATCTGCCGTTGGGGCGTAGAGCCCACTTCCGCCTTCAAAACCGTCGACCGTCTTCTCCTGTAACCCTGGAAAGGGTCCCTTTCGAGGTGCTACCTGCTGGGCCAGCTGAACCAAGGTTGTTTTTTTTTAAGGAGGCGTTACTCCTCCATCACTCCTACAACAACCAATAGAACACATGTTCTTGCACAGGAACAGCAAGTTCAAGTGCAAAGGCCACGAGGAGGTATAAATAGCCCCCATTCTCAACTGCAGGTGGTCAGCTGCCCAGAGCCACTCATGGGCTTCTGCTTCACCATTAAACCCACCTTTCCAATCAGCCTCCATGTTTCCAGTCTCTTTCTCCCCGCTTGGAACTGAACCCAGATGGATATTTCTCCCGACAGGACCTGCGGCCGTGGAAGTGGCAGCCGCGCATGCACGAAGCTCCATTTAGGCAAGCAGCTTGCACGCCTGTCTGGCACTTGTGCAAATGGGGCTGTGCGCGCATGCACGCACGCTTTTTCCGCTGCTCACACGGAGCCATCCCCTCCCTGCCCCGCCCTACCAGTCCGCAAAGCTGGAAAGTTGGGGACCGCTGGTTTAGACAGCAGCCCTGAAAAAAGTGACTTGCGGCCATTTTTCACACTTACGTCCATTGCAGAATCCCCATAGTCACGTGATCAAAATGTGGAAGTTGGCCGCCGACTCACACTTGTAACGCTTGCTGTGTCCCGGCGGTCACGCGATCCCTTTAGCGACCTTCTGACAAGCAAAGTCAAATGGGGGAGGCAGGTTCACTTAACCACCAGGTTCCTGACTTAACAACTGCAGTGATTCACTTCAACTAATGGCCAAAAAGGGTCATAAAATGGGGCAAAAACCGCTGTCTCGCTTAGCAAACACACATTTTGGGCACAACGGTCATCATAAATTGAGGACTACCTGTGAGGAAGCTTCCTTCCTTCTCTTCGTTATTTCCAGCTTTTCCCCAGCCGGTAAGATTTTTGGGAGACGCACTGTGTGAAAGCTAGAGAAATCTAGCCGCTCAGGGAAAAAAAACCGTATTAGCTTGAAGGTACAGATTTTAAAGGGCAGGGAACGGTTTAATCTTCTGGTCCAGTATCTGTGCCCTCAAAACACAAAGGTATTGCTGCGTGGATACTTTAACCGGAAGCTCCTCTCAAAATCATGCCCGCGATTGGTGACAGGGAGCCGCAGCAGAGGGATAAAAGAGCCACATGCGGCTCCGGAGCCACACAGGTTGCTGATCCCTGGACTAGACTAGAGGATCTCTCGGTAGACTTTATCTCGTCGATAGACATCAGGAGGTCTCCCTTGCAGATGCAGGCGAGGATGGAGCGCAGAGATTGCACCTTGAAGCGCCTGTCCGCCATAGGCCTGTTGAGCCTCTTAAGTCCAGAATGGCTCTCCACCCTCCCGAGTCCTTAGGGAACCAGGAACAGGATGGCGTAGAACCCGGTTCTCTTGTGGCCCGCTGGAAATGGCTCTGTGACTCTTGAGGTCCCTCAATTGACGAATCTCTGCCTCCACAAGCCCTTTCTTGAGGGAATAATTTCGGAGTCGGACACCGGATAAAGTGAGTGCCAGTTCTAGGATTCTCTGGCGGGTTTTCTTCCTGTTCAGCCGGCGCACAAGAAACCAAGGAAGCCCCCCCTAACCCCCTTTCTCTTCGACAGACCACAAGCCCGTAGAAAACAAGAAGCAGAAGTACAGAGCGCTTTTTCCAAACCAGACCCTGAAGCCGTGGAAGACATACAAGCAAAGCGGTAAGGAATTCCGTGCATCCATCCCACCCTCCTTCCCATCCCATTCCGATAGAGGGGGAGACTCCCAAAATCTCTGCGGTCTGGCACCAACGTGGCTTTAGGGAGGGAAAGAGCTGCTTGGATTTCTCCCCCCCCCCCGGTATTTTTATTTTTCCCTTTCAAATTCATTCAGAAATACGCATCCTTATCCTTGCTATTTAACCTTTGTCTAGTCCTCATTAATCTCTATAATTATTTTTACAAATATATAGAATACATTTTGGGTCACTTTCTTGCCACCCTGTGCCTCCATCTTATTTTGCAACAATACTTGCTCCTTCTATCTTCTCAACTTCTCTGCCTTCTTCTTTCCTCCTCCCCTTCCTCCCTACTTCTTCCTCTCCTTCCTCCCTACTTCTTCCTCTCTTTCCCGCACTCCTCTCTTCTCCTCCTCCTTCCCCTCTCCCCTACTCTTAATTCCCGTCCCTGACTCCTCATCCTTCCTTCTTCCTTCTTCCCCTCTCTTTCCCCCACTCCTCCTCTCTTCTCCTCCTTCTTCCCCTCTCTCCTCCTCTTATTTCCCCTCCCTTACTTCCTCTGCTTTAACCTTTCTTCCTTTCCCTCCTCATCCTTTCTTCTCTCTTTCCCCCACTCCTCCTCTCTTCTCCTTCTTCCCCTCTCTCCTCCTCTTACTTCCCCTCCCTTTCCTCTGCTTTACCCTTTCTTCCTTTCCCTCCTCATCCTTCCTCCTTTCTTCTTCCCCTCTCTTTCCCCCACTCCTCCTCTCTTCTCCTCCTTCTTCCCTCCTCTCCTCCTCTTACTTCCCCTCACTTACTTCCTCTGCTTTACTCTTTCTTCCTTTCCCTCCTCATCCTTCCTCCTTTCTTCTTCCTCTCTCTTTCCCCCACTCCTTCTCTCCCCTCCTCCTCCTTACCCTCTCTCCTACTCTTAATCCCCCTCTCTTACTTCCTCTGCTTTACCCTTTCTTCCTTTCCCTCCTCATCCTTCCTTTCTTCTTCCCCTCTCTTTCCCCCACTCCTCCTCTCTTCTCCTTCTTCTTACCCGCTTTCCTACTCTTACTTCCCCTCACTTACTTCCTCTGCTTTACCCTTTCTTCCTTTCCCTCCTCATCCCCAACCATCCCCTCTTCAACCCACTCACCCCCCTTCCCGTAGCCTAGCTGGGCCCAAAGAGTTTACACCCCCTCCTCCTTATTCCAGGGGTTCCCAGAGTCGCCGAAGGGAGATTCACCTATGCATTCAGATCAAAGAAGCCCAGAACCATCCTGAATGCGGCGCTCCGAATGAGTCACCTGGAAGAGAGAAGAAATGAAGAAGGCCCAGGATCGGGGCCGTTCTTTTACATCGGCGGAGCAAATGGGGTCGATATGTAAGGAGATAAGCCTTTGGTACCCGCAGCCCTTGAGTGAGGGATGCTACATCAGGGAGGGAGTTGCCCTACGTCAGCGGTCACCAACCGGTGATCCGCGAGAAAATTGTGATGGTCCGCAGAAAAAATGATTGGCATTTTTATATATTGCGCTCAATCAGGGGTCCTCAAACTACGCCCCCCTGGGACGGATACGTGCAACGAACGCTTGTGTTGCTGCAGAGAGTCTCCCCCTTCGGGGTCTTTTTGTGCGGGTCGGAGGGGGGCAGAAATCCCGACTTGGGGTCTGCTTCAGCCTCCTGGTGGGGGGCTTTGGGCGAAGGCTGGAGGGAAGAGCCGCTGGTGGAGAAGAGCCGGAGGGCCTCGTTCCAGTGGGACTGCATCACGGCCTGGAACTGGCTGACCATCTCAGCCCGCTGAGCCTCCAGGCGCTGGCCTTGCACTCCCGCAGGTCTCCCCTCTGCTTGGAAAGCCTATGCTCCTAGACCTCAGTGAGGCGCTTCTGCTGAGCCTTCTTCTCGGCCAGATCCAATTTGAACTGAGCTGTTTTGCCAACTCTTTCTCCTGGGGGCTGCTTAGCTCCGGCCACTGCTTCCTGTTGGGGCCCTAAGGAGCCCCGGGCGGGCAGGCGAGGAGTGGCTGGGAGGGGAGGGGCGAGCAGAGGCCGGCGAGGCGCCCCTTGACGTGAGCGACATCAAGTTGGCCACACCCACCCAATCACATGACCACCTAGCCACGCCCACCCAGCCAGTCCTTAGGCTGCAGATCCTATTAGTGGTCTGCGGGATTTAAAATTCTGAATTTAGGGGTCCCTGAGGTCCGAAAGGTTGGGGACCTCTGCTCTAAATGGCCGTTGTGGAGCCCACTCAGCTGTAGGACTCTGAGCTTAGGACGCCAAAGGTTTTGGGAGCGACTGGCTATTACAGTTAGTCCTCACCTTACAGCCGTTCGCTTATAGTGTCCGAAGTTATTACGGCACTGAGAAAAAGTGCCTGATCCCCTGTTTTCACATGAGGATGTCGCCGCAGCACCATCTGAATGTTAGATTATGTGATCTCAATTTGGGCGCTTGGCAGCTGGCGTATATTTATGACAGTTGCACCATCTCAGGGTTATGTGATTTCCCCCCCCCCCCTTTTGCGACCTCCCCAACCGGCTCCCGACATGCAAAGACGGTGGGAGAAGCCAGACTCGCTTAACGCCGGCTGGATTCACTTAACAACTGCAGCGATTCGCTTAACCATGGTGGGCAAAAAAGGGTTGCAAAATGGGAATAAACGCCTTGCTTAGCCATGGAAATTGGTGTGTGTGTGTGTGTGTGTCCGTTGTGGTCGTAGGTTTGAGGACAGCCGGTGTTTCCAGAGGATTATCTTTTCGCCTTGCACCAAGGCGATTCAAGGTATTGATTATGACCTTTAAAGCGCTCCATGGCTTAGGCCCAGGGTACCTGCGAGACCACCTACTGCCACCAGTAGCCTCCCACCGTCCAGTACGATCCCACAGAGTTGGCCTCCTCAGGGTGCCGTCGGCCAGGCAGTGTCGGCTGGTGACCCCCAGGGGCAGAGCCTTCTCTGTGGGAGCGCCTTCCCTCTGGAATGAGCTCCCCCCGGAGCTTCACATAACCCCCGACCTCCGGTCCTTCCGACGCGCCCTAAAAAGTTGGCTTTTCCAGCAAGCCGGCCTGGCTTGTTAATTTTAACTTATTTTAAATGTATTGTCTTTTAAATTTGGTTTGTTTTTTTGGATATGGATTTAATTTTTTTTAACTTTTGGGATGTGTTTTTTTAAATGTTGTACGCCGCCCTGAGTCCTTTTGGAGAAGGGCGGCATATAAATCCAAATAAACCAAACCAAGCCAAACCAAGGCCTCCTGTGGTTTCTTTCCCACAGCCTGAATAATTACTGCAAAAGTAAAGGGTGGCAACGGATTTCTGACAACCGGAGGGAAGACTACGTCTTGAAATGGTGCGAGACCAAGTTTCGGGACACCTATTGCAACTTCCGAGAAGGTACGGGATAGGTTTCCGTTCAAGAGAAGCTGGAAGAAACAAGGGCAGGTTCAGAATTTTTGGAGGTCACAGAGCAGAGTACCTAGATAGAAAGGGGGAAAAAAATTGTAGCTCAGAATTGAACTGTGTGGTCTTTCATGGTCTCTGAACTTGGTTGTTTTGTTGTAGACCTTTCATTACCAAACTAGGTAACGTCATCAGGGCTAGAAGGGAGTGGGGAGGAGGAGGAGGAGGAGGAGGAGGAGGAGGAGGAGGAGGAGGAGGAGGAGGAGGAGGAGGAGGAGGAAAGAGGTGTGGCCTTTGATGGTCTCTGAACTTCACTGTTTTGTTGTAGACCTTTCATTACCAAACTAGATAACGTCATCAGGGCTAGAAGGGAGTGGGGAGGAGGAGGAGGAGGAGGAGGAGGAGGAGGAGGAGGAGGAGGAGGAGGAGGAGGAGGAAAGAGGTGTGGCCTTTGATGGTCTCTGAACTTCACTGTTTTGTTATAGACCTTTCATTACCAAACTAGATAACGTCATCAGGGCTAGAAGGGAGTGGGGAGGAGGAGGAGGAGGAGGAAAGAGGTGTGGCCTTTGATGGTCTCTGAACTTCACTGTTTTGTTATAGACCTTTCATTACCAAACTAGATAACGTCATCAGGGCTAGAAGGGAGTGGGGTTGGTGGAGCGGAGGAGGAGGAGGACGACAACAGTGGGGTCCTTGCTGCTCTCTGAGCTTGGTTGCTTTCTTGCAGACGTTTCATGACCCAACTATGTAACATCCTCAATGATAGAAGGGAATGAGATTTTCAGGGAGGAGGATTGTGGGGTCCTTGATAGTTTTCTTGCAGACCTTTCATTACCAAACTAGGTAACCTCATCAGGGCTAGAAGGGGGTGGGGAGGTGGAGGATTGTGGGGTCCTTGGTCTCTTTGAGCTCAGCTGTTTGCTTTCAAGATGTTTCACTACCCAACTAGCTAACATCATCAGTGCTAGAAGGAAGTGGGGTTTGTGGAAAGAGGAGGAGGAAGACTGTGGGGCAATTTGTGCTCTCTGAGCTCGGTGGCTTTCTTGCAGACGTTTCATGACCCAACCATGGAACATCATCAGTACTAGAAAGGGAGTAGGATTTTCAGGGAGGAGAATTGTGGGGTCCTAGGCTGTTTTCTTGCAGACATTTCATGACCAAACGAGATGACATCATCCGTGCTAGAAGGGAGCGGGGTTTGAGGAGTGGAGGAGCTCAGTGGTTTTCTCACAGACGTTTCACGACCCAGCTAGGTAACCTCTTCAGTTCAGAGCACATCCGTCCCTCCTTAACCTGGAACGGTCATTAAGTGACCAGTCGTTAAGGCAGGACTGCCTGTAATGCCTTCTTCATCTCCTCTGCTGCCTGAGCCCTTGATTTTTTTTTTCTGCCCGTTCAGGAGAGCAGCTTCTCTACCAGATCCCAAACAACAAGATCCTGACAACCAAGATCGGCCTGTTGACGAACCTCCGAGAATATGATCGGGTGATGAGGAAGGTCGGCCAGACCGCTAAGTAAGGCCCTCTCTCTCTCTTAACCTTTCGGGTATCTCTTGAAATCGTTCACGGGCTGGTTTTCTCCAGGGAAACCCACTCCCCAACGTCATTCATCCCAGAGATCTCGGAGGTCAAAGGGGGGGTTTAGGTTTTCCAAAATGACAGAAAAACCACCGAGCCCCTCACGTGCTGACAGGGAAGAGATAGCATCGTGTTCAGCTGGAAAAAAAAATCCCTTTAGTATCGGGCACAAACAACCGAATCCACATGCGTAGAGTTCAAACTCTACACTTTATTGCTCTGCGTCTGTGAAGTTTCCATCAAAAGATGACCTAAATAATTGACGAGCCTCGAGACAAAGTTCAAAAGACATCCAATTCATTTATTAGGAGCAACATTTTGGCATGTTCTTCTGCCCGAGCCGAAACTGATTTCCGCTTAATGGCGTCTGAACTTTACCCCCTTTATCCCCTCCCTTCTGTCTGTGTCATAAATCACATCCACCAACAAGGTGCTGCGGCAGGCTATGAACATGTGCATGTCACACGCCAGCTGTAGGAAGATGAGACCTGACTCTGGCTAAAGGGATGCATGGAATTCTCCTCCCTTTTACTATGTCAACTTGATAGTAGCCATGGAAACTGTTAAGTCTTTCCCCGTTAGGAGACTAGAGTTCAGCAGCGGAATGTAGTAACAATTAAGCCGTTGAATAGTCACTCACAGCCACTGAAGGTAAAACAAATAATAGCTTTACTTGCGTAACAAAAATAGGATAAATAGTCTCCAAACAGACTATAAGCAGTCCTGAAATACATACAGTCTATTTTACAACTCCTTGAAGTTACAGTTGCTCAAACCACAATTCACCATGTAGACAGGTAACCTAGTTACAGACTAGCCACCATCCAATACACGCTCTTCTCTCCAATACAAAGCTCATACAGTAACAGTCAGGAACATCAGTAGCCATTGGGGGGGGGGGAGAACCGTAATGGTTCTTTCCTCCTTTTATGGCTGCTTAAAGCAATTAGCATCCAATTACATCTCTCTAGCATTTAAAGTAACAGATACATTTGTTACAATCATGGCTTATATACATTGTCAAGCCAAGACTAGGGTTACATCCCTAACAGAAACACTTTACAAGCATCTATATTGCAGGAATCTTCTCACACTGGCCGATTCACCTGGGAAAGATTAGATGAGGCTCAAAGGCCAGACTTTGCCCTCTAATGTCTACGTAAGGAGTCTAGGCTAATTCCCTGTTTGATCCCTCCTCCCACCAGGGACAGTTGCTCACCAACATTCATGCAGGTAGTCTTTGACTTACAATCACAATTGAGCCCCAAATCCCGGAGCTTGGCAGCCGACTCATGTTTATGACGGTTGGCAGAGTCTTGTAACATCACGCCCCCTCCCCCTTTTGTGACCTTCCAGGTGGAAGCCAGATTCCCTTAACAACTAGGTGACTAAACTTAACAACTGTAGTGATTTGCTTTAACAAGCATGGCAAGAAAGGTTGCAACATGGGGCAAAGTTCACTCAGCAACAGAAACTTTAGGCTCAATTGTGCTTGCAAATCGAGGGCTACCTGTACAAGGCTCGGCTTGGTTAAAATCTGAACGGGAGACCACCTAGAGATGTCGCCTCGAATTGAAAACTCTCCTGGTTGAAAAAAGCAATTTTTTCATTCTGGTTGAACTGCCAAGAACACCAACCATCCGCGAAGCCAAACGGGAAAGTTTGGAAAACTTATTAAAGTTCTATGCATGTTTTCCCCCTAACGTCCAACAGCCGGTGATGTATCGTATTGGCATGGCTGCTATTGACAGCAGCATAAAATAACGTAGCAATTTAAACTCAATAATCCGCACGGCGAGAATAGACAAGATTCCTAGCGGAGGGCGAAACGTGCTATGGAATTCATGTCCAATGATGTCCTAAACATTATATTGAAATTATGTCCGCCAGCAATGGATGGGAAATAATCAAGGAGAGAAGCAACCTAGAACTAAGGAGAAATTTCCTGAGAACGAGAACAATTAATCAGTGGAACAACCTGCCACCAGAAGTTTTAGATGCTTCATCACCGGAGGTTTTTAAAAAAGAGATTGGAGAGCCATTTGTCTGGAATGCTATAGAGCAGTGTTGGTGAAGCTTTTCAGCCCCAAATGCCAAAACGGGAGCGCGCAAGGGGTGGGGGGAGCACCGAAAACTGGAAGAGCAGTTCCCAGGAAGATGAGCTTCTGGTTTCTGCCGTGCACTTGTGAATGCCGGAATCTGGAAGACCCAACATGCGACGGCTGGCGTGCCCGGAGAAATAGCTCCTCATGCCACTTCCGGCACGCATGCCATAGGTTCACCATCACGGCTATAGAGTCTCCTGCTTGAGCGGGGGGTTGGACTAGAGGACCTCCAAGGTCCCCGCCAACTCTGTTATTCTGGTTTTTTTTTTTAATCAACTTGCCCAAAAGGAAAACAAAGGACGTCTTCCCTTTCTAACCTGTGAATCAGCCATTTTGGGTCTAGCTGAGCTGAGCTGATATGCAGCTCTCAGCAGAAAATGCAAAACTGTCTCTCTCGCAAGCCGAAATTAGATTGAGACAGAATGCTAGTCCATATGAAGGAGTCATGGGTATCCCTAGTGCGCAGGGAAGAAATGATGGCTGATCTCTGGCAAGATTGATTAGGGCCCAGGAGACTAAAACATATGAAGAACGGTTGCTGGAGCTGGGTATGTCTATTTTAATGAAAAGAAGGACTAGGAGAGACATGATAGCAGTGTCCCAATATCTCAGGGGCTGCCCCCAAAAAGAGGGAGTCAAGCTATTCTCCAAAGCACCAGAAGGCAGAACAAGAAGCAATGCGTGGAAACTAATCAAGGAGAGAAGCAACTTAGAACTAAGGAGAAACTTCCTGACAGTGAGAACAATTAATCCGTGGAACAACTTGCCTCCAGAAGTTGTGAATGCCCCAACACTGGAAGTCTTTAAGAAGATGTTGGATAACCCTTTGTCTGAAGTGGTGTAGGGTTTCCTGCCTAAGCAGGGGGTTGGACTAGAAGACCTCCAAGGCCCCTTCCAACTCTGTTATTCTATTCTACTCCATTGCTATAAATTCTTTAAAACGCCTCTGTGTGTGAGCTTATTATCATTATTCAATTTCCCCCTCGCTCTCTCTCCCTTTCTCACAGATTGTTAAAAATGGACGATTTTTTCCCGGAGACTTTTCGTCTGGACACCAAAGACGAGAGAGAAATCTTCTTTGAAATATATAAAGGTGAACCCCAAAGCAATGATTCTGTCTCCCTTTCCAAGTTCATGAGTATGACACAACAAAGATCATAATGGATTTCAAACAGTGGGTTCTAATAAGAAAAGCCTGGAGTGGATCGGGATTTTGGGATTTAAATGCGGCACGGAGGGAGGGGCCAACTCAAGCAAATGACATCATCTCCATGTGTGATGTCCTTTGCTGGATGATGTCATGATTCCTGTGATGTCACTGGCGTTCGTCACGGGTGGAACGGTTTCAGCTGGCCGCCTTTGCTCCCCACCCAGAGGTGGGTTCCTACTGGTTCGCATCGGTTTGGTGGAACTGGTTGTGGAAATGGCGACTGGGTATCCAAGCGGGAGGGATGGCATGCTCGCCTCGCCCCTGAACCGGTTCCCGATCGCTGCGACAGCTTTTTAAAATGTTTAAATGCATCAAACAGGTGGAAAGACTATACAGGTGGTCTTCAACTTACAGCGGTCTGCTTAGCAACCGTCCAAAGTTATAACAGCATTGGGAAGAGAGACTTTTCTCACTTAACGACCGTTGCCCATGGTCACGTGATCGGAATTTGCCCGCTTGGCCCCTGGTTCGTATTTACGACGGTCGTGTGTCCCAGAGTCACTAAGTGGTCCACTTTGGTGACTTTCTCACAAGCCAATGGACGGAGAAGCCAGATTCCCTTAATAAACGTGTTGTTGTTGTTATTAACGAGTGTGGCGAGACGCTTAACAACCGTGGCCAGAAAGGTCGTAAAATGGGACAAATCTCATTGAATCCCTTTGTCTCGCTTGGCAGCAGAAATTGGGGGCTGTGTTAGTGGTCGCAAGCCGAGGATTGGCTGTCTTTTGGGTCGGTTTCTGCTCCAGAATGTGAAAAATTGAGTCGGTCGAGAGATCTTTTGGGGTTGTAATTGACACAAAAAACAACACCATGCTTTGAAATCATAGAAATCAGAAAAAAATCAACCTCCTTTGATCCCTTCCAGGACTTCAGTGGTGTGGTTGCGTCTGCCATTTTGACTTTTTTGACCACCCCGGGGGGCCTCTATACAAAGCTGGCTTTTTTCCTGCCAAATTTAATGTCCAAAGAGCAACCTCATTGCTCTCTTCCCTGGAAGTTTTTAATAATATAATACAATAGAATACAATAGCAGAGTTGGAAGGGACCTTGGAGGTCTTCTAGTCCAACCCCATGCCTAGGCAGAAAACCCTATATCGTTTCAGACAAATGGCTATCCAACATCTTCTTAAAGACTTCCAGTGTTGGGGCGTTCACAACTTCTGGAGGCAACTTCTGTTCCACTGATTAATTGTTCTCACTGTCAGGAAATTTCTCCTCTGTTCTAAGTGGCTTCTCTCCTTGATTAGTTTCCATCCATTGCTTCTTGTCCTACCCTCAGGTGCCTTGGAGAATAGTTTGACTCCCTCTTCTTTGGGGCAACCCCTGAGATATTGGAAGACTGCTATCATGTCTCCCCTAGTCCTTCTTTCTCTTAAGCTAAACATACCCAGTTCCTGCAACCGTTCTTCATATGTTTTAGTCTCCAGTCCCCTGATCATCTTTGTTGCTCTTCTCTGCACTCTTTCTAGAGTCTCCACATCTTTTCTACATCGTGGCGACCAGAACTGAATGCAGTATTCCAAGTGTGGCCTTACCAAGGCATTATAAAGTTGTATGAACACTTCACGTGATCTTGATTCTATCCCTCTGTTGATGCAGTTTAGAACTATGTTGGCCTTTTTGGCAGCTGCTGCACATACTTAAGATGATGTTGGATAACCATTTGTCTGAAACGGTTTAGGGTTTCCTACCTAGGCAAGGGGTTGGACTAGAAGACCTCCAAGGTCCCTTCCAACTCTTCTATTCTATCCTATTCTTACTAAGTGGGGCAGCTGCCTCTTTTCCCCCAATGTGATTCTGCAGGCTTCTCGGGCCATAAAAACCAGGGACTAGCAACTTAGGCAGCTTTCTCCTTCTCCGCAGAGCCTCACATTTGGATCTGCAAGCCCACCAGCTCCAACCAAGGCCGGGGCATCTTCCTCCTGAAAAGCCAAGCCGAGGTCCGTGGCTTGCAAGCCAAACTCCAAAGTGTAGAGGACGAAACGATGTATAAGAAGTTTCCTTACAAACTGCCTCAAGCACGAATTGTCCAAAGGTAGAGAATCCACCACGCAACCTCCCAGCTACCCAGCTCCCGGCTGGTGAGAAACATCGGAGCCCTTCTTGGACTTGAACTAAAGCCCAGAGCAGGAGGAAGGAGGGGAGGGGGGGAATTCAGGCAGAGAGACGACAGGGCACCCTCCCTGGGCATCCTAGCCCATCGGTGGGGAAAGGGGTCACTGAATAGGGCCCGTGGGACGAGCTTTTATTTAGTTTACTTTCTTGTCATGGCAATCTCGTACAAACGCAATGAAATGCTGTTTTTGGTGTACGTCATACATAAGAAAACTACAAAAATAAAGCAAAAACACCCACCCAATGTGCAGTTGAATTGAAAATGCCTGGCATTGCATTAACATGGCACTGACTATACCGTAGAATTCAATATAGTTACTGCCCTGGGATAGAAGCTGTTTTTCAGCCTATTCGTCCTTGTTTTTATTGCCCTGTACCGGCTGCCAGATGATAATAGTTCAAAAAAAAAAAGATGCCCAGGAAGGAGATGGGTCTTTAAGGATGTTTTGAACTTTCTTACGGCAGCAGGAGCTATAAAACTCTTCCAAAGAGGGGAGAGGGCAACCCAGGATCCTCTGGGCAATGACGTTGACCCTCTGGAGCGCTGCCCTATCTGCCACTCTGCAATTGGCAAACCGGACACAGTTTGTGCAGTAAGGTTAAAATACTCTCTATGGTGCAGCGATAGAAGGTCGCCAGCAATGTTTCATTCAGTTGTTGTTTCCCGAGAAGTCTCAGGTCATATAATCTCTGCTGGGCCCTTTGGACCAGGGCTGGAACGTGAGTTGCCCCAGACCAGGTCCTCTTTTTATGACGACACCCAAAAACGTAAAACTGCCCACTTGCTCGGTCTCCATTGATAAGCAAGGGCTATATATATATGTGTGTGTGTGTGTGTGTGTGTGTGTATGTGTGTATGTTTGTATATATATATGTATATGTATATGTATATGTATATGTATATGTATATGTATTTGTGTTACAACCCCTGGTATGCCTAAATATGGGAGGAAGGTCACTACTCCCTCTTTCTGACCTTCGGCTCATCACAGAAGACCATGCAGGCAGAAAACCATATTTTTATTTTTAATGTTGCCTTTTTTATATATTTGTGTTGTATTTGTACTGATAAATCTCCCTTTATTTATTTATCAGTACAATTACAACATATATATATATTTGTTTTCGTAGATTTTCACGGGTGTAGGTATGCTGGTTTTGTTGTATTCGGGTCTTTTCCCGTGTAAGGTTGAGATTGTCTTTGCAATGTTTCGGCAGGTGAGATCCTGCCGAAACGTTGCAAAGACAATCTCAACCTTACACGGGAAAAGACCCGAATACAACAAAACCAGCATATATATATATATATTGCATTTGTGCTGATAAATAAACAAAGGGAGACTAGCATATATATGTATGTATGTATATATGTATGTATGTATGTATTATATATTATATTATGTTATGTTATGTTATGTTATATTATAAATTATATTATATTATATTATATTATATTATATTATTATATTATATTATATTATATTATATTATATTATATTATATTATATTATATTATATTATATTATATTAATTATATTATATTAATTATATTATATTATATATCATAGCATAGCATAGCATAGCATATCATATCATAGCATATCATATATCATATCATATATCATATATCATTACTGGAGTGGGTGGGGAAGGTGGTGAGACAAAAGCGGGAGATTATGAAAGATAATTT